>NW_019154096.1:39354962-39668478 GCF_002288905.1 Enhydra lutris kenyoni | reverse complement strand
GATGTGGGGCTCGATCCCAGGACCCTGGGATCATGACCTGAGCTGAAGGCAGAGGCTTTAACCCACTGAGCCACCCAGGCGCCCCCTTCAAGTACTTCTTCAAAGGTATTTTACAAATTTTTGTATGTTGTGTTTTCATTTTCATCCATACAATGTACTGTTTACTTCTTTTATTTCTTTTTTGACCTATGGATTATTTAGAACTATGTTAATGGGATTTCCAAATATCTGGGGACTTTCCGGAAATCTTTCTGTTATTGATTTCTAACTTCATTCCCCTGTGATCAGAGGACATGGGTTGTATTTAATTCTTTTCCCTTTACGGACACCTGCTTATGGCCACCATAATAAAGTTTCTTGTGCCTTTGAAAAGAATGTCCATTCTGTTTTGGCAGGTGGCGGCCATTAGGTCAAGTGAGCTGATGGTGTCCTTTCAGACCATCTACATCCTTACCGATATCTTGTCTCTGTGTCCTTTTTTTTTTTTTTTAAAGATTTTATTTATTTATTTGACAGACAGAGATCACAAGTTGGCAGAGAGAGAGAGAAAGTAGGAAGCAGGCTCCCTGCTGAGCAGAGAGCCTGATATGGGGCTTGATCCCAGGACCCTGGGATCATGACCTGAGCGGAAGGCAGAGGCTTTAGCCCACTGAGCCACCCAGGTGCCCCTCTGTGTTCTATCAGTGTATAAAATCAGCCATGGTGTGGGGGGTTTCTATCACAGAAGTTTACAAACACTACGAATTTGGTGGCCTTATTTTCCTCAGAGAGCCTGTGGCTAAACATTTGCCAGCAATGTCTCCCCCCGCCGCCCCCCAGACCCGGTGCTCTGTGTTTTGACAAGGTCCAAGGTAATTCTGATGCCCGCCCCCGAATGTCTCCACCAGATGCTTCCTGTGGACCCCATCCACGTTCTACTACTTTCTGTCACAAGAGGAATGGGAAAGCACACTGCTCCTGCTCCCCTGTCCCTCTCCCTGCCCCCACTCCCACCCAGTGCCTGAGCACAGCGCCAGGATCAAAGCCATGCTCTGGATGTGTGCGAGCAGGAGAGAGCTGGGTGGCCCAAAGACAGATCTGAAGTCCCCTTGCTGTGGTGGGAGCCACACAGAGATTCTCTGGGTGAGAGGAGAATGGTGGGTCCCAAAGTCACAGGCTGGCTCTCCACGACACCTTCTTGCACATAGTCAGCCCGCAGCTGCTACCACAGATGAGAGGCAAAGCTCTCCCGCATCGGACATTGCTGGGGCACCCCCGGCTTGCCCTTGCTAGCCTTGGGACCAGGAGCTGCTGGCTCCACCTTGCCAACCTCCCTCTGCTCCTCCAGGAAGAGGCCAATAGTAGTGCCTGCCCCAGGGGGCCTCCAGAGAGATGAAATCCAAGCATTTCAACCAAGATCCAGGATTCTAGAACGATTGCATAAACAGTGCTATTTCTGCTTTTCTATGTAGCTGGAGTAGAAAGTAATGTCCATGTCAACAGTGTTATTCCCATTTTATGAATGTCAGATTTCTAGACACAGAGGAAGAAAGCACAAGGCCCAGAATCACACACTTACAGAAACAATAAACACCAGAGGCCTCCCCCTTAGCCAGCGATGGATCTTGTCCACACCCTGCAAGAGCATGGCTCCCCATCCCGGGGCGGCACTCCTCATTTATTCCCAGTAGCTCCAGATTCCCTAGCAAGAAAGAAACGATAATTCAGTTACAACAATTACCAGCTGCTTCTCTGGTTTACTGCTATAATTTCTCTAAAGCAAGTCTGTCCACGTAGTGAAGACGCAGTCCTGCCTTTACGTTGCTTCTGTGAGAAAAGGTGTGTCCGTTGGTCCCAGCAGTGCCAGACACCAGCGGCCATGGAAAGGCTGGTTAAACCCAGGAACTGCCTGGAAAAGATGGTGTGAGGAGATGAGTGCTCCGTGAGCACAGGCAGGAGCTGGGAGCTGGGGGTGGTGACATGATCGGGCCCCTTTCCTGGGCAAATGCAGAGACAACAATGTTTTGCTATGTCCCAGGCTCTGCTCTAAGGACTTCCCAGGTATTCATTCATTCAATGCCCACAACAGCCCCCCAAAGTATTATGATCATTCCTACTTCATGAATAACAGAATTGTGAGGTTGCATAGAGGGCTTAAGCAATTTGTCTAAGGTCACACAGTGATTAAGTTCTGAGCCAGGATTTGAACCTGGACAGTTAGGCTGTAGGAATGGAGTTTAAAACAGGCTTCTCATGGAGGGAGCCAAAAATGTATAGTCAGAACCATCTGTGGTCTTAAATAAGCAAATTTGAACATGTACAAAATAAAGAAAAGCCTCTGCAGCCATCAGTCCTTCAGAGAGAAAGGGGGGTCCTGCCTGGCCCTGTGGGTTGGCCAAGGGCTGACATAAAGGTGGTTATGACAGCACTCCAGCTACAGCAGAACCCCCTGAACAGGAATCAGGTGTCTTGATGCCCCCGAGAAGTGGCAGTTACTGTGCCATTGTCCCGACGTGGAAGCTGAGGTTCAGAGAAGTTAAGTGGTGTGCCTGAGGTCACACAGCCTGGAAGTATAGAGCTGAGACTCAAACCTACAGCCCACGCTCTTTCCCTGCATCTCTTAGCCTGACTGCCCGATTCCAGTGTCAGAAAGTGGGGTGGGCCCCCCACCCTGTGTCACGTACATACACAGGTACCCCAGGCACAGGGCATGATCGGTGCTGGGTACCTCCTGTGTGGTAGCTGACTCCCACTGGACAAGAAATGAAATCCCACCCACCAGGAGGGGGTAGAGCTGGACTCTGATCTGTTGATCTGTTGATCCTCCTGTGTCAGCTGGGGGCCAGTTCCCTACAAGAAGCCCGCCTTCCTGTCCCTGACCCTCAACAGCCTAAAACTCAGGCCCCAGGAAGGCTACAGATGGGTGCACTGGAACGGGCAGCGAGATGGTGTGGATGATGGGGGCCGTCTTCCCTGCTCCAGATTTGCATTTCTGTGCCTTAACCAGGGAGTAACGTTTCCAGGCAGTCCCAGCCCTGCCTGTGGGCAGAGCTCTTACCACCGTGTGTGTAAACCCTAGCGCCCACCCGACTCCACCAGGTGCCCCAGACGGGCTCCTCAAGGTACCCAGTCTGCCTAGCCAGGGCCTGGAGGGCCACGCCCCGAACCCCGCGGCCCCACCCTCTCTCTCCAGAAGCCCTTTCCTCGCCATCTCATGCCTCCTGTGTTTGTGTCTGTCTCTTCATTTTAGGGATTTATTTCTCTACAAGGGACCCGGGTGACCGAACTTCTTCCTGGCCCTGAGGACACAGGGAAGCACCTCTTTGAGATCAGCCCAGGTAGGCCCGAGTATCTTTCGGCTCTGTGCAGGGGGCTGGTGGTGGTGACCCCAATGGGGGGCGTCACTGTGCCCCTGACCCAGAAGGGCACACCTCCTTCAGGACGACTCAGAAATTTGGGCCGAATCTAGGGACTATTGCAAATTTGGGTGAGTATTAGAAAATCCAGCCAACTAAGAAATTAGCTTTTGGGTGAGAGGAAAATGTGGATTTTAAAGTTCACAAGAAACATGAGAGAAACCAGTCCATGGGGACCTCTTAGGGCAAAGGTCCAAACACAGCATCTGGATCACAGGCAGAGAAGTCCAGGGAAACCCACCAGCCCGGGGGCAGAGAGTTCAAGTGAGCTCTTTGGTGCATCTCAAAACAGAGAACGGCGACATGGTGGGAGGAAGGGAAATATTTTAACCCAAGGAACTGTGTCATATTAGCAGTTACAAAACCATCTTTTAAAAATTCCCACTTTTAAAATGTGATTGTTGTGGAACTAAACAGATGTGTCTTGAAGATGAGTCAATCTGCTTCTAGAAGGGCTGCTTCCACAGGTGCTGTTTTCCTACCTAGGCTTCCCCCAGACGCAGAGTCTGAGACAAGGCTCTGAGCCGTTTATTCAGAGGGGATTCCCAAAAAAGTAGGGGGAAGGGAGCAGGGAGGGAGGAAAGCCATGTGGGGTGTGCTAGTGAGCTGACTGTTGCTGGGAACGGGGGTTCGATTCCAGCAGGGGTGGTGGAGACTATGGGAGCAGGCTGCAGAGGGTCCCGCCCATGGAGCGAGGAGGCTGGGGGTCACCCGCCTGCTTCCACCTTCCCACTGTTAATTCCACCAGCTGTTTCCTGGGAGCTAACTTGGCACCTCTGGCCTGCCTGAGGCACAGCTGAGCTCTCTACAGACAGAGAAGGCTTGAGCCCATCACAGGAGGTGGAGTGAGGAAGCCACCCTCAAGGATGGGAACAGTGAGCCCTGGGGCTCTGGCCAGGGCATGGGTGATGGGCGACTAGTCATTCCATGCCACCAGCATGCTGTCCACATGTAGACTTCCTTCTGGGAAGTGGTGCCTGTGAACCGAGCGTGCCAGAGTCTCAGAGGGCTCTATGAGCCAACTGGTTTACAGTTTTCAGACAGTCTGAGGGGGTGACCCAACCAGCAGCCTGACCAAGGGAGGGATCGGGCCAGGCTCAGGCCAGCCAGCGGCAGCCCCTGGGGAGCTGCAGTGAGTGCAGCCAGTCCTGGGACAGGGACTTGTTCACCTCTGCTCTGTCCACACTGGGAATTACAGAAGACACAGGCAGAACGTGCCATGCAGGGAGCCCTTCCCTGATTTCATGTCCTCTGTGCAAAATATGAGGACCCAGGGTTTTATTTGGGTTGTCCTACGTGGGTATTTAATCCACTGCAAAACCCTTGGTACTAATACTGCATATTGGAAGGGGGCAGCAGAGAGGCCCCAAGTGTGGCGTGGAAAAGAGAAGCTTGGTTGACTGTGGAACAGGGGCAAAGGCTTCTTCAAAGAAGATAGGGAAGAAATGGAGAGGACAGTGAGGTGGACAGGGCCCGGCCATCTGCAGGAGGGGGAGCAGACCAGGGAAGGGAGGCTGGGGGATGGGCCAGGGGCCCTGGGCTTGGCAATCAAGGAGGAGGAAGGCAGGGAAGCTGGGACTGAAAGGTAGAGGTCAGCACTCACTCACCATGAATTCAGCAAGGCCCTGAGTTTGTGCCCCAAGAACCAGATAGGAGAAACCAGCAGGGTGCAGGCTTTTGATTTGGTTCAGAACTATTTGCAAGGATTTCTTTGCAAATGGCAAGGGAGGGTGTGAAGAGGACCCATTTGTTCATACAAGGCAGCATTCACAGGTCCTGGGGATTAAGATGTGGACACCTCTGTGAGACCATTATTCTGCCTAGCACCATGTTTGAAACATCCTTCTAAGGGAGAGTCCTTTTATGACTATTATATTTTTAAAAATCCTGGGGGTTAGAAAGGATAAGCAGCTTGCCCAAGGATGCACAGCGAGATGGTAGCGGAGGGTCAGGGTGGTATCTAGGGAAAAAGCCACTCACCAGACCAGACCGCTGGTTCGGGACCTAGCGGGTTTCCCAGCAGGGCGAGGGAGGTCTGGGGATGTAGTTATAGGAAGGAAAGTTCCCCCCAGCCCTCTATCCCAAGCCCAGCAGTGCTGTAAGCACCCCATTCATGCCAGCCCCAAGAGCACCCAGCACTACCTTCCTGCCTTTGGACATGTAACCCTCCCGAAGGCTTTGGAGGCCAGGTAGGGGTGGGGTGGGAATGAAGGCAGCTGTGAAGCCACTCAGGAAAAGCGGGTCAGTGGTGGGCAGAGAGGGGTCTGGTCAGCCTTTGTGGAACACTGAGCAGGAAAGACTCAGTCATCTCCCTGGGCGCATCACTGTGACTGCAAAAGGCTAGGTGGGGCTCGGGTATTACCACACCCAATTCCCCAGAGGGGAGCACTTAACGACAACCAGGAAATGTGGCAGAACCCAAGTAGGATAATGCATGAGATCAGTTACATGAATTTTAAGTTATAGTTCTGTTTTTGTTCTTCAACTGTACTTTTAAAAAATCGCAAGTTTCATCAGGATAGAATTAAGAGGAAATAGAAGAGGGGGAAAAGAATACCGTTTGCGCCCTCTAGTGGAGATACCTGCCAATTACATAACAGACATTACAAGCCCTTCTACCTATCCCACCTCCCCCACCCCCCACCCCCACCACACCCCCACCATCCCATCCCTCACATCACCATTTCAACCAGGCCACACCATGATTGGGACTGGGCTATCACAGAAACTAGGTGGTGGAACTGAAGCTTGAGCCACCTCCAAACCAGAGTCTAAACCAGAGTCCTGAGTCAGGCAGAAGGAACCAGGCCCCAGAAAGGGGCTGGGATTCAAGGACCTTAGGTCTTCTCACTTGATGGCTTCTGCCCAGACAGTTAGTTGCCTGGTAAGATCTTTTGATTTGGATTAAGACAGATAAAGATATAGATATAGATAGATATAGATGTTTGGTGTTCACCCTAGTTCTGGACACATAGCTCCTAAAACCCTCAGAATTTCCTAAGTAAAGAGAGTGGTAAAGGTGTCTTTTGTTATGTTAATGAGAAGACTTTTGGCATGTCCCCCAGGTCATCTAAGGATGGACACTGGTTGTCAGGGGAACCAAGCAGGTGTTTAGAAGATAGGAGCTTTTAGGTAGACCTCCGGGTAGGGAGAGAGGCTGAATATTGAGTTCAGTCACCAATGGCCAGTGGTTTAACCAGTCATACCTATGTAATAAAGCTTCTATTAAAAAAAAAAAAAGAGAGAGGGTTTGGAGACCTTCCAGGTTGATGAGCACATGGAGATCTGGGGAGGATGGAGCACAAAAGGAGGGCAAGGAAGGTCCGCGTGCCTTCCCACATACCTTGCCTTAAGCAGCTCTTTCCATCTGGCTGTTCCTGAGTTATATCCTTGTATAATCAACGAGTGATCTAGAAATGAAAATGTTTCCTTGAGTTCTGTAAGCCACTCTAGTAAATTAGTCAAACCCAAGGAGGGGATTGTTGGAATCTCAGATCTCTGGCCCATTGGTCAGAAGCACAATGTGACCTTGCCATTGGCATCTGAAGGCAGGGGGAGGGGAGCTGTCTTGTAGGACTGAACCCTTTGCCTGTGGGATCTGACATTTTCTCCAGGTTAGTGTGAAAATAGAGTAAGTTGTAGGATGCCCAGCTGGTGTCGGGGAATGGCTGGATAATGTGGGGAAAAACCCACATACGCTATAATTAGTGGTCAGAATTTTATCTGGCAAGCCCCACTGCCTCCCGGCCCTTTGAAAGCTGTCTGCCCCTTGCAGACTTGATCTTGTTGGGTTCCCTATCCTGGCAAAGCAGGCATCCACCTCAGGCCAGGTTTAGTCCTCCCTCTATATACACAGGAACGGAGTGAGGAGTGGAGATGCCTGCTTTGGCACGGTGGACAGAAAGAGTTGCTAAATCCACAATACCCTTGTGTCTAATGGAGCAAATTAGGTCATCGATAAAGCAAGGGCAACTTGTCTCAAATTTTCTTCTTCCGGTATTAGCCTAGTGTTACCAAACGGAGGCAGGGCAGCTGCCTACAGGGATTTAGATGGGAGCCCCAAGTCATTCTGGTGAGTAACCGCATGACTGCCACGTCTCCTCCCTCACTGGTATGTCTTGCAAGAGCCCTGATTGCAGGAGAAGCCCACTCAGGCTAACTCAGGCAAAGGGAGAATTGGCCAGAGGTCATGGGGCCACACAGAATCATCAGGAAGCTGGGTTGCTGACTGTGGAAGGGGCAGGCAGCGGGGCTACTCAGTGGTCCTGGAGGCAGGAACAGAGAGCAGGTCAGTGCTGTGTGCTAGAAAGGTTGAATCCCAGCGGACTCCTCAGTCCTGGTGTCGCTTGCTCAAGTCCGGACATTTGTGTTTGTGTTTTGGCCATAAGCCTGCACCTGGTGACCTTGGGGTAGTAAGGAAAGGTCTGTCTACTGGAGTAGACATCTGGACAGACCCGCCCACCAAGACTTCACACAGAGACAGCAAGGAGCCCCTAAAGGGATCCTGGTCCCTTCGGGAAGGGAGGGGAGGAGACTGTCTCCAGCAAACATTATTGCACCAGACACAGTCCATGGTTCTGTTTTCTCAAGGGCCAGGGGTCGCATCATTGGCCTTGGCCTCTCTGCACAACCGCACCAGGCCCCGTGACGGGATGCCTTTCCAGGTGCATTTCCTCCCCCCGGGGTGCAAGGACCTCAGCAAGGGGGCTGAGGATAACCCTTTGTGGGACATGAAGAGCTGCTGCCCTGAATCTGAGGGGGCAGAATAAGGTGCGATCTTCTTGAGCAGGAAGGCAAAGAGGATAGAATAATGGCTGCTCTGAAGTCTGGGCCCTGTTCCCATGACTGAACGCCTGTCTGCTTTGGGCCCGCAGACTATCTTTCTCAAGATAAAGTGCTGGAGACTCTGATGGAGGCCGCCCAGCTCAGAGCTCTGGCAGGCCCCTCACTCTCCCACGGAGCTCCCAGACTGCCTCCCCCTAAACCCCCAAACACCCTGTGGGCCGTCAGCCCTGGGTGCGGGTGCCTCTGACATCCTGGATGTTCGGCTCTAACCAGGGTTGTGGGGTTGAAGTTATAGGCAAAGCGAGCGCTGGCACCATGTGGAAATCCAGGGAGACGTCCATCGGGTCCCAACATGGCAGGGGTGCCGACCCCAGAGGCAGGCTGGTGTCTGTGTGCGGAAAAGAGAGTCCCAGGGAGAGAGTCGGGAGGCCGAGCCCAGGCGGCAGCTCCCTTCACGTCTGCTTGGGGCACTCTCCCAGAGGGGCCTGGTGTCCCCATGGCGTCTGGCTCTAACCTGTGTTCCGGACTGCCCATCTCGCCAGGGGTCCGGACAAGTCACTGAATATCCCTGCGCCTGTGTTTCGTCACTTGTGTACGGGGGGTAGGAACAGAGCTTAAGGCCTCGGGTTTGGGGAAGGTACAGTGAGATCCCTGAGCCCAGCTCCTAGGAGGTACCTAAAGTTTTACATCCTTCCCTCCTCCCTGCTGTCTCTCCATTTACCATTATTATTCTTTTTAAAGATTTTATTTATTTATTTGACAGAGAGAGAGATCACAAGTAGGCAGAGAGGCAGGCAGAGAGAGAGAGAAGGAAACAGGCTTCCTGCTGAGCAGAGAGCCTGACGCAGGACTCATCCCAAGACCCTGGGATCATGATCTGAGCCAAAGGCAGAGGCTTTAACCCACTGAGCCACACAGGCGCCCCGTTTACCATTATTATTATTATTTTTTTTAATATTTTATTTATTTATTTGACAGACAGAGATCACAAGAAGGCAGAGAGGCAGGCAGAGAGAAAGAGGAGGAAGCAGGCTCTGCGGGGCTCGATCCCAGGACAGTGGGATCATGACCTAAGCCAAAGGCAGAGGCTTTAACCCACTGAGCCACCCAGGCGCCCCCGTTATTATTAATCATAACAGCACAGTCACTGCTTAGCTGATACCTGCAAATAAACATCCCAGTACAGACTAGTGCTCTGACAGAGGCATCCCCAGGGCTGAAAGCCCAAAGCTAGGAGGGAGGGTGACTTGCCTGGGTGGTTAGGGAAGGCTTTGCTCTTCCAGATGACCTCCCAGGTGCCACCCAGAAAGAATGGGTTCTAGCAGTTTCTAACGGCTGCACGGGGTCTTTGAAGCCACTCCGGGCCCTGAGCTTGCAGCTGCCTGTCCTTATCCCGCCAGCAGCTCGGAGCAGTCAGGAGCACTGCTACCCGCTATCTTTGAGGCCTGACCTTGAAACAAAGCCAGCGCGCACAGATTACCCCCAGAGAAGTAGACTGATAACGCGCTCCTGACCTCCACAGAGCATGGCTCATCTCATTAGCGGCCTCCCTAGTGGGTGCCGAGCCCGACCTATCTCGGCACCTGGTACCAGCCAGCCTGCATATCGGCCTGACCTCACGCGGCCCCGCTGAGTCTGCCTGCCGAGCGCCAGACGATGGGTAATGACTAGGAATCAGACTCGAAGTCCACCCGCTCCTCACCCCTGGGAAGGAGAGAATCAGCTAGTCCGAGTGGTAGCTTGGACTTCCCGGCTTTGCGGTCTGGCCCTCCAGAAACAGGTGTGAGAAGCTCCCCCCGGGGTCCCTGGAAATAGATGCCCTTGAAGAGTAATGTGCAGTTCATTCTTTTGGCCAGAATCAGGCTCCAGAAGAGCTCTGTTCTATAGAAACCTGATGCAAGCCATGTTTGTCGTGAGATGAACCATTGCGTTGCTCAGTGACACCGGCCACATTCCACCTGTGTCTGATGAACCGAGGTGCCTGGGGAGCTTCAAAGAAGAGGTGACTCAGTGCAATGCTAGTAGAACAGGTGCTCAAGGAGCGCCCTTAAAATGAAAGTCAAGTGGGGAGGGAGGAAGAGTAACTGGGGGAAAAGCCTGGGCTTTGGAGTCCGACAGACCCAGATCCACATTTCAGCTCTGCCGCTCACTAATTTGGAGGACTTGGACTAATCATTTAAATTCTCGAGTCTTCTTTTCATTATGAGATAATAGAAATAAACTTGGCAAGATAGTTGGGACCATCAAGTGAACTAAGATATATGGAGGAGCAGGGGGCACTCCCCCCCCTCCTGCTACCTGTTCTCTCTCCCTCCCTTCCTTCTTCCCCTTCTTTCTTTCTCCTTCCTTCCTTTCTTTCTTTTTCAACTCCTCTCTTATCTGCAATATATAAGCAAGTGTCAAATAAGATTTCAAATTTCTTTTGTCTTTTGTTTAAAAAACAGGAATCTTAGCTTTCCAGCAGTTATTCTCAGACGTCCCTGCGTGCCAGATCCCCTGGAGGGCTTGTTAAAACCAGACTGCTGGGCTCATCCCTAGACTTACTGCTTCCAGAATTCTGGGGTGGGGACTGAGAATCCGCATTTACAGCCATCTCCCCCAGATGATGCTGGTCCAGGAACCACCCCCGGACAGGTCAAAACAGAGCTCACAAAAGAAAGGAATACACTTTCTATTGAATACTTTTTCCAATGGTGCCATTTTCCAATTGTTGAAGACCAAGCCCTGCATCTGTATTTTGCACTGGGCCCCACTAATTCTGCAGCCAGTCTGGAGGACAGTGGAAGAGCAAGTGCAGGGGTAAGGTAGCCCAGAGGCTATGTTTACAGAGATGAGTCTGGAATCAAGAGGGTGCTATCTGGGCCTGGGGCCAATTCGGCATTGTGCTAGGACTGACCGACTGACGCAAACAGTCTATCTCCAACACGGGTTGGGGCTGGAGGCCACCACACTTACCTGCAACTCTGAGGTCCCCCCACAAATCCCCTTTCCACAATAACCTTTTTTAATGATGGAGTTCAAAAGCCAGACCCAGCACTTCCTAGCTACGTGACCTTTGGCAAGTTGCTGACTTCTCCGTGGCTCAGTTAACTTATGCACAAAATATGGATAATTAAAGTATCTTCTGCTTGGGTTAGGAATCAGAGGGAGACTGAGGATACACACACACACACACACACACACACACACACACACACACACACGTGTCCAGGTGTAACTGATGGAATCTGAACGGGCTGTGTGAATTATACCAAATCATACCAAAACCAGTCCGTTGTCTGGTTTGGATATTGTGCTGTAGTTACGTAGGTACATAGGTGCGTAGGTGCGTAGGTACGTAGGTTGTTTCCCTGGGGGAGGCTGGGGGAGGGTCCTCAGCACCTAGGGGCACACTTACATTTCTTTGCAACTTCCTGTGAATTTAGAATTATTTCTAAATAAAAAGGGCTTTGAAAATGTCTACCCGCCCCACAGTGCTGCTGTAACATTGTGCACCTACAGCTTCGGGTAATACCTGTGTTGAGTGTTCCATGAAGTTCGGCAAGTAGTATAACAGGGTGTCCGCAAAATCGAGACACAGAAGATAAACTGATTTTTAAGACGGATGTTGGTGACCTTTCCAAAGAGTCGATTCAGGGTGCTTTTCTTCAACCACCAGACACCTTTTCAGATAAAATGCCTCTGAATTTAAAGCAG
Source organism: Enhydra lutris kenyoni (assembly GCF_002288905.1). Lineage (NCBI taxonomy): Eukaryota > Metazoa > Chordata > Mammalia > Carnivora > Mustelidae > Enhydra > Enhydra lutris. The sequence continues at coordinate 39,656,602 of NW_019154096.1, read as the reverse complement.
CGGGTCCGCTTGTTCATCTCTTAAAACATATGACAATACGGTACTTTCTCTGGATTTTATAACTTTTTAGACACTCGGTGGTGTGTTTGTCAATGGACAGTGTTCCTTACAAGTGTTTCACCTGACAAGGCATTCAATTATTATTTGAAACTCTGCCCCTCATGCTATTAAGCAGTTCACATTCACGTTTCCTGACTTTGTAGACACCTGCGTGTGACTCTCCCTCACCTCACCAGTCTGCCTACCTTCTGTGTGGTTCGCCCCTTGCACGTCTGGTCCCAGACATGTTTGCCAACTGACTGAGTGAAAGGCCACTCATCAAGGAAAACCTGCTCATTCCTCCAAATGTAACTGATCCTGTTCCTGGAGCAGCAATTAGGTCCTTATGTTAATATTCTTCTGCAGGACACAAACAACATGAGATTCTTTTTTTTTTTTTTTTTTTTGGTAAGATTTTATTTATTTGAGAGAGAAGAGAGTTGGGGTGGGAAGGAGATGAGCAGAGGGAGAGGGACAAGCAGACTCTGTGCTGAGAACAGAGCCCAGCACAGGGCTCAATCTCACGACTCTGAGATCATGACCTGAGTTGAAACCAAGAGTCAGATGCTCAACCAGCTGAGGCTCCCAGGAACCCACAACATGAGATTCTTAAGGTAATTTGTTGAGTTTCTTTTTAGACAGGGAAGTGAGAAAGGTACCCTAGCACGTATTGGCCTAATCTTCCTAACACCCTGGCGAGTGGACATTATGCCCATCTTACAGATGTGGAAGCTGGCCCAGAGGGGCAACTTGTCCAAGGTCACCCAACTAGTACAAAGTGGAGTCCAGGCTCTACGCTGCTGCAGGGTCTCACCCTTGCGCAGGCAGGTGCTGGGTACCAAGGCTCTGAGACGTGGAGGGGCACAGACAGAAATTCCTCAGCTGGAGATACTGCGTCTGATAGCGAAGGGGCAACGTGCGGGGGGAGGCACGCTCAGTGCCAGCTCGGAACAAAGATGTAGATAAAATTCTTTGCAAGTGATCTCAGCCAGACTAAATCTCCAGATAAATTAAGATGAGGGGAGGAATGTGGCGGGGATTAGTGGGGGTGGGGGTGGGGGTGGGGGTGTGGTTAGAGGGCCCAGGTCACCTCTGAAAAGCCAAGCCCAGGTGCAGAAGCTTCTCCAGTGGGGAGCCTTCGGCTTAGGAACTTTCTTACACCAAAGGCTGATCTTCAGTGTAGGTCATTCCTACACCAGGTGTGGTCCACCGGCCTGCCGCCTCACCATCCCCTGGGAGCGACAGCCACAAAGGGAGGGGCAAACCAGGGCCAGTGTCCCAGGAGCGGACTCTGGCAGGAAGTATTTTGTTTGGCTCATGAACTATTTTTCAAAGCACAAAGTTTTACTTATGGGAAATATTGATTTCTCTAAAGTAAATGTGGGTTTTTTTTCTCCATATGAACAGTGTGCAGCGGCTCAAGGACGGGTCTCTCTGAGACAGGGCTTGATGGCTCTCCATTTGGCTAGAATCCCCACCACTCCCTAATGTACCCCACCTTCTTCCTCCGTTCATCGTCTGAGCCCGATCTCTATATAAAGGTTCGAAGTCTGAGGGGCGCCTGGGTGGCTCAGTGGGTTAAAGGCTCTGCCTTCGGCTCCGGTCGTGATCTCAGAGTCCTGAGATCAAGCCCCACGTCAGGCTCTCTGCTCAGCAGGGAGCCTGCTTCCCTCTCTCTCTCTGCCTGCCTCTCTGCCTACTTATGATCTGTCTGTCAAATAAATAAATAAATAAAATCTTAAAAAAAAAAAAAAGTTCGAGTCCGAGAACCCTAGTGCTGCTGATCATATGCTCAAATCTGAGACGGCTAGAAAATGACAGTCACACATTGGCTGAATCATTGGACATTTCCATGTACTCCTCATGTGGGGTTGTGGGTAAGGGCGAGGTGTTCACTCACACTGTCTGAGATTCAGGGCTGTCTCGGACTCTTCCCGGGTCTGGGGTCCTGAGGCAGTCACCTAAGCCCTCATGCTTCGAGCTCACCTTTGGTATGATGTCCCCCTAGAAGCAGGGGTGATGCCCCCAGCCTGGCACGTGGTTAGCCAGAACTAATTTGTAAGACATTAGTCCCTGCAGCTGCCAGAACAACATGACACACAGGAATACAGACAGGCATCTATTCCCCGCATTGCTAACATTTCTGCATGAGTGATGTCAATTATTACTCATTAGTGATTATGTTAATTATTGATAGTTTCTGTTTAAAGGTGGACCTCTTTCATAAATGTTTAAAATTCAGTGCGGTTAAATATTTTAGACACTTGAACGTGTATACATATCAAAAGCATGAAATAGGGGCGCCTGGGTGGCTCAGTGGGTTAAAGCCTCTGCCTTCAGCTCAGGTCATGATCCCAGAGTCCTGGGATCGAGCCCCGCATCAGGCTCTCTGCTCAGCAGGGAGCCTGTTTCCTCCTCTGTCTGCCTGCTTCTCTGCCTGCTTGTGATCTCTGTCTGTCAAAGAAATAAAATCTTTTTTAAAAAAAGCATGAAATAAAAACACGAGCCTACGAAATAGAAGCATTAAAGATATTACCCTTCTCATAAAAATTCTTAGCAGATTAAATTAATAAAATAGCCCAACATAGCAGACCAAGCCCCCTAAAATCAACAAAATTTTAATAATCATGAACACTTGAAATGAAATACTATTTGATGTTACTCTTGAATTGTGAGCCTATTTTGTGCGCATTTTTTCCCCCAGCTGTCACAAAGATTTTCACTCGGCGCTGGTGAGGAGAGTGGTCCAAGCTAAATTTGAGGCTAACTCCAAATATTATCCTTTGAATTCTTCCTCTTCAAATAATCCACTTCTCACTTGATACTTTAGAGATTTTATTTTTGTCCTCGTTTTTTGTTGTTCCTAGCAGCGACTACATCTTTTTTAATTGATTAGTAGCTCTGGTTTTATTTCAAAAAAAGAGTTTCCGGAACTCCAGTGTTCTCCTGAGTTGGTGGAGATCCCAGTGGGTCGGGCGGAGCAGTCTCCAGGCTGTTGTGTTTGACTGCCATGGGTTGGGAGGTCTTCGACCCAGAACAAGGATTTATGGTTTCTTCCTCCCCTCTGGATGATGGAGAAATAGAAACCCACTTTCTACACAAGTTTGCTTTTCCTGGATTGAAACTTCTACCATAGCATATCCCCGTGGGTAAACGATTGCAATTTAAAAAATATATATATCACAAAAATGCCCATAGTTTAGCACTTCTTATTTCATTTTTTTAAAGCTTTTATTTATTTGTTATATGAGAGAGAGAGAGAATGAGTGGGGGCGGGACAGAGAAAGAAGCAGACTCCCTGTGGAGCAGGGAGCACGCTGTGGGACTTGATCCCAGGACCCTGGGATCATAACCTGAACCAAAGGCAGACGCTTAACCCACTGAGCCACTCAGGTGCCCGGTTTAGCACTTTTTAAAAGCACATTATTCTGGGGGCGCCTGGGTGGCCCAGTCAGTTAAGCATCTGACTCTTGATTTCAGCTCAGCTCATGATATCAGGGTCGAGAAACAGAGCCCCACTAGGAGCTCTGTGCTCAGTGAAGATCCTGCTTGGGATTCTCTCTCTCCCTCTGCCCTTCCCCCGCCATGATCACATGAGCACATGCACTGTCTCTCGAAAGAAAGAAAGAAAGAAAGAAAGGAAGAAAGAAAGAAAGGAAGAAAGAAAGAAAAAGAAAAGGAAAGGAAAAGTAATAAATAAAAGCACATTATTCTAGAATACCAGAATGTTAAAAACTGGGGTTACAATCAGTTAAAAGACTCTAGATTTGGAAGTTCTTCTGAAGGTCAGTAACGCTTCTCTGGGTTGCCAGGGCACAGCTAGCCTTGATGCTTTACTGAGCGCAAGGAAACAGAGCTGGGGAGGCCAAGGCTTGGAAGGGAGGGAGGTCATTTCTGTCTCCCCCTCACCCATGTCTGCCCGAAACCTCGGAATGTGACTTTACTTGGAAATTGGTCCTTTGCCTGTGCAGTCAGTTAAGATGAGGTCCTGAGTAGTAGAGGTGCTAAGTCCAGTGACCAGTACCCTTACACGGAGAGGGAGATCGGACCCCTCAGACACATGAGGCAGAAGATCCTTGAGGGTGGAGGCAGAGGCTGAATTGATGCAACCACAGACCAAGGAGCGCCACGGATTTCCGAGTGACCCCAGCAGCTAGTCCAGAGCCCTGGAACAGAGGCTCTCCTAAAGCCTTCAGAGGGAGCCCAGCCCTGCCTAGACCCTGATTTCAGCTTCTTGCCCTCAGAGCTCGGAGAGAACACGTTTCTGTCGTGTTAGGCCACCCGGTCGGTGGCCGTTCGTCACGGCAGCCCTAGGGCCAATACAGTCGTGGAGTCAGAAGGGAAACTGCCAGAGCATCTGGCCCTTCTCAGCAGGACCTGCTTTCGCTGACCTTGGCCATCCAAGCCACACTCTTAGGATCCAAAACCCGGAAGACTTGGCTTCTCTTCTCCCTTCCTGCCACAGTGGGTGGCCCATCTCCCCGCGCCCCTTCTCTGCCCAGTTCTTGCACGCAGGCTGCAAGCTATTCCAACCACTGTGTCTCCGTCCCCGGGCCCGCAGCCCGTGACTTCCACGTGCTGTCTATGATCCCATGGAAAGAACAGAGAGCTGCAGGCGTCCAAGAGATCCAGGAAGGAACTGGCATTTCCTAGCTGTGAGCCCTGCCTTGGAAAGTCACCTTGTCTCCCAGAGCGTCCTTGGATGGTGACAGTAACGCCCGTGGGATACAGCCGGGCGTGGCACAGAGCAGGTGCTCTCTACATGTGAGAACCTCCCTCCCTCCCAGGGTCAGACGAGTTGGGAATCCCAGCATTCTGGAGAGCCAGGGTTCTCCTGACGGGCTTGGAGCAGGACTGGACCAGGTGGAAACGGGCCAGAACACACCCTCAGGGGCAGCTCCTGCCTCTGGGAGCAAGAGGCCTGCGAGGGAGGTGGGAGACACAGGTCCTCATCACAGATACACAGACCCCGGGCTGAGAAGGGGTGTGCGTTGTGGGAGGCTCCCGTCTGGTTGCCTGTGTCTGGCACAGAGTGGGACCCCACAAATTCATGTCAAAGGACGAAGGCTGCTGCAGGAAAGAGCCGCCCAGCAGATGGGCCAGAGGGCCTGCAGGCCAGCCCACTGGGCAAGGGCCTGCTCCAAGGAATGTGAAGCGCAGAGATTTCTTTAAGTTGAGAGAAGCTGATCTTCTTTGTTCTATGAAGTGGCCCTCTTAGATATGCAAATGCCTGACAAGTGTCCTGGGATCAGTTTGTAACAGGACCTTTTGTGGCTGTGGGTTTTATTTTTTTTTATTTTTTGAGAGGCTTGGCAAAGATCGTGCTTTTCTCTGGCCTGCAGCAGACGGGCGGGGCGGGGGGGGGGGGTTGCCCCTGACAGTTGGGGGAGGAGAGCTCTGTGGACTGGTCTGCACCAAGAGCCCAGGGGTTCTGGAAGAAATGAGATGGCTACACCCACAAAGTGTTTTCACACTCTTTTGACAACGAGAAATGAACATTGCAGGCCCGGCACACATGGAAGCAAAGGTTTCACAAAAGAGTTTTATTCCCATATGCAGTGTCCAGTGATATTTTTAGTTTTATGTGATGCTATCTCATTTTTTTAAATTACTGGTCAAGACCCACTGAGTTGATTTCATGACCCCCTAATAGGTTGAGCCATACTCTGAAAAATGCTTCTCGGTTTTGGAGTTCAGGAGAGGTGTTGGGTGGGCCTTTCTGGGTGCAGGAAGGGCTCTGAGGCAGGGGAAGGAGAAGCCTTGAGGGTAGTGAGCCCACCCAGGACTGAGGAACTAGGTTTGTGAGGTACAGCGGTCCTGGGGGCTTAGCAGATACTAGAACCCCTCTGACCCAGCTATCTGAGACCTACACGTCCCCTGGAAATTGTGTAGTGTGTGTGTGTGTGTGTGTGTGTGTGTGAGAGAGAGAGAGAGAGAGAGAGAGAGAGAGAGAGAGAGAGATCCCACAGAGGAGGTCTGTAGAAGCTGGTGGATGTCTTCCCAAGCAGGAAGGCTTGTACCACAGGTCCTGTGTGTCTCTGGAGAGACTCGGCAGCCCTCTCCCTCCCCCATGGGGGCATTTCTGTGACGTCCAGCAGCCCAGCCCCACACAGCTGTAATCTTGTGGCCCCCACCACAGCCAGCTTGGGAGGGGACCGCCCCGCGCCCCTCATCCCGGGCCAGCCCAGCACCCTGTGGGAGTGACCAGGTGAGGGAATCCACGGTCATACCCAGAGGCTCTGCATTACCTGTCAGGGAGTCCTCCTGACTGAGCAGGATGCCCAGGCCTGTATGGAACAGCCTGGAGGAGTTGCTGAAAGTGGGCCATCAGTGGCCCCCCAGATATGCAAAACCCGGGGGGATAGGCACTCTACCCACCCCAGCATCTATGCTTTGGACGCATGGCCAATGCCAGCTTCTGTTCAGCAGCCCGATGGCCACCGGGATTGGACAGAAGTGGCCTGGACATCAGTCCACCAGAATGGAGAAATGGGAAGCTGAGCTGTCCTGCATTTTCTCCTTCCACAACTAGGTGGCGGCAGCAAACACAAGTACTCTATTACCCTTCGTAAGGACTCTGCATCCCCATCTCCCTCCTCAGGGGTAGAATTCTCCTAGTACAGCCCCTCCACCTGCCCAGCACCCCATCCACCAAGAAAGGGAAGGCACTTGGGCATTGAATATGTGTCCAGCTCTTTTCTTAGCCTCCTAGTTAATCCTCACAGCCCTTCAGGACCTGCAGCCCCCCTCATTGCCCCCACTGAAGGACTGAGGGTCTTCCAAGGTGTTGCAAGTTGGAATTCAATTCAGACAGCTTTGGCCTCTGTTTCAGTATGGTGGCAAAATGTAAGCCTGAGGGGTGCCTGGGTGGCTCAGTGGGTTAAGCCTCTGCCTTCGGCTCAGGTCATGATCTCAGGGTCCTGGGATAGAGCCCCACATCCAGCTCTCTGCTCAGCAGGGAGCCTGCTTCCCCCTCCCCCTCTTTGCCTGCCTCTCTGCCTACTTGGGATCTCTCTCTCTGTCAAATAAATAAATAAATCTTTTTAAAAAAAATGCAAGCCTGGGCATCAAATCGCCTGACAGCCTCTCATAGCACCTCAGCCCCCTGTTTCAGCCAAACCTGTTTCCTTTTCCTATGGCCATGCACACAGACTTCCCCAGCCTCCCCATCCAGTAAGACAGGTCATATGACTGAGCTCTGGACAATAGAATGTTGCCAGGAGTGCCCATATAGGCTGCTCTCAGCCCCTAAAATCCTGGGGTCTCCCTGCCCCCATTCCGTCCTCTGACAAACAGACGGAGAGGATCCAGAGGATGAGACCAAAGTCCTAGGAGGAGCCTGGGTCCCCAAGTGACCACATGGAACAGAGACCCCTCCCCCCTCTTCCTGTCATGCTGCTCTATACAAGATGGTGACTGGAGCAAGGGAGAGTGTTTATAGCGTTAAGCTACTGCTGTTTTGCTGTTGTTTGTTACCGTAGCAAGCATTAATTACCTGATTAATGAGCTCGCTTTCTTATCTGCAACTTGGGGTTATCAGTCAGAGTCGCTGTGTCAGTGATGTACGTTGTATGTAAATCGCCAAACCTAGGGGCTGGCACAGAACAAACCCTCAAAGGCCCCCCCCCACTGAGGTCCCTCCCCCGCACTGTCAGCAGTCCAGCAATAATGATGACAGCAGCAACAAGGGCTCGTTAACCCCTAGCTGACAGTGCCATGCCTCTAGCTAACTGGACCAGGCAGCTAGTGGGCCAGCTCACGGTGGAGGGTCTCTTCTCCCGTGGCACGTGTGGATGCTATGAGCTCTCAAGGGTACACAGGTCCTCTCTATGCAAAGGCTTCATCTCCTGGAAGTTCCCTCTAACTTCAGAGACACACCATCAGAGAGGACCTGTAGAAGGGATGCTGAGCTAAGGGGATCATACGTACCTAAAGTGACAGGTGAGAGTCATGCTGCCTGTCTCTTCCCCTTACTAGCTGTGGGACCCCAGGTAAGTCACTTAGCCTCTCAGTGCCTGAGTTTCCCCATCAGTAAAATGCGGAGGTAGCAGGATTCTTGTGGAGACTGAGTTAATATATGTAGGATGCTCAGAGCAGTGCTTGGCATTCAGCAGGTGCCCAATATGTGTTGCTCTTCCTACCGAAGCAGGTATCCCATTTGGTAACTCCTGGTCAGGCAGCTGAGACCATCTTCAGCACCGAATGCGTGGAAAAGCCTGAGGCCACAGTTTCCCTGCAGGAGGTACAGCTGCAGCTGTCCAGGCCCCAGGCTGGGGGCAAAAGCCCTCACGGCCGGCTGGCCAGCCTCCCGCTCTTTCCCATGCTGCATTTCTCCTGGGGGCAGGAGAGGAAAGAAAGAAAGGCAGAAAGAGCAGGTGGGGGCAGGGATGGGGGTGAGACTCCAGGAAAAGACAATGGGCTTTGTAAAATCCCTCTCTGGGCAGTCTGGCCAAGTTCAATGGCTGCAGGCCACATGAACAGCAAGAAAAATGTGGCCCAGGAATTTCTCCCCAACGATTCCTCTTGTCTTTCTCTGTGGGAATTTGGAGCTGCAGACACATTCCTTCCATGAACAACGTCCACAGCAGCTGAAGACCCATTGGCCAGAGCTGGGGAGCCCGGCTGGCCAGGCACCTCTGGGGACCCACCCCCAGTGCCCCCCAACTCCCGCCCTGAGGAGTGGGTATGGCAAATGTACAGGGAAATGGGCTCTCGCTGGCAGACTTCAGAGCCCCCTCTGCTTCTCCCCAGCACTGCACACACCTCTCAAGAGCCAACTGTCTGGACAGCTTGTGCAGCTGCTTTTCCCTAATCTGTCACCCAGAAGTGGAAACGAGCCATCTTGGACAGAATTCCCACCTCTTAGAGAAGGGAATTCACTTTTTTCTAAGCCAAGTACTTCCCAACTTATTAGGAAACAATTTCCCAATGCTCTAAAATTCTCTTAAAACAGAGGGCTGCAAAATACATAAACCTACAGACCAAATATGGCTTACCACCTGCTTTTGTAAATAAAGTTTTATTGAAACACAGCCACACCCATTCATTTATGTACATAAATGAATGCCTGATTGCATGCTGTAAGGGCAGAGTTGGGTAGCTGTAATGGAGACCAAATGCCTGCAAAGTTTAAATATGTTTATGATATACCCTTTAGAAAAAGTTTACTGACTCTTGGTTTAAAGTAGACTATATTACAGGACTTATTTCCTTATACTTGTATGAGATGGCTTCTAATGAGGGCTCTTAGAATAAAATGAAGGTAACACAGTAGTCATAATTTAAAAAAAAATTAAGGACCAAGGAAAATGCATATAAAAGTAGAAAAGCAGGGCGCTTTGGCTGGCTCAGTCTGTAGAGTATGCAACTCTTGACCTTGGGGTCATGAGTTTGAACCCCATGTTGGGGATAGAGTTTGCTTTAAAAAAAAAAAAAATAGAAAAGCAAAATCGGGACCCAAAAGTAGGGATGTGATGCCCTACCTTAGGGCCTTCATACTTGCTACAGCCAAACTTTAAATTTTCCTTGAGCTTCCTGGCAGCCAAAGGGAAAAAGAGAAAGGTAGTTAAGTTTCATTAAGGGAAACAAAAAGCAGACCAGTCCTTATGGAATCCACAGCCTTTTCTAGCACAAAGCAGTGTAGGCCTGCTTCAAATAGACTCTACCTTCCCCAGAGTCACATCCTTTGTTAAAAAAAATAAAATAAAAGGGGGCGCCTGGGTGGCTCAGTGGGCTAAAGTCTCTGCCTTCAGCTCAGGTCCTGATCCCAGGGTCCTGGGATCGAGCCCCACATCAGACTCTCTGCTCAGCAGGGAGCCTGCTTCCCCTCCTCTCTCTCTGCCTGCCTCTCTGCCTAATTGTGATCTCTGTCTGTCAAATAAATAAATAAAATTTTTAAAAAGGAAAAAAGAAACCAGAACAATGAGTGTGTAAAATGAATAGCAATGGCAATGCTGCTGATGACAGATAACATGGGAAGATGCGTGCTAGTGAACACACTTAATCAAACATTGAAATTCAAACCATTTGGCTTCCGTGCACTGTGGCAAAAGTGCACAGAACATATTTTGAGGTACCAGGAGAGCAACCTCCCTTTTCTTATCGTTTCTGCAGGTCTGTTTGTTTCAGAGCAAAAATCGAAGCCAAGTGGAGGTGGCCCCCACTTGTCACTGACTTACCTTTCAGGGCCTGGCACAAAGCAGGCCCTCAGGAAATGCTTGATGTGGGGTGGATCTAGCCTCTTTGGGCCATGGATTTCCCATGAAAAGTGAGGAAGTTGTACTAAACCATTAAGTCTTTTCAATTCTAGAACATCTGTGTGTCTTGGTGGTGTACATGTGGTGTGGGCACCCTGGATTTTGGCCAAAATCCTAACACAGATCAGAACTATGATGGGAGAAGAAGAGACGGGGAGGCAGCCCAGAGGGAGAACCTTACTTCTCAGGGGCAGGAGGCAGGAGTCTGGTCATTAGGAAGGTGACCTATGATGGTCACACTGCCCAGACTGCAGGTGAGCTCTCCCACCGAGCAGCTGTGTGACGTCGGGAGCTCATGCAGCCCGAGCAGGTGTCCACAGCCTCTCCTGTAACAGGAGCATGCTGACGTCTCCCCATCACCAGGATGCTGTGGACAGGAAAGGAGATGCTAGCACCAGTATGAGCGAGAGGCCGTGACACACAGTCTACAAAGTGACTTTGTCTTCAAGAAGCCCCTTCTACCAGTGCCAAGGCTTCCAGGAAGGGGCCCTGACACTGAAAATTTAACAGAGCAATGAGCCTCCCATGGCTTTCCTTCCAGGCATGGTCCAGCCCTGCACAGGGGTTGTCTTTTCTATCCCATGTCTCACCTACAGATATGCCTTAGACCCATGGGGCACTGAATTTGACACCAAGTATTATCCCTTTTCCTTCCAGAATATCTCCCAGAGAGTCATTAAGAGCTCAGGCCCCAGAGTAAGATAGGCCGTGTTCCAATCCGAGCTCAGACACTACTTAGCTATGTGACCTAGTGCAAATTACTTTATGTCTCTGTGCCTTGGGGTCCTCCACCTTAAAGTGGAAATAATGACGATCCCTAACACATCGAACTGCTCTGAATTTGGATGGAATGCCAAGCTCTTGGCCTGGCACACCGGCCCAGCTGACAATGCAGGCAATGAGTATTATGTAATACTCCCAGTTCCCGTGGTGTTACTGCACAGTTAGTGACTTACAGCATCTTATTCACTCACTATTCTACAGTATGGGCAGGGCTCGGCAGGCCCAGCTCGTCTTCCCTCTACCTATGTCGGCTGGAGGATCCCATCCAGGGTGGCCTCACTCACGGGGCTGGAAGAAGAAGTTGCTGGCTGTGGCCTTGGTTCTCCTGTGTCTCTCTGTGCTGCTAGGTTGGGCTTCCTGGACCGCGGTGGGCTCAGGGCAGTCCCCAGGCTCACAAGGGGTAAGATACCAGCAGGATCTGCCAGGCCTTCTTAGGATTCACCCCCGGACCTGGTCCAGAGTCCCTGCTATCACTTGTTGGTTAATGGAGGTCATCGAGCAGCCCAGATTCGAGGGGATGGGCACACACAAGGTGGGAGGACTGGGAGGTGTGGGTCACCAGGGCCACCCTGCTGACACACATCCCACCTGGTCTCCCTCTCTTCCTCCTGCTACGTCCAGGCCCTGCCACGCTCAGGGGCCTGTCTTTTGTTTCTTAGCTTCTCCCTGCTCCCAGTCTCCCCTTTCCGGTCCTTCCTTCAGTCTCTTGTCAGGCTGATGAGTCAGAATCACAGACTGCCTCATTTTCCCCTACCCTAGATGCCCTGCTGCACCTCCCCACCCCGGAACCCCCTCCTCACCAAGAGCACAGCCCCACCCAGCAGAGGACCATTCTTATGCCATTCTCTGAGGAGTTGGTTCCTCCTCAGGTCTCCATGCTCATCTCAAAAACCTCTGCTCTGTAGAGCCCTTCCTGCCCTCCTCCAGCACTGGGTCACTGTACACACCCCCCTCCCCAGAGCTCTCAGGGTGTCCTCTTGGACTCCACAGAGCTCAGGCCTTGGGCTTTCTCAGATGTTCAGCTGGGTCCATTCATTGTTTGGTACATAGATGAATGAATGAATGAATGAATGAGCATCATAGCCCCCAAAGCTATACCTGTGACTAAGATGCTATGACCCCATTCCTACCATGCCCCTGAGCTGCCTAAGGCTGGGCTGACACCTTGAGATGGTACCATGAGGGTGCCTCAGTATGCCCCTCTACCCCTACAGAGAGGTAAAAGGGCCAGCTCCTGAGTCTCCCAAGCAAATTCCTGAATGGCCTAGGGCATTTTGGGAACCAGGAGCTCAGGCTCATGCATAAAGCCAGGATCCTAGCAGCAGCAGCCTTCCTAGAAACAGTCCCATATCCTCACTTTGAAATGGAATAAAACAGCAGAAGGCAGAGCCCTGGGTAGGGGTAGTCCCAGCCCCAGAGCCTTTGTCCGCCAAATCTGGTATCCGACCTTCCTCCCAAAGCCCGCTGCACTCACTGGAAATCCACCCCCGTATTCTGGTTCTGCTTCCTTGTAGTGTGCAGGATGTTGGCCTCTCGGCTCAGAAAGAGATCTCAGAGCCCCTCTTACCCCGACTACTCTTCTGGAGTGGGGCAGCTTGAGCTCATCTGGAGCCTTGCTGCACTGAGTGATCCTGATGTTTTGGCTTAATTCAAGATGGTTTGGGGTCATGATCAATTCAGGGGGCAGAGCTATATTCAAGGAGCTTGGTTTTTCAGGCAAATTCCATGCTCAGTATGTGCTTTTCCAGTTGCAGCCCTTGACTTTATGCCTTATGAGGGAATGTCATCTATCCATCCACCCACCTGTCCACCCACCTACCCACCCATCCATCTACCCACCCACCTACCCACCCATCCATCCATCTGTCCATCCATTCATCCATCCACCCACCCATTCATCTATTCACCTATCCATCTATCCATCCATCCACCTACCTCTCCACTGATCCATCCATCCATCTATCCAACCGTCCATCTTGGCTCTACCACTTACCACTTCATTGGTCTTGGGCAAGCTTCTTCACCTCCCTGAACTTCTGTTCTTCTTCCGTAAGTTGAATCTAATGTCATCTACTTCATAGAATTGTCCTATGGTAAACTGTGAAGTAGTACTTGTGAATTGCCTGGCACCTGGTAGGAAGCACATAGTGAATGCTATTTTTTCTTCCCTTTTAAGGAATAGACACATAACTAGAATACTATAAAAAGACGATGAATAATCAGGAATTAAAGTGTGTGAAACCAAAGGCAATAATACTAGAAGTTCTTGCCTTGCTTTCTACCTCCTAAACTGCCCTGGGAGTTGATATTTAAAGCTACTTTGAAAAGTCGAGTATCCAAAATATATTTGAACGGTTCAATGGGGATGCTGACCCTTTATAATAGGCTCATTTGAAATGATCCTGCTTTGCTACTTCCTCTAAGAAAGATAAACAAGCAGCCCACAATGGCCGCTGTGATGTTTTCTTTTAAATCTTGCTTTCCAAATGTAGGACTTGGCCGTTGGACAATCACCCGGGGGCTCGCTCCCCACACATGCTCTCCCTGAATGCAGGGAGCTCTAGCTTGGAATTCCTGGGGCCTCATTAAGCCCGCTGTGACTAAGTGATCTTGCCTGGTGCTAAAACTGTTTAAAATGATTTGGCAGCAACCATAAGTCAGGTCTCCGTTTTTTCTCAGTTCCTCCCTCTCTGTAACCCCCGCCTACATGTCATGAAGTGAAAACGTCTTTCTTCCCCGAGCCAGTGCAGGACAACCCTTCTCTCTCCCTGAAAAAGCCTCATCCTCCTCTTTCTGGAGATTAAGGAGAGGGAGGCAGAAATCTGCCTCTTTGTTAATCTCTCCTTTGAATAAGACTTAACTCCTGGGAAAACCTCTTCTCAGTTCCAAGCCCTTCTTTCCTCCCCTCCCCACCCCCAACCTCCCCACCCCCCATCCCAAGTAACTCTTCTGCTCCCCTGGAGCCGCTGCTCTTCTCCTGGACCACCTCTGTTTTCCCAAGAGGGGATGGGGGTAGGGTGGAAGGAAGAAAATCCCCAAATCCCGGGCAAGCCAAGGCCATCCGAGGCTCACCGCAGTGTCTTAGGGTCAAGCTCCTTAGGGAACAGGACCCCTGGGACCTGATGGACTGAGAAAGAACCTGATATTTAATTACACACTATGTAAATACACCTTTCTTTTAAGAAATTAGGCCACTATCAACATGCTGAAGTCTCTTGACATCATCTTTCAATCTGTCCTTGTCACTCACCCTCTCCAAAGTGGTTTATCTAGGCCTGGGGCCCTGAGAGCAGTGCCGGGCACAGAGTGACAGCTCTAGTACTATTTTGTAGATGTGTGTTCGTGTAAGCACTATGAATCCATAGATCTCAGTTAGCTCCAGCTCCTTCGATACCGTAGTTCAGTTCATGAAAATGCCCATGTATTTGATAATCCCTTCACCAGTGAACATTTTGTTGATTTCAATTTTTTTGCGATTACAAACAAGACTGGGATGAATGGCCCTGTAAGGGTTTCCTTGGGCACGTGGGCAAGCATTTCTGTGGGGTGGGCGCTGAGAAATGGAACTGGCCAGCCCAGGATGTTAGCATTTCTAGTTTAAAATGAGCGGCTCACGCATTACCTTCCAAAGTCATGGCACCGTAAGTACCCATTTCCCCAAATCCTCACCAACGCTTGACAATGACCCGTCACACAAGGCACTGAGTGACCCGCTGGCTGTGTTCTTTATATATTTAGAGTAAATAGCTATAGATCTCTGAGTAGATCTATTACAGCAACTCATTTAATCCTCAGAAAGTCACCAGAGTGGTTCTATTATTCTCTCTGTTTCATAGGCAGGAAAGCAGTACAAATGTTTATATGACTGGGTACCGTCAAACCTTTAATTTGCGCTAAACAACATCTGAAACGCTGTCATTTCCTTGACTTTTCAGGTGAAGAAACAGTCTCAGAAGGGAAGTGACTTACGAAGTCACCTAGTCCATAGGTAGCGCAGCCAGGTTTGGGGGTCGCTTGGGCGAACACGCTTACTGCTACTGCAGTTGTAGAGTTCAGGCGAGCTGGCAGAATGAGATTACCCCCCACCCCCAGTAACCCAGGAGGTGACTGCTTAGAGGACGCCGGGGGAAGGAGGCGCCGCCCTCGCACAGCACACAGCGAGGCACCCGTCTCTCCCGCCCGCCCCGCCCAGAAGTCAGGTGGGTGTCGCCATCCCCCGCCTCCGACCCCTCGGTTGGCTCCCCGCGCGGGGTGGAAGGAGCCGGGGACCTCTGGGGCTCGTACCGCGCCCCCTGGCGGCCTCTCGCGATCGTGCAGCCCGGTTCCCCGGGAGAGTAACGGGCCGCGGGGAGGGCGCCCGAGAGGGCAGGGAGCCGGCGCGGGGCCGCCCCGGCGCGCAGAGATAAAAGCGGGCAGGCGGCGCGTCCGGCGCAATCTGCGCGTTCCCCTATTGATTAGCAGGGTCTGCCCGGAGGCCGGGATGCCCGCGGCGCGGGGCCGGAACGGAGCGTGAGAGCCAGGGAGCCGTCGGCCCCGCGGCCCCGCGCGCAGCCCCGCGCCCGGCTGGGCACAGCTCACCGGCCGGACCTCGGCCGCCCGGACCGGGAGCGGGGCGGGCAGCAGGCGGCGCGACGGGCAGCGGAGCAGAGCGGCGAGCGCGGGCGGCTGCCATGGGGCTGTGCTGCTGCAAGGACTGGAGGGAACACCTGCCGGCGCCCAAAGGTAACTCTGGGGCGCGCACGTGCGCCGCGGTCTGGGGACCTCAGCTCCCGGGAGCGGAACGCGCGCCGCCGGCTCCCTACAGCTCCTGCTGGGGGATGCCAGACCCGCCTCGGGGACTTGTCCGCCACTTCTCCAGGGACGCCCGCCACCTGCCTCAGCCCTGGAGGGGCTTCAGGTGTGGCTGCAACTCCCCGAGCGTCTCCGAACTTCGGAGCGTGCGTCCAGGTGCTCTTCTCGCCGCGCGGAGACCCCCGCTGGGGCCTGGGGTCGGGGCCGCAGGGCGGGAGGAGAGCCGAGTGGAGCGGGGGCGCCCGCCCTCTAGGTCCGCCAAGTCCACGGCTGGGGCGGAGGAGCCCCCCGGGCCCGGCCCCGCCCACAGGTCCTTTGCGGCTAAACCGCCGGGAGCTGGACATCCATTCTCCTTGCCCGTCTGTGTCACAAACTTGGACCCAGGGACCCTGAGTCTTTCAAAAGTCGCGGCAGAACGTGCGAAGGGAGCTGCTTGTGGAATGAGGCAGACTTGGAGAGGTCTCCAAGCCGGAATGGGCTAAGGATCCAGGGGCGGCAGCATGAGGTCCAGCCTCCTTCGGGCAGTGACCTTTCCGGCTTTTAACCCTTGACTGACTGAACCGATCCCTGTTGATTGTCAGAAACTTAGTGCTTCGCTTTACTGCAGGGCTTCCCAAACTCACCTGATCCTACAACTCACTTAACACCCTTCCCCCACCCCCCCATGAAACAAGCAGATCCGCAGCCACCCTGACCTGCTGGATAGGTCCTGGGGAAGGCCTTGCGAAGCTGTGTGATTAAGGACTTCCCCCATGACCCATGAGTTGGGAAACCTTGTATGTAAACCCTAAGGTCACAGTGTAGGCTCTTCCGGAATGGGCCTCAGGTCCTGATTCCCCAGATGAAGGTGTGACTGTGTCAAGCGGCTTGAAGGACTCTTGTCCAGGCGATGATGCCACAAATGTACAGGTTTGTTTCACCAAGGGTTGGAGGTAGCTTATAACGTGTGTAACAAATAAACACATTGTAAAAGCTAAACCGGATCCTACATTTAAACAGAACTCATTGAGCAAAGAGAGGAAATGAGCCCAGTTAATCTGACCATAAGCTAATGTCAGTGGTTGACACGTTCTCCAGCCAAAGCCAAATAGGAAATGGGACTAGTTGCCTGGTTCCCATTGCCCAAAGCAACAAAATTGATTACAAATTTGATTTTATAAAGAAAGAAAAGGAATTTTTCCCACTGGGCTTCTTGTTTGCTGGGAGGGGACTGAGGCTTAGTGAGCCTAGACTGTTGCGGGAGCCAGGGGAGCAGTAGGACCCAGAGGCCAGGGTTTTGCTGCATGCTGGCTGAGGGTAGGTTGGAGGGAGAGCACCACTGGGAGGATTTCTCTGGGGGCTGGCTGGACAAGCTACTTTGGTCTCCTTGGCCTCACCCTACTCAGTAAACAGGGCAAGGCGTGGAGCCTGGGTCCCAGAAGCCAGGGCAGGCTTTCAGAGCATTGGTTAGGGAGGGTACATACTCAGTTAGCAGCCCTGGAAGGGGCCTGGGGCATCTCCTGCTAGCCTTGTCTTTGTAGGCTGTGGATGCCCAGGCTGTACCCATCCAGGTGAGGAGTAGGAATGTTTCCAAGCTTGCTGCCCCTGAGCCCACCATCCCAAGGCACAACTGGCCACACCAGCCTGGGGTCAGGGACCCAGTCTGAGAGGGCCTGATGTGTCCTGCAGCCCATGTAAATCAACAAAGCTGGCCAAGTCTGGAGCCAGATGGGGTCGGGAACACTATGATGCTAGAATGTGCCCGCCCTGTCCAGAGCGGGCAGCCAGCCAGCCACTGCCAGGCAAGAAGGATTTTCTATGGTTCAGGGAAGGCATATATATATAGATATCTATATTTATATCTATCTCTATATCTATATCTATATCTCCAAATGTTTAAATGTTGTTGCATCATTTAATAAATTTCGTCCATCTGGCTAGGACAGAACAGTTTGGACCTTTGTGCAAAATGAGTTCTGCCATAAACCCAGAGGGGGAGGAGTGGTTCCTTAGTCAAATAATCTTAAAAATCATGAGTTATTAAAATTTGGAGGGTTTTTCAATGCGAGACTTCTCAGTGCTTTTAACACATTGGTACCATTGTGCCTCTCCAAGTTGAGCAGCTTGTAGATACAGTCTCCAAACCTTCAGCCTGGGAACCCGCGTTCCATGGAGCACCTCAGAACCCATATCTTTGGACACAGCTTGAAAAATGTTGCTCCAGGCAGTAAACCGACTCAGTGGTCGTCGCAGCGATGTGTTTCCAGGGGATGTGTTGTGTGTTTAGCTGCTGCAACTACCTTGGTACGGAGATTTCTGACTTTCCCCACTAGAAACATACATAGGTCTACCATTGAAGAAAAGATCGGAAGAGAGTCCGTTCATCACCGGTGTAATCTAAAATTTCCCAAGACAATAGGTGTCGTGAATGGATTTCATTGTTGGAAGTTTCTGAAACAAAACTTCTACAACAGAATATCTGACTATGTTATCCCTGTGTGGAAGTGTACTGGATATGGCAGAAAAACTTAAATATTAAATCCCAGGAAGAGAGCCGCAGATATCCATTACGTGCCAGGGTCACCACGGCCAATCTTGTCATCGTGCTTTTGTATCCAAAACCTGGCAGGCCCTCCGGGAGATACCTGCTCGCCCGCTAGTTGAGGAGCTGTGGCTGGGCAGCGTGGACCTGGGGAGGGATTGCCGCAAATGCTTTCGGGCCACGATACACAGTGATCCTAATCACACTCACTATCACACACAAGACAGATCATGGCGAATGGGGCAGTCCTGGACCCCGGGTGCTCCGGCAGAAGCCGAAAGGTCAGTGTGCAGGATCTGATGTGTAGAGGAGGATTACCCCTCCTCAAAGCAGAGGGCAGATGGGCTTGATCTGAACTCTGAGAGCACTTTGATTTCATTGTTTCTAGGCAGTGTCTCCAGGGCTTTCCGCCTTGTAGAGGTCTATGCTGGGTCTGTGTAGTGGCAAGTTTCATTTTCTTCTACTTTGCCTTGTGGTCCAAGGCTGAGACTCAGAAGAAGTGGTCCAGGAATACAGCCTTGAAGTAGCTTTTGTTCAAGGCTGGGGTGGGGGGATGTGAGCAGACCCATGGGCCCCTAAGACCTTTAAGGTCCACTGGCCCCCTGCTGCCTCTTCATCCCCAAATTCACCCTTCTAGCTGGTCTCAGCACTGGGAGCCCTCCTCTGTTTTCCAGGATTTATCCCCTGCCATGTCCCCTCTCTCCCCAACACCCTCATCTTCCCTTCTACTGGCTCCTTGTCAGCACAGAAACCTACCCCAAGTCACTCATCAGAACATTTTTTTTAAAAGCCAGCTTCTCACCCCTGTGGGCATCACAGGTCCTGCCCTTGTCTCCTCTCCTATCTAACACCAGTGCCCCAGGAGCTGTCAGCCTCCCTGCCTCCCCCTTCTCCTCTGGATGACTCCCTGCATACCCCCTCAATCCCCAGCATGCTGGACCCAGTGAACAGTCTTGGTGCTCTGAGTACCTGGGAGCCTGCTCTGTCCCCGGCCTCTGCCCTCCTCCGGGCCCATAGAGGCTGCCCCTGCCTAGCCCTTCTATCTCCTCTTGACCCTGCCCCCTTAATGCACCAAGTTCAGCTGAGAATTCTGTTTCATCTTCTGAGCTCTGTCTATAACTCTCCCCTGAAAATCTCACCCAGTGCCCTTGTAATTGTGCTCACTTTTAAGCAAACAGCCCCCTAAATCCTTTGCCCCCCACTCCTGCAGTGTCCATCTCCAGCCTGAAAATTCAGCACTCCACTGGAGTGCTATGCACTCACCGGCCCCTTCTCTTGGTTTCCTGGCTCACAGCACCTGGAGCCGCCTCTGAGCCCCGGCCCACACTTCCCAGTGCCTGGTTGGTTTGGGTCTGTCGCCCTTAGCTGGCCATTGTGTTGCCTCTGTGATCTGGAGCTGTGCTCCGCTGAGCATCTGTGCTCAGTGCATGGAGTCGAGCTGGAGGAGACAGTCATGCTCACCTTTGCCAGTTCGTGTTGTCAGACTCCCTGGGGACCCCAGCGGCACCCATTCCATGTATCACTCTGCTGTGCTAGAGTGAGGCACAAGGCATGGCCTCTGTGCCTCTTTCCTAATGCACAGAGGGCTTGTTGAGCACCCGGTAGCCTGGGTGCAGAGGCCGGTGGGCCAGGCTGCACATCCTGCAGGACGGGCAGGCAGAGGTGTGCTCTGTCCTGGGGAGAGCCAAGGCTGTCGGTGGGTGGAGGTGGTAGAACTGGTTCTCCTGGGTAAACTCCTATTCAACCGCTTGAGCCCGCCTTCTGGAGAAGGTGCCATTTCTCATAAACCCTTGCAAGGTTGCTTGCAGACATCTGCCATCCAGGGTTCTGTCCGTCCGTGTAGCAGTTGTCTGTTGGACACCCACTCCGTGCCTGGCCTTGTGCCCAGCTCCAGGATAAGAGTTGGGGAGGGTGCAGCTCTGCCCCTGGGGTGCTCAGAGCCTGGCGGGCTAGAGACCCAGGAGACAGACAGGGACACGGCAGGCTGAGAAGAAATGCAGGGAGAATAGCCAACCCTGGTGCTCTGGGCAGGCTGGCGTCCCATGCAGCCTGGAGGTTCAGAGAATGCCCAGAGCAGTGGGTGCCTGAGCTGAGCCCTGTAAGAGGAGGAGCAGAGAATATAGGGAAGGACTGTGCAGGCCTGCGGAGGTGTCCCAGGGCCAAGAATTTGGGGTCATGCAGGGGCTCCTGCCTGTCCCCAAGCTCCCTTGTAGACACTCCTCCATTCACTTCTGTCCCCACACATTCTGCCGTCTTGCTGGCAAACCCTTCAGAGTCACCATTTTTCCAGCCCAGGCTGGAGCTCAGAGCATCAGACCTGCCTGCCACCACCGCTGGGTTCTCGTGGACTGGACAGTGGCCAAAGCTATTCAGGCTAAACCTAAACTCGAGACTTTTTTGTCCTGATTTGCCATCACCAACTCCTGCCAGTGCTGTTTCCAAAATACACCTGAGTCCCTCCACTTGTCTCCATCGCAGGCCAGCACCCAGGTCCCAGCCACCTGCACGTACACTACCCTACGTACACGTACACTACTACGACAGTGGCCTCCCAATGGGTCTCCCCAGGTGAATGGTCCCCGCTGCAGCACATGCTCCAGCAACGGTCCCCGCTGCAGCACATGCTCCAGCAGCAGGCAGTGCCTGCTCAGGTTGCCTCGGGATCTCGTCGTTCCCTCTTCGCAGACGCTCTGGGATTCCAGGGGCATTCACACAGAGCTCTCCTCACCATGCACAGCCACAGTGCGGTCAGCAGCTCCCGGTTCCCCAGGCTACACTCACACCCAGCCCGCTTTCACAGTCTCAGCCCACATATTCTCTCCACCTCTGAGTGGAGCACCTCTTCCCTGCCTGCACTGAACTTACCCCTGCTCTTGACCTGGACACCCCAACACTTGGCTGGGCCTAAGTGCCTATCTTTCCTGAGAGCCTGATACCTCTTATTTGCTCACTTGCTATCCTACACTTGAACTTGAAAACGTGTCACAGTACGTAAATATACATGCATCCATATATAGAATCTGTCCTCTCTCCAATGAGCTGGACGTTCCCTGAGGGCGAGACAGGCTCTGTCTTTTGCTTGCTTCTCAGAAGGCCAGCAGAATCAGGCTCTGTGTGAGCACTGATGTCTGACCCGACCTTGAAGACGGTAGAGATTTGACGAGACAGACAGGAGGCCAGAATGACATGTCAGAAGGTTAGAGCCTCCTGTTGCAGGGGCTGAGCTCATGGCCCAGAGCCCTAAGGCCTTTGGTCTGTAGCTCAAAGTCTGCGTGGGTCCCACTCTCTTTCTGAGTGTCCCTCTTTGTTACCTCTTCCCCATTCAAGTGTCCTGGGCAGCAGACCTGTGGGCTTTTCAAAAAGGGAACCAGCCTTAGACAGAGGATTTGGTTTCATTTTCTGTCTGGGGGACCCCAGGCCACTCCTGACCTCCACATCCCCACCTGTGAATGGGGACAGGCATGCTAACCTCAAAGAGGCCTGTTGGTAGTTCTAGTTCCACCCCTTTTAGCTGGGTTACCACTGGGGACCTCAGTTTCCTCTTCTGTAAAGAGGGAAATCGGCAAGACTAGAGGAACCCTAAGGTTGTATCAGCTTAAACCGCACACTGTCCCCTGAGGAAACTCAGAGCTGCTCTGGGTTTCTAACAGCGAGGCATTAAGAAGGCCAAGTGCCTCTTCCTATCCATGCAGAAAGGGCCTCCGCTAGTGGTCATCTCGCTCAGGGCGGGGGACAGGGATTTGTTACCCCTTGGATGAAGTTCACTAGCAGGTCTGTTTAACCAACACAAACCTGTGGTTGACGGTGCTGGCCCCAGCGAGGAGCCAGTCCTGGGGGAGCCAGAAGGCCCTGACCTTGGCCATCAGGGCAGAAATCTCCCTGAGAGCTCGAGTCCTAACTCCTGAAGAGAGAAGGGAAGAAAATGCCTGGTCCTGTGTTTTCTGGTCTCGTTAGCCTGTGGGCCCTTGCCCCTGTAAGGTGGCTCTACTTCAGGAATGCTGAGACCAAAACCCAGGGCATCCCAATGATGCAAATCCCTGAAACAGTTTTCCTTATCTACCTGCTCCAACGCAGCTAAGTTGCTGGTGCCCGCCCTTGCCTGAATTACAGCTTCTGAGCTCTTCCCCCAAAACATCCCATCAGTGCACTCTTTAGAACAGCTTTAATGAGATATGTTTCACATATCAAATTCATCTTTTTCGACGGCACAGCTCAGTAGATTTTAGTATACTCAGTTATGCAATCATCACCATAATCCAATTTTAGAACATTTTCACTACCCCAAAAAGGAACCCTATATCCATTAGTAGTCACTTCCCATTCCCAAGACAACCCTCCCTGCTTTTCCTGCAGCCGTAGGCAACCGCTAAATTACTTTTATACGATATATTGGCCGTTTGTGAATGGCTTAACTTAGCGTCGTGTTTTCAAGGTTCATCCCTGTTGTGGCGTGAGTCACTACCTCATTACTTTTTGTGGCTAAATATAGGCCCTGCTATGCGTATGACACCTTTTCTTTATCTGCTCATCAGCTGGTGACCATTTGGGTTGTGTTCTGCCAGTCTTTGTTTGAGGATGTTTGTGTGTGTATTCATAAGGAATGCTGGTCTGTAGTTTTCGTGTAGTGTCTTTCTTTTTGTTTTCAGAGGAATCCTGGCCTCACGGGAGCTGGGAACTATGCTCTTGTCGCTTCTATTTCTCGGAAAATGTTGTGAACAATTGGTTTTAATACGTTAAACGTTTCATGGAATTCAGTCATAAAACTCGTATTAATTCTTCTTTACATGACTGGTAGAATTTATCAGTGAAACATTTAAGTTATTCACTGAGTCTTCTTTTTTTTTTTTTTTTTTAAGATGTTATTTATTTATTTGACAGGCAGAGATCACAAGTAGGCAGAAAGGCAGGCAGAGAGAGAGAGAGAGGAAGGGAAGCAGGCTCCCTGCTGAGCAAAGAGCCCAATCCCAGGGGCTTGATCCCCGGACCCTGGAATCATGACCTGAGCCGAAAGCAGAGGCTCAACCCACTGAGCCACGCACGTGCCCCTTCATTGAGTCTTCTATTAAATAAAGGTTTATTTAG
Organism: Enhydra lutris kenyoni; assembly: GCF_002288905.1. NCBI lineage: Eukaryota > Metazoa > Chordata > Mammalia > Carnivora > Mustelidae > Enhydra > Enhydra lutris. The sequence continues at coordinate 39,633,130 of NW_019154096.1, read as the reverse complement.
ATTTTGTATTTCTTCTTGTGTCCATTCTGGTAGTTTATGTCTTTCCAGGAATCTATTTCATCTGAGTTACTTCATGTGTTGGCAGTACAGTTCATATTATTCCCTTATAATCCCTTTTATTTCTGTAAAGCCGACAGTGATGTCTCCTATTTTATTCTAAATTTTAGCAAATTGAGTCTTCTCTTGCCTTTTTCTTGGCTAATCCAGCTAAAGCTTGTCAAATGTGGTTATCTTTTCTGTGAACCAACTTGGTGTTTTTTTCTTTTGATTTTCTCTATCATTTTCCAGTCTTTATTTTTACTTAAACAATTTCCAGCTAATCATAATTATATCCTTCCATCTGTTTGATTTGGGTTTGGTTTGTTTTTTCTCTAGTTTCCGATAGTATAAGCCTTGTTACTGATTTGAGATTGCTCTTCTATCAAGATTATTGGTGTGAGATCTCTCTTCTTTTATAATGTGGGCATTTATAGCAATTTATAGCAAGTTTCACGCTAAGTACATCGTGTTTCCATTTTAGTTCAACTCAGATTGTTTTTAAAACTTCTTTCATGGTCGGGGTGCCTGGGTGGCTCAGTGGGTTAAAGCCTCTGCCTTTGGCTCAGGTCATGATCTCAGGGTCTTGGGATGGAGCCCCGCATCGGGCTCTCTGCTCAGTGGGGAGCCTGCTTCCTCCTCTCTCTCTGCCTGCCGCTCTGCCTACTTGTGATCTCTGTCTGTCAAATAAATGAATAAAATCTTTAAAAAAAAACAAAACTTCTTTCATGATTTCTTCTTTGGTTATTTAGGAGTGAGTTGTTTAATTTTCACATTATTTGTAAATTCTCCACATTTCCTTTCCTTACCAAGTTCTAATTTAATTGCTCTGTAGCTGGTGAGTACACATTCATATTTTGTTTTATTCAATCCATGGAGATGTTTAAGACTCGCTTTAGGATCTAGCATATGGTCTATCTGGAAAAACCTTCCCTGTGCTCTTGAGATGAGGGTGCATCTATTCTTGTTGGATGGGGTGTTCTACAGGTATTTGTTAGGGCTACTTGGTTCCTTGTGTTGTTCAAGTCTTTTGTTTTCTTACTGATTTTCCACCTCGTTCTATCCATTATTGAAACTGGAGTACTAAAGTCTCCAAATATTGCAGAATCCCACTTCAATTCTGTCCATTTTTGCTTCATAATTATGGAGCTCTGCTGTTAGGGGGACATATGTTTCTAACTGTAGACCCTTCTTTCATTATAAAATGTTCATCATTGTCTCCAGTAACATTTTTACCTTCAAGTGTATTCTGTCCCATACTTGTATGGCCACCCTGACTCTCTTTTCGGTGTGTTGTTTACATGGTACATCTTTTTCTATCATTTCCCTTTCAACCTGTTTGTTTTTAAATCTAAATACGTCTCCTATAGGCAGCATATAGTTTGCTTTTTATTTTTTTATTTTATTTATTTATTTTTAAAAGATTTTTATTTATTTATTTGACAGACAGAGATCACAAGCAGGCAGAGAGGCAGGCAGAGAGAAAGGGGGAAGCAGGCTCCCCGCTGAGCAGAAAGCCCTATGCGATGTGGGGCTCAATCCCAGGACCCCGATATCATGACCCGAGCTGAAGGCAGAGGCTCAAACCACTGAGCCACCCAGGTGCCCCTATAGTTTGTTTTTTAAATCCATTTACATTTAACATGATTACTAATAACATGGCTTTATGTCAGCCATTTTGCTATTTGTTTGCTATGTGTGCCGTGTCTTTTTTGTTTTATTCCTGCCTTCTTTTTATAATAAATAGATATTTTTCTGTTGTTTCATTTTAATTTCCTTTTTTTTTAAAGGTTTTTCAAAGTTTTATTTATTTGAGGGGTGCCTCGATGGCTCAATCAGTTAACCATCTGCCTTCAGCTCAAGTCATGATTCCGGGGTCCTGGGATCACACCTGTTTCTCCCTCTCCCTCTGCCTGCCACTCCCCCTGCTTGTACTCTTTCTCTCTCTCTCTCAAATAAATAAATTTTTTATTTATTTGAGAGAGAGAGAGCACACGAGCACACGTCTGCATGCGAGCACACAAGTGGGAGGAGGGGCAGAGGGAGAGAGCGAGTCAGGCAGTTTCCCTGCTGAGCAGGGAGCCTGGACAGACATGGGGCTCACCCCAGGACCCTGAGATCATGACCTGTGCCTTAGGCACTCAATCGACTGAGCCACCCAGGTGCCTCTCCTTTTGTTTCTTTACCATATTTTTGAAGTTAATGATTTTTCTAGGGATTCCAGCCTGCTCTCTGCCTCCCCTTGTGCCATTCTTATCAGACTAATTACACCTTTTATGCCTTGTAAGCCCATCAGCAGTTTTGTAAGTATTAGTTTAAACAGTTGTCTTTTAAATCAGATACAAGGAAAAAAAGTCACAGAAAATACATTTATACTGCCTTTTACCTTTACCGATATAGTTACTTTCTCGGTGCTCTTTCTTTCTTTGTCTAGATTTGAGTGACCATCTAATGTTTTCGTTTTGCCTGAAGGACTCCCTCTAGAATTTCTGTAGTGCACCTTCAGAGCTCAGGTAGTTTATGACTTCTTGGTCTTCTCTCCCTGCTTGTGCGTAGCTGGCCAGAAGTGAGAGACTGGGGACCTCTCAGGTCCCTCCCACTCCTCGGCACAGCTCTACACGGGCTTCTAGATCTCCAGAAATAAGTCAGGTCTGGTGGACTTCTCCGTTCCCAGATCTTCCTTTTGGCCAGCCTTGTTTGCCAAGATTAGTATCCCGGCTTTAGACAGCTGTAATGATAAAGAATTACCACAAAAACCAGGGTTTTTGACAAATGCCCTGGAGAGAGGGCTTTTCCCCAGAGTGAGTCAGGTGGGATGACAGTGCTATGTAAATGGGGCTTTTGGGGGGTGGGGGTGGGGGATCTGCAGATAGATCAAGTGGCTGCAGTGCTCTGGGGAGGGGCTTCGGAAGATGCTAAGTCAGACTGAGGGAGGTACGTGAGCTGTTCTTAGGTCTTCTCTAGTCTATGCTTTGTGTCTCTCGCCTAAAGGACCTGATGTGAAGAGGGGAGTTGGAGGAGAGTTAAGTGCTTGAAGGCTTGGCTGGGAGGAGGCGGTGTGAAATGTCGGAAGGAAGCTCGTGGAGCTGTGTGGGGCAGATCTGGTTCTGGGTTTTGGCTGTGCTGCCTGATGTCTGTGCGGCCTTGGGGACAGGTCCCTTGTCCCAAGCCAAAGAGGGATACCTTTGCAGATTGGAATATGGACCCCTCGGCATGCCGTGCTGAGGGAAGAATGAACTTGGCCTCTGTCCAGAAGGCAGCTGGCACACAAGAAATTGCCCCGTAACAGGAAGGATGATTCCTTCACTGGAGGCTTAGGGGAAGAGTCTGAAACTGATGAGGCCAGTGTCGCCCGGTAGAAATGGAAGCTCTTCCAGCGCACATGCCCCTCACCGCATGCCAAGCCCCAGCCTCAGCGCTCCCCAGACAGGGCTGCGTGGAACCTGCGCAGTAGCCTTCAGGGGGATTCTGTTTCAGAGATGGGGAGCTGGGCACTGAGGTCCAGGCCTGAGGCTGCCCCGGGCTGGGAGCGCCCCCCACCCTGGGCTGGGAACCCGCCCCCCAACCCGGGCTGGGAGCCCCCCAAGGCTGCCTGGCACGCAAGGCTACGCTCCCAGCCCGAGCTGTGCATTTATTTCACTTACAAGCCTGTGACCTAGAGCCAGGCGCTCACTCTGACCCCCAGCAGCAGGGAGCACACACGGAGTCAAACAGAAAGCAGTACAGGCCCCGTGTCCCCGAAACCTGGAACAGAAAGCGGGACACCCCCAGTCACCTCGGCTTGAGAAGAGCCAAAGGCCAGTCGCACACCAGCCGCTTCTGCTTTCAGCTGGGCTTGTTTTCTCTCTGAGGCTCAGTCACAGGCAGGACTGCCGCCACCTCCAGCCGCCCTCAGAGCTCCTTGTGGGGATGGGCTCCCCAGCAACGGGCAGGGGTGTTCAGTCACCTGGCGCTCTCTGAGACTCACCAAGGCCTTGCAGGGCCAGGCTCCCCCTGCTCCAGGGTCAGTTCCACCTTTTCAGACTCAGATGGGCCCTTCCCAGCCAGTGATGTCACAGTGGCCGCTGCCTGCCTGTCACCTGTCGCGTGACTGTCTGTCGGAGAACAGAGCACAAGGTCTAGGTCAGGAGCCGTGGGAGGCCCTCTACACCTGTTCCCCAGCCTTTGTCCCTGAACTCCCTGAGGAGGGCCCTCACCTGGCAGGCTCTCACATTCCTTCCTGCTCAGGAGGCCTGCAGCCTTGGCCAGGACTCAGAGGGCGCTCACCAGAAAGGCTAGGAGGCTGGTCAACCGCAGCAGTTCTTCCAGGCCAGTTAGTAAATCATTGCTGCCCCCCAGCCTCCCCGTTATCTGGTACCTGAAACTTCAGGCCTGGCCCAGCAGGACCTCCTAGGCCTGCGGATGGGCTTAAGGCTCTGCCTGTTCTGATAGGCCCTGGTGCCTCCACTCCAGATTTTGGACCTCACCCAGTCAGCGTGCATCAACAACTTCTGGAGAAGAGAGCCCCTGAACTGAGGAGCAGCGAAAGGTCTTTGGAATGAGATCGTTTCCTTCATTTACATTAGGAGAGTCAAATGGAGAGAGGTCTTTATCACTCTAACAGGGCCGATGGCTCGTTGAGACAGTGTGTGCCCCTTATAGGTTGGGGGGTGCAAAGTAGGGGGATGGCAGGAACGGTCTTAGAGTCAAGACACCCTGGTATCCAGTCCTGACTCTCCCACATTGATCTGTGTGTCTCTGGGCATGCGCCTGGGCTCCCGGCCTCAGTGCCCTGGTGGGGAGAGACCCCTTCGTCTGCCACCCCTGCCCGATGCGGGGAGGTTGGGCAGGAAAAGGACCTATGTAGGATGAGTGCCCACCAGCACTAAATGCGGCCTTCCCCCGACAGCTGGGGCTCTGGAGACACTAGCACCTTCTAACTTGGCGAGGTCACAGGGCCGTGTCCTGGGCCGCCTGCCTGTGAACAAGCCACAACCTACCTTGTCCCAATTCGGTGTGGAGAATAAGCAAGCTCTTTCCCAGGGAAGGCCTCCCAGGGGATGCTTAAGGAAAACATCCACCCTTCAGTACCAATGATCAGATCATCAGTCCTTACAGATAGAACATTTGGACCCTTGAGGGGGCGAGCTGAGAGGTCCTCAGAGATCACCTAGCCAAAGCTTCTCATTTTCCAGATGAGTTTTTTTAAAAGGTCCGAAATAGAGGAAGTGACTTTCTCACGAGGCCGCCCAGGCTGTCAGTGGCCCATTTGAGACTCCCACCCGCGGTCTCTTGAGTTAGGGGTCCCCTGTGCTCTTGGCTCTGGATGAGTCTTCCTAACTTCATTCTAAGTTAGTCCCTATGGACGGAGGGCAAGTTCTGTCCACAGAACAGGGCTGGGCCATGCCAGAGCCAGGATGGCCCTTTTGTATTGGGGATGATGGAGGGAAGGGGCAGGACAGACAAGAGTTATTCAAGGCACGGTGGAGGGCTGATCGGTGTGGGGCAGCTGCCCTTTACTGCCACTGCTGATGACTGGGTGCATAGTCACCCCCTTGGCCTTGGGCCCGGCTCAGAATGTTCTGGGCAGTTGGGACAGCTGTGTCAGGGATCTGTCCTCTGTCATGTCAGCATGTCCCAAGGACCAGAAGGGACCAATGGGGCTTCAAGCTGAACCTGTCTGCTTTGCCACAGGCCCTGGCACTGTCTGCTGCCCTGTCCTGCTCATTTGCATGGACTCCACGGCCCCTGATGTCTTTGTGGATTCGCAGGGTCAAGAGGCTTCCCTTTAGGCCTGCCAGGTTTCTCCGCCAAAGTTCAGAAACATTTTACATGTGGAGTGCTCTCAGCCATTAAATAAACTTGGCCTTTCATTTGGGAAGGAAGTGGGACTGACACGTGGCGAGGGCCTCCGTGCCAAGCATGGTGCTTGCGGTGCCTCTGAATTTTCTACCTGCCTCCCTGGGGGGGAGGTGGTACTGTGGGTCTTAGGAAGGCGTTGAGGCTCTGAGAGTTAAGGGACCAGATGTCACTGGTCACATGAAGTTTGAGCTTCGCTCCAAATGACCCCCAGATCCCTGTTCTTTTTCTCTTTCTTTAGCGGTCTTTCAAGTCTCAAGAATGGACTCTTCTGGAAAGATCCCAGTTAATAGTCCTTGGCTGCCAGGACTAGGAATCTCTGGGGTCTCTCTGGCTACCTAATAAAGTGATTTGTGATGAAAACCTCAGGCCATCCTTCCTTCCTGTGTCCCCCTCCCCTGTGACCCCGAGGACAGCATCAGAGCTTAGAGATCGGGAGGAGCAGCGCCAGGAGGATGTCCCATCCCCTCCTTTTATTCATTCGCAAAGGCTGGGGAGCTGCTCCTTCCCAATAAATTCCCAGGAAGCCGCCCATCAGAACTGGGTAATGGGGGCAGGGCCTGGGTACGTCTGGGGGAAATGAGGCCATGGAGCCCTGGAAAAGGCCAGGGTCACCCAACATCCTGCCCTCCCTCCCCTGTGAGGCCCTATTGTCCTCCCCAAGCTCCCAGGCTGGCCCGCCCTCGCTGCTGCCGCATTCAGGAGCTGGCTCTGAGGCCCATTCTGAGTTAGTGCTATTTGTAGAATCTTCTTAAAATACCACAACAGTGCCATTCACAGAGCGTCTGCATGGCCATCGATGGCGGAGGCTGGAACAAAGCTCTGCTGTGCTCGGCATCCCGTCTGGGCCCTGCCAGAGGCACCCCTCTGCCCCACTGATGGGGGTGCTGGGGCTCTCCCTGTCCTGGTGGCCCCCAGGCAAGGCCCCTGGGGTCCAGGACGGACTCTGGTCTACCGCACTGGTCCGGAGCGGGCCCCGGGCCAGGCTGGCCACCCAAGGGAATGCTGGACGGCGTTCGGCTCCCCGTAAATGACTGTGGGCCTGTCCCAGCAGCCACCACCCCCCAGCAGCCCAGGTCTGGCCAGCCCTGTCATCAGGCCACACGCAGGTTTGCTCAGGTACAGTTAGGTGGACTGATGAGAGTGAAGGATTGGGGCTCATCAGGGAGGGACCCAAGAGGTAAGGCTTTTGTCCAGAATCAGGGCCCTGGTGTTCTGGCATTTGTGGGGGCTCGTATCCTCCCCATCCACAGCAGGGACCTCCTCAGCTGCTTCTTGCCCCCGACCTCAGCAAAACCCAGTGTGTTCTCAGGAACATGTTAGCTGGGCTCCTATTAGCAGGCCAGGAGCTGAGTGGGAAGTGTTTTCTCTGCGGTTGGACCCCCCTGCAGCCTTGCCAATGACCGTGTGCTGGGCAGCTGTTTCCAAACATTGAACCTCTAGGCCCTCTAGGACAGGGCTGGCCCCTGCCCAGAGATGTTCCAGCCAGACCTTCCCGTGTCCACTTCAGGACATGGGTATGGCGGGAACCTCATCTGGTCAAGGGGCTTGTCTCAATGTTTGTCTTTCTCCATGGGCACCTAACCATGTGTTGCATAGAAAAATCAGACCTTCCTCCAAAAGGAGGAGCTTAGCTATCCCAGCTGTGCCTGAGGCCTAGAGCCCACAGCGGAACTCCTGTGTGTCTGCTGGTTGCTGGAGGGACCCCCTCGCTGCCCAGGAAGGCCTGGCAGGCCAGGACCCCATAACTCTCTCTCTGGGCAGTTGTGCCGGGCAGGACTGATGTCCAGGCTCCCATGATGGGTTTTTAAATGTCCTTGGCGGTTCCCCGACAAGTCCCTAGTGACAGTTGGTCATGCAGGACACTGGGCCACTCTCTGACCAGTGATGGGGTCATGACACACAATTGCAGCACCAAGTGGGACTCTTGACAAGGGCCCTGTGGTGCCAAGCTGGGGTGAGGACAGGGTGACAGACTGATGCCCAGGATGGTTTGGGAATTCTCATGAAGCACCACCACGTAAAGAACAGCAGCCCCCCCAGTGTGGATGGTGGCCAGACCAGGGCTGGAGCCCAGGCAGGTTGAACTGGAACCTTACCGTCCTGGGAGAAGGCAGGATGCCCTAGAGAGGGGAGCCCTCCCTCTGAGACGGACAGGGCTCCGTCATCCGCTGCCTGCAGCCATTTAGGCAATGAGCTTGGCATTTCTGTACCTCAGTTTCCCTATCAGGAAAATGGGATCTGTAAGGCCTCGTATGGGACTTGCTGTGGGGTGAAGCAGGGCAGGAAGCCCTGAGAGCCTGTAGTAGTGGAGGTTTTGCTCCTCAGTCCTTCCAGCTCTGCTGAGGGGGAAGGACTGGACACCAGAGGCATAAAATCCCAGCTCTGGCTCTCTGCCTGGGAGACCTTGGGCAGTTTTCTTCTGTAGAAAGTGGAAAGATGAATACTTCCGCAGGGTTGTCTGAAGATTTAAATGGGAGAACATGGAGGCCACGGTGTTGTGCGACTCCAGGACCTGGGAGGGAGGGAGATGGCCAAGATTCACATAAACTATAATGTGAATTGGTGCCACCAGAGGGCGCCATTCATTTAGACTACAATGAGAGTGGCTGCCTGGAGGGGGGTGGGGGGATGCACTTGGACTATGTGAATAAAAATAATAATGATGATAATGATGTGAATGTCATTCTCTGGGATGACACTCATTAAACCTATCAGGTGAATGGCTGCCTTCAGAGGGTTCCATGCTCTTAGACTACCCTGTGAATGGCAGCCTCTAGGAGCTGGACTAGGGAGTGCTGCTGGTTGGCAGAGAACACATTTAGCTTCCATCGTTGCAAGACTTCTGACTTGTCTGGTTGTTTATACCCGGCCTCCAGGAGACACGTAGCTTATAAAAAGTGTATTTTTTTTTTAAAGAACTGGAAGAATTTGGGTGAAAAAAGTGGAGGGAGAACATTAGCTGAAGCCCTGAGCTCCCACAACCTGCTGGTGGTGGGCCCACGTCTGGCTGGGCCTCACCAGAGCACTCTGGCAAAGGAGAAGAGCGCCAGTGGGAGATCCATGGTGTCCACACTAAATTAAGGGAATTTCTCCTGTGCCCAACAGACTCTGTGGCAACAAATGTCCACTTGAGCAGCTAGAGCAGGCAGAAAGGAACTGGGAGCTTGGGGTGAGTGTGCAGAATTAGGTGAGTAGAACATAGATGTGGAGCCCCAAAGGCCCCGGGCACTTCTGTGCCATTTGACAGGACCCTTTCCCTGAGCCTTCCTCTGCACTCAGCCCTTCTCTCCAGCCGGCAGAACTACTTATAGGCCTTTGGCTGTATTTGCTGTGGGCCACCTCCAGGGAGTCCTCCAGACCTGCCCCTCTGTGCCCACCTGGCCTTGGCCAAGGAGCCCAGCTTGTTTGAGAGAATAGAAATCGTTATCCTGGGAATACTGCTTCCCCTACTCCTCCAGGCTGCTGGAGGGAACAGAGCTGTCCACAGGCCTCCTCCCTGCCCCCCACCCCCACCCCCACCAGGGAGAGTAACCAGTACCTGTGAGGTAGAGGTTTTGTGATGCAGAACAAGAAAAGGGGCTGGTGACCTCCATGATAAAGAGTGGAGGGGCAGGGGAGGAGCAGCCATCCCTCAAGTCCATCTCCTTCCAGATTCTGGAGTAGAGAGCAGATGTCTTTGTTGTTGCTAATTTGTCTTCTTGGGTTCCTTCCAATCTGTGGCTGACTCTCTTGCCCTTGGCTCCCTGAGGACCCAGTCTTAATTTCTGTTGTCCCCAGTTCCTAGCATGGCACCTGGCAGGATTCAGGTGTGTGGTGGTAGGAGCCCAGAGCATCCTGCATGGCGGGTGGGTCTCAAACACCTGTTCTGAGGGGCTGTAACCAGCACCTGGAAACAAACAAGAACTTCTCCTGGTGAAAGGAGAAATGGGATGTAGCTGTGGGCTGGCTGCCTCCTCTTGGTATCAGTGGTGGGAATCCAGGCCGGGCCCTTGAGCAGCAGTCAGCCCCTGCCCTCTACCCTAGTCCCTGCCCTGTGATGCCAGTCCAGGGGGCCTGGGTGTGGGGAGCTAAGTGCCAAGAGAAGGACAGAGATCCCCCCTGAGTCTGTGCTTTTCAAGCAGCGGGACTTGAGCCCAGGTGGGGTTCAGAAGGAAGAGGATGAGAAGGGAAGCCACCAGCATTTTGAAAATTGGTGCTTACAATTACAAAGTGACTTTTATTTATTAGATTTTGTCTAAAGGGTACAGTTTCTGGAGACAGTGAGCAGGGTGTGGTAGGACATGGGATACCCTCTCCTCTCTCTGGCATTGGGCCCAGTGCCTGAAGGTTGATCCTTCAACCTTATTTTGCACTTCCTCTGGATCACTACCAACACCAGGACAGATCCTGAACCCAGGCACTCAGCTCCTGTACCCCTCCCTGCCCCACCTGCATCATTGCATCTCCACCCTGGATACCTGCCCCCACCTCCTACATACCTCTCCACTGACTCACACCCTCCTGGGTGCACTGAGCCCCACAAAGGACCTCAGTACTTTTCCTACCCCAGGGCCTTTGCAGTTGCCACCCGCCTTCAGCCCTCTGTGCGCAGACCAGATCAGTGCAGGGAAACCAGCCCCTCTCGTCACTTAGTGCTCTACTCAGGGGCCCCCTCCTCAAGAGGGCCTTTACTGATTGATCCCCTGCTTAAGTAGCAACCCCACTCCATCTTGCCTTAGTCACCCACCTTGAGCTTGTCTCCTTCCTTGTCCTTTGTCTCTTCCCCCAGGAATAAGCTCCAGGAGGGTGGGGCCTTGCCTGTCCTGTTCACCCATGTACCGCCCGCCCGGCCACTACCCCTGTGCCAGGCATAGAACTGGCACAGTAGGGTCTTCCCGAGTATCTGTTGCCCCTTTGAAAGGAAGAGCCTCCCTACCAGTGCTGCACAGGTCAGGTTCTTCAGAGCAGGTGGGGGAAGGAGGGGAGGGAAGCGAAATCTCCCGGGACCACCCTTAACCAGTGGGTAAATAGAGCCAGTGGGTAGCTGTTCCCCTTTCCTCCCTGGGCTTGGAGTGCATGAGGTGGCAGGATGGAGCCCCTCGGCCCCCAGGGCAGCCCCCTGCTCCATCCCACGTCCTTCTGGGGTCTGTCCACTTCTCTGGTTCCCTCCCTACCCTGCACCTCTCCCCAGGTAGCTTCCCAAGCCCACCAGCACCAGAGCCCTTGTCTCAGACTTTGGTTTTGAGGATCCCAGGCTGAGAGTGGAGTTAGTGGGGGAGGGCACTCAGTAGCAAGAGGAAGTAGCAAAATTTCCAGTTTCTGCCTTAAATAACAGCTCCCGTCAGCCCGAAGCTCTTTGCTCACTGATTTGACAGATGTGCTGATGCCCTCACCGGAGCAAAATGTTCCGTCAGGTGTAGGAGAGGTCCTGGAGGCAGCTTGTGCCCAAGGAGGCCTAGAAGGGAGCCTGGGGAGGGTGGGACCCTGGGGCTGGGAGGGGACGGGGTGGGTGTGGACTGAGGAGGTGTCCTGGATGCCCAGCAAGTTTCCACCACTCACTAGATCGCAGGGCGTGGGAGCCTTGAGCACTGGCCTGGGCTTCTCCTGCACACTCTTGTTGGGAGGGGTACAAGCCAGTGCGGGCTTTAGCAGCGGGGTGGGGGTTGTGGGGGTGGGCAGCAGGGACTGGGAGCCCCCCACCCCCACCCCGCACGCAGACCTTGGAGAGCTTGGATCCCAGGGTTTGTAAGGAAGGTAGTACCGAATAGGCACTTCATAAATGTTAATTCCCGTGTCCATCCCTAGAATAATGAATTACACCATTATTTCCTTCAGGTCACTCAGCATAAATCGCATTTTTCCCATTCTAAGTGTCAGGCGCCCCCCCCCCCCCCCCCAGCAGCACAGAGCCGGCTCTTCCTCTGACAGCCAGCTGCTGCATTGGAATACGGTGCTAGTCTTCACTCGGGTTTCTTTTTCCCCCTCTCTCCACATAAGTTATTTTTAAAGGAGGGTAGGGGGCAGCAGGCCCTGGCCTTACAGTCAGCAGTGTTTTCCAGTCCCGGCCATGCAGGCTTCCCCCACAGGCCTGGCTCCCCAAGGGTGCTCAGGAGACCAGATCCAGGTGAGCCCAAGGTGTTGGTGGCAGGTGGCCCTGTGGACACAGTCCTCAAACTACAGGTCTGGGCTCCCACCCCCAAGACCTCTGGAACCCTTCCTAAGCTTGTGATGGCGGTTTTGTGTATATTTGTGATAATGGTTCAGGCCAGCCCTCCCCACCAGGCTGCATTCTCCAAGAGGCAGGGACTCGGTTTTGTCACTCTTGTGTCCTCAGCACATGGCACCATGCTTGGCACATGGTGGACCTTCAATACTATTTGTGGAAGGGAGAATGGGATAAGGACAACTGGGAGTGGGCGAGGGGGAAGCCATTAAGGAAGGTGATGGAGAAGTGGGGCTATTTGAGCTGGGTCTTGATGAATGAATAGGAGTTTACTGAATGTGAAAGTGGAAAGGTGTCCCAAGAAAAGGGAACAGCATGTGCAAAGACAGTGAGGCATGAAGTGCATGGTGTATCCCAGGAACAAGAAGTGGGGCGGAGTGACTGGAGTGGCTGCTGAGTTGGGGGATTAGCTGGCTGACCTGAAAAACTTCGCTCAGCTGATTACAGAAGAGCCCCAATGGGAACCTGGGACACAGCCTGAAGGCAGAGGAGGGAGGCCAGGGTGTGGAGTTCTTACCAGGGAAGGGAGAGGCCTGACCTGAGTTTCAGAAAGGACCCTCTGGCCAGGCATTTCCCAGCCAGTCCCACACTCTTCCTTCACTTCTGCAATTGTCCCCGTGGGAAAAAATCACAGTCCTGTTCTCCCACGGGCACTGCCTGGGGCAAGGTCGGTATGGATTCCCTAAAAACCCCAGCATCCCCAGAACCACAGAAGATTTCCCAGGGAGACGCTGGTTTTGAGAAATGAAACTCCGCTGTGCGATGGGTTGGCAAGAGGGGAATTTGGCACTCAGACCATTTGGAGGCTATTCGGGACATTTTCCTAAATTAAAAGTACTCAAGGGGACCCTGGCTGGCTCAGTCGGTAGAGTATGTGGCTCTTGATCTTGGGGTTGTGGGTTCAAGCCCCACGTTGGGTGTAGAGATGAGTTCAAGATACAATCTTAAAAAAAAAAAAGTACTCAAAGAACAAGCAGGTCTAACTTTTCCAAGACCAGGAACTACCACCTCGCTTAACAGTAAGAAAAAAATCTTTATTCAAGAAAGTAATCTGTGCCCATAACACACACACACACACACACACACACTTGGAAGTGTCCTTAGGGAGGAGTAAACCTCTCTGCTCCTGAGCCCCTTGCCTCCTGTCCTGAATCAAGCCCAGGCCCATGTGCCCCATCCTGCTGGTCCTTGCAGACGTGAGCTCGCACAACCATACCCCTGCGTTCCTGTGACCCTGTCTGACAAAAGGCAGCATACTGCTCACACTGTTTTGTGCTTTCTCCGTAATAATGGATCATCCCCTATCACCTCTCCTGTCACCTTCTTTTTTTTTGGGGGGGGGATACATAATTTATTTAATCAGTGCATTATTTATGTGACCTGATAGACTGTTAAGTTGTCCCAGCTTATTCTTGGAGCCCTCTTCCACACACAAGTGAATTTACCCACAGAGAAAATTCCCTTGAAGGAAGGGATTGCTGGCCATTTAAAATTTTGATAGATGTTGTCAAACTATTCCCCAAAGAGATGCAAAATTCTGCTCCTACCAACATGGTAAGGGGCCCCCTCTGCTTGGTGCTTCCAGGTGCATGCCCCTCCCACCCCAGTGAGGCCCAGCTGCCAGTAGCCCTCTCAGGCCATCCCCTGCTGAGTGCGCAGCCTGTGGCCCACCCTCATTGCCCCCGTGGCTGGCAGGTGATGTGAGGCCTCTTTCTCCTGTCACTTTATAGTAAATACTATTGTCATTTATAAAGAGGTTAAATAAATTATGTTGTCGTTTAGTTTTGCCTTTGTTAAAGATTTTTATTTATTTATTTGACAGAGAGCAGTAGGCAGAGTGGTAGGCAGAGGGAGGGGAGAAGCAGGCTCTTAGCTGAGCAGGGAGCCCAACATGGGGACATGGGGCTCGATCCCAGGACTCTAGGATCATGACCTGAGCAGAAGGCAGACGCCCAACCAACTGATCCGCCCAGGCGCCCAGGTCATTTAATTTTTTTTTTTTTTTAAAGATTTTATTTATTTGACAGACAGAGGTCACAAGGAGGCAGAAAGGCAGGCAGAGAGGGGGAAGCACGCTCCCCGCAGAGCAGAGAGCCGGATGTGGGGCTCGATCCCAGGACTCTGGGATCTTGACCTGAGCTGAAGGCAGAGGCTTAACCCACTGAGCCACCCAGGCGCCCCCAGGTCATTTAGTTTTTAAAATAGATAACATGGATCATATTTCAAAGGGCAGAAAGCGGTCTCCCTGTGCCCCCCACTTCCCTCCCAGGAAAAGCCACTACTCCCAACAGAGTCTTCCAGTATCTCCCAGAGATATTTTGCACATACTCAAACAAACAATTATCTCTTCTATTTTTCCCTCCCTTTCTGTGCAAAAATGGTCACATACCATGTTTCTCACCTGACAGTATCAAGCGGAGAACATTCTAAATCTGGGCATTAAGCACAGCCTCATGGTTTTTAACCCCCACAGAGCGTCACATCTGGGGACTGTCTATCCCTCTCACCTTAGTCATTTGTCTTTTCACTTTCTTTTCTTCACCATGCAAATATTTTTAACTTCTGTGGAACAAATTTTCTTTTGTGGTCTCTGGTGGTTTGTGTCATATGCAGAAAGGCCTTCCCCAATTTGGAGAACATAGGAAAGTCCTCCCACTGTCATCGATCATCATGCTTCTGTGGTTTCATTTTTCATCTTTAAACCTTTGGTCCACGGTGGATATTTATTTTGTTATAAGGTGAGATATAAGGAACCTACTGGGTCATTTTTTCCCCAGGCGGTTATCCCTTTGTCGCGCTTCCCTTTATTAAATAACATCTTGGCCTTGGCCACTTGAAATAACTCTTGTTTCCAAACTCCAGTGCATATCTGAACCTGTCTCTGTTCACGTACTGAGGGACCTGGCTGGTTTTACTTACTGTAAGTGGATCCTAGACGCCGTTTTAATAAACTGGTCTCACTTCTTCTTTTTTTCTTCCAAAATGCATTTGCTGTTTTTGTTATGAACTTTTAGAATCAACTTGTTTAAGAGGAAATGCTACGAGTGTTTTCTTGCGTTGGCAAGAAAACACTCGTAGCATTTCCTCTTAAATTAAACAAGTTGCTGTATAGATGAAATCAGGGTGAATCGGTATTCTGTTATGTGGGTTTTCCTACTTATGTGATGGAATTTCTGTGTCTTCTAATTTATAAATAGCCTGTGGTCTCTGTATATTAATTTTGCGTCTGGACACCTTGCTGCATTCTCTTACTGCGTGCACTCGCTTTCAGGTCCTTGACTTTAGATAACAATAGCAATGATAATAATAACACTGTACCTTCCCCCCAGCTTTTATTGTGTGATGCTCTTAATCCAATCTGATTGCTCTGCTGAAGACTTCCAGGAAAATGTGAAGTGAAAGTGACAATGGTGCGCATGCTCCTATTGTGTCTGGCCTTGATGGCAATGCTGCTGGTGTCTCTCCATGCAACACAGGGCTGGCTTTGCTATATCCATGTTGAAGAAGGGTCCATTTGTTTTTATTTAATGTAAAATTTCCATCAAAATGGATGTTAAACGTTGTCAAGTGCCTTCTAAGGTTTTTTCTTAGAGAAACAGATTTAAGAGAGGCCAAAAGGTACCACGGGGACCTGAGGCTTTCCTCCAGTCACTGGGGCATCTCTGAGGTTCTGCCCTCTACCTCCCCAGTCTCCTTTTTCTCTCACGTTTAGGACCATGAAAGGGCTTTCTAGAAAGGCAGAGGTGGGTTGTTAGTCGTTTCTCATCCTCTGGCTGAGGGCTGCTGCCACTGAGGGCACACAAGACACAAGACTGTCTCTTTGGAACCTAATCTCATAGGTGACATCTGTCACCTTTTGCCATTTCTACTCATTGAAAGCAAGTTACTCGGTTCAGCCCACATTCCAGAGGGTGTGATGACAGGAAGTAGGGTTCACTGGGGGCTCTCTCAGACGCTGCCCACCACAGGGATGGAAGCAGGAGGACAGGTCCTCAGCCTGCAAGAGTAGGGTGTGAGTGGCTAACACTTCAGGGGACCAGTTGGGGTGCAGTTTCCCCTTGCTGACCAGGGCCACTGCAAGATGCACTCAGGCGTATGACCTCAGACAACTTACTCAGCCCCTGTTTTCTCATCTGCAAAGTAGCTATCATTGCTGTAGCACCTTATAGGGTCATTGTGAAGCTAAAATACTGAGCTAAAATATGCAGTTTGTAAACAGAAACCATGCCCAGAGTATTGTATAGACCCAATAAAACTTGGATGTTGTCTGAAGTGAGATTGCCTATCATTTCCACAGAACTTTCCATGTGTCCCCACAGTGACCCCTGCCATTCAGTGTGCTCCCACCCTTTTCCAGACACGGGACCAGTCCCTGGAGATACCGGCCAGACCATGGGAGGCATGATCCGCTCCCATGAAACTTGCCTCCTCTCACAGAGACACAATAAACAAATAGAGAAATAAGCTAATTTCCCAGTGTGGTAAGCTCTACAGAGAAAAGAATGTGAGAGTAATTGGGCAGGATGGACAGTTACTTGACAGGGGTTCTCGCCCAGGGAAGGGGAGGGTTTCTGTAATGACATCTGAGCTGGGGTGTGAAGGTGCAAGGGAGCTGGCCCCACAGGGAGTCTGAGGAAGAGAGAGTCCAAATGGCTGATGGCAATAAAGGTGGACAAGTGGGGGGACATGTGGTCAGGGAACCTGGACCCCCAAGGTCACAGGAGAGTTGGATTTTATTCTAAGAACAGTAGGCGTTCTGAAGAGTTTTAGGCAGATGTGTTTTGTGCTTAATTGGCTGCTTTTCTTTGTTGAAGGGATGGGTGGGTGTCCACCCTGGTTGCCTGGTTGGACAGATGGATGGGTGGATGGATGGATGGATGAGTGGATGGGTGGGCGGACAGATGGACAGACAGATGGACAAATGGGGGAATGGGCACATGGACAGGTGGCATCAACACCAGCATGGCCTCACCAGAGTTTCGTGTGTGCTGCCTACCCCAGCCCTTTAGGAAATAACTTCAGAGCTTCCCATGGTCCAGGTTCTGATACCATGTCCTGGAAGGAATGAGTGATACAGGAGAGACAACCAGGCTGGACAAGGGGGCTGTCTCCAACTCTCTTTGTCTCTAGGATGGTAGAGACACCATAGGGATGGCAGCTGATTTCATGGAAAGAGTCCCAGACAGCTAAATTCGAGTCCT
The DNA here is from genome assembly GCF_002288905.1 of Enhydra lutris kenyoni. Taxonomy (NCBI): domain Eukaryota; kingdom Metazoa; phylum Chordata; class Mammalia; order Carnivora; family Mustelidae; genus Enhydra; species Enhydra lutris. Next base: position 39,615,850 of record NW_019154096.1, on the reverse strand, counting down.
GACTAGGTCAGCCCAGTGGCCCTGGGCCACTGGAAGCCCCCGGGACCCCGGCTTTCCTGTCTCAGCAGGGATGGTGGTGGCTTACAAAGCCTGTGCAGGTGGCATGCCCAGCTCACAGCTTCCTTGTCTCATTCAGTCCCCACCAGAACCTCACCAGGGAGATCCAGTTAAGGGCCTCATTTTCCTGATGAAGAAATAGAAACCAAAAGATTCTGTGGCCAATAAGCACTGAAATTACTCAGGCTTATTCCATGTGTATTCATTGAGTTCCCACCAACCCACCGAGGTGGGCTCTCCGAGTCTCCAGTTGGAGAGGACCCTGAAGCACAGAGTTCGTGGGGCTGGGGGTCCAGCCCTGTGCTCTCGGGCCTTAGCTCGCTGGGAGGACCAGATAGACTCAGTGGCAGGCCTGCTGGCAGAGGCCCTTGCTGAGCTCTGGGCAGGAACACAGGGGAGGGAGTGCAAGGAGTCTGGCACAGGGCACCTGCCTAGGGATTTCAGCAGTTGTGAAACCCTGTGGACCCTGCAGCAGTGGGAGGGCCCCCAGTAGGGGGTGCAGAAGATCCAGCTGGCCTGGCCTCCTCACCCAGGCCCCGCCCCAGACAGTCCCAGCTCTGGGGCACTGAGAAGTGCAGAAGTTCCCCAAAGGAGACAAAAAGGTCTTGGCCCAGTGCCCTCGGCAGAGCGGAGCGCACAGGCGGCCACAGCCCCGGCAGCCTGGCCCCCGCCTGACCGCACACCTGGCCTTGGTCCCTGGCTCGGCTGTGCCCAGCGGTTGCTCTTGTGGCCACAGCCCCCAGCGGCCACACCATGCCCTTCTGCCCTGCCAGGCATCTGAGGAGGAGCAAGCATCAGCCCAGGGGTAAGTGGGCAGCCCAGTGGAGAGCAGGCTCCGGGGACACAAGGCCAGGGGTGATTAACCCTTGAAGGGCAAGTGGTGTTGGGTGACTCCAGGCAGGTCAAAAGAAAGAGCGGAGACAGAGGACAGGAACCCGAGGGGCGGCTTGGACCCAGGTTGGGGTCAGCCTGGTATGGGCCAGCAGGGATGGGCCGTGAGGCAGCCCTGGAGGCTACAGACAAGTCCAGCTGGCTCCAAGGCTTTGCTCTGAGCTGTAACCCTCACCCCGCCCACACACAGTCTCAGCGAGTCTGAGGGTGGAGGTTCTCCCCTGCCCTGCAACCCCAGCTTTGAGGCTGTCCTGGAGCCACCAGCCCATATGGCTACCAAACACCTGAAATGTGGCTAGTCAGGGTGTGCTGTTCGTACAGAATACACGCTAGATTTTGAAGAGCTCATATAAAAAAGGGATTAAATTTGTCGATTACAGGTTGAAATGAATGGTACCATTTTGGATGTGTTGGGATAAATACATTATTCAAAATAATTTCACCTGTCTCTTTATACTTTTTAAATGTAGCTTCGAAAACATTTAAAAAATTACATGCAGCTTGCATTATGTTTCCACTGGCCCACACTGCCTCCCACAGCTGTGTTCCCACACTTGGCCTTCGCCCCTCGGAGTCCATCAGCGGGGCCTTCCCTGGGGCTCTCCATTCTCCTGGGCTCCCAGTAGAGAGACGGAGGGCCCAGTGGCAGGTCATCTGTTGCAATTACTGTCACCTTTAAATAGTGATTTATTTTTTAAATAATTTTCCATAACTCCTGGCCTAATATAGATAGTGTTTGATTAATTACATCAGCATGACTATTGTTTTCACCTGAGTGTCATAAAATGTGTTTAAAAAATTGCTTTTTGTAAATACCATTTACTCTTTTTTTCTTTCAATTATAAATGGAAAAGTTGAGATGTGGGGGTTCCTGTCCTGGAACCCCTGCCGGGATCTTCTGCATTTTGAAGTCACCCCGTGTCCCCCAAAGCCCCTTGCATGGGTGGAAAGAGAGAACTCAAGCACAAAAGGAGTTTCTTAAATTGAGGAGCTCAGAGGGGAAGAAAGGCCAGCTGGGAACAAGAAAAGCAGGGTTGAGGTCCTGGAGGGGTCACCTGGGGTGGGTCCCTTGAACAGAGTGGGGACAGGATCAGGAACCAGTCTGCCCAGGGTCCTAGTTCACTGATGTCACAGCTTGGACATGCTTCTAAACATCTCTGGGCCTCAGTTTCCTTTCCTGTAAGATGGGGATAACGGTACCGCTTCCTTTGTGAGTGTTCAGACGGGATGCTCACCTACTCGTTGACATCACACCCACCTTCGAGCGAGTGCTTTGTGTGCCTTCACCTTGGTTCTGCTGCAATTAACCTTCCATTCATCACAGACTCTCTGCCGGCCCTCCCCAGCCAGGCACTGCTTGGTGTGCTGGCGTTGCTGCTGAGATAGACAGAGTGGGGGTAGGCCAAAAATAAACAGTATACATAAGCATATCATGTGAACACATGAACTATATGTGTACTGGATTGTGCCAAGTGCTATGGAAAAATCAAGGCCAGGAAGGGGCATGGGTTACAGTGGGTGAAGACGTTTAAATAGGGTGATCAGGACAGATGCCCCAAGAAGGTGACATTTGAGGACATACCTGAAAGAGGCAAGGTTGTTTTTGGGAGAACAGCTTCCAGGGGCAACAGTAAGGGCAAGGGCAACAGCAACAGCAACGGCAAGGGCAGGTGCAGAGACCTTCAGGCAAGGACGTGATTTGAATATTGGGACTAATGAGAGCTAAGGAGAGAGCCCCCATGGAGTCAGAGGAGCAGTAGGAGGGCTACGGGGGCTGGGGCAGGGCAGTGGTGGGGGTGGGAGGGAGACGTCTGGAAGATCATTAGAGGGACCCCTGCTGCGAGGGGCACTTTTGGCTTTGAGCAGAGGCCTGTGAGCTGGTTTGGGTCTTACTGGGCCACTGTGGCTGCCTTATTGGGAAAGGAGGGCCTGGAGATTACACCAGTGATCCGGTTGTGAAAGGAGGTGGCCAGAACCAGGTAGCACAGTGAAAAGAGGTCAGATTTTGAATATCTTTTGATGGAGGAACGAATGGAACTTACTGGTAGAAATGGATATGAAAGGTGAGAGAGCAGAGCTGAGGATGCGTCTGGTTTCCACTTGAGTAGCTAGACGAGGGAGTCGCTCAGGCCACACAGGAGAGGGTGGGGCAGATCCAGAGTGGATTTCATACTGGGCGGGTGGGAGGTGCCTGGAGACATCCCGGGCAGTAGGTAGTGGGTCTGGAGGGCAGGGAGGGGACAGTGAACTCAGAAACTATCACCATGGGGATGGCAGGATCATCACAGAAAGTCCCGAGACTGTGTGAGCCCACCAGAGGACAGTGTGGGTCAACGTGGGGACAAGGGGAGGGAAAAGGCCGGGTGACCCCAACTTTCTGCCCGAGGTACCTGATTGCCCGGCACTGAGGTGGGAACACAAGAGGAGGCTGGCGTGAGACAAGTCATGGCGATTATCAGACCAGCTGTACCTGTGGGACGTCACACACTGTAGAATCCTAAGAGACATTTAGATTTGGAGGAAGCATGCCTTTGGTTGCTGTCTATCGGATGCTCACCAGGGGCAGTTTTGCCCCCCAAGGGACACTGGGCAACATATGGGGACTGCATTGGTGGCCAGCCTGGGAGAGAGGGACAGGCTGCTAGGGGCGTCTAGCGGGAAGAGGCCGATGCTGCTAAACATTCTCCTGTGCACGAGACCACCGGCTGCGAACCCAGGAGGAAAATATCAGTAGTGCTGAGGTGGGAAAATTCTGCTCTCTGTCGTCGTTAATTGAATGTGACAGTGAAAGCTCGCATTGAAAGAGTGCTTGTTAGAGGTCAGGTGCTAAGTGAGAGGAGTATCTCCTTTTATTCCCCCGAAAAGGTAGCAGCCAACCTACATTTCCTTCATCCTCTGGGCTGTGAGGTGTGACTGACACTTGGGGATGCGAAGTTCCCGTGCTGCCCCTGGTGGAATCGAGGGTGGGCCCCAGGCTGGGCTCAGAGGCCCACACACCTGTCGGGTCGGGCTGGAAACACAGTGGCCACACAGACTGGTTTAGGAAAGGATGGGGGGAAAACCAAAAATAGTAGCAAGAGATCCTCCCCTTTCATGATGCACTTCTTCCTGAAATAATTGGCTATTAAGACTTTTTTTCTTTAAAGCTAATACACGTCTTTCCTAAGCAGCAGAGAAAAAAGTCTACATAAATAATTGAAGGCTGTTATAAAAAACCAAAAAACAAAGAAACAGAGTTTGCCTTAATGACCTGTTTTCTCTTCCATGCATTGCCTTCCACTGCCAGAGGAGAATGAGTGTGTATGTGACCAAACCTAGGTTTAAATCTTGGCCCTTCCGCTGGTTTGCTTGTGAGCTAAATGTGTAACTTCTCAGAGCTTCAGTTTATTCATCTATAAAATGGGGTCAGTAATACTCCTTCCTACGGAGTTCATGAGGAGTGAACCACATGTGTGGCCATTTGTATTAAGCAGCTTGTATAGTGTTTTACATGTCATAGGTCTTTATTTTTCTAAAGATTTTATTTATTTGACACAGAGAGAGAGATCACAAGTAGGCAGAGAGACAGGCAGAGAGAGAGGGGAAAGCAGGCTCCCTGTTGAGCAGAGAGCCCCATGTGGGGCTTGATCCCAGGACCCTGAGATCACGGCCCGAGCCGAAGGCAGAGGCTTAACCCACTGAGTCACCCAGGCACCCCTGTCATAGGTCTTTAAATGTGGTAGCAGGACTTTCACTTCTCGATAGGAAGGAGCAAGAGGGACCAATTTGTTCTCTCACCTAAAACAACCCTCCCCCCCAAAGGACCAATCATATGAAACCATTTTTTAAGATTCTAAACATTAGGCAGTGAAGGGCTGTGATCCCCAAAAGATGGGAAGCAAACAACGTGAGCCCTACACATGTCCCAGCTCACTGCCTTGAGAAAGTTCCAGGCTGTGATGCAGAAAGGGGAAATCCAGGTGGAGCCCATTAGACTCCATGTATAAAGGACCCAGAGCTTAGAGAGAGAGAGAGACCAAAGCATCTAGAGTTTTCAGGATGAAATAATGAAAAAGAGGGGGGAAAAAGCTCACAGAGAGAAAACTGCTCGAGAACTCATCACCATGTACATGTGAGGAAATGACTTGAGCCTGAGGAAAGAGCCACTAGAAGGGATTCCAGGCAGCAGAGTGCCTGTCACGCAGGGCAGGGAACAGTGCCTGTCCCACCTGCCCTCCTGGGAAGCCTCATGACTCATGGGGCTGCACAGAAAACACAAAGGGTTTTTCCTTTGCAGTGGGGAATAATTACTGTCTCCTGAGTGTTCTAGACCCACCGAAGAAACCTTAGAAGCAAAGTCTGTAAGGATCAAACCCTTTCCATGTAACCTAACTTCATCCCAGAACAGGACTCAAGAATATTTAGAGGGATACACAGATGTTCATTACTCAACCATTTAGGAATCACAGTGTCTGGCACCGAATAAAAAATATCAGGCCTGCAAAGCAACAAGAAAATAGGACCCACAATGAGAAAAATCAATCATCTGACATCAACCTAGAAATGACACTCTTAGAATTAGCAGACAGAGACATTTAAACAGTTTTTATCACTGTATTTCACAGGTTCAAAAAGTGAAGTAGAGACATGAAAGCCATTTAAAAAAAAAAAAAAAACCAAGTCAAACTTCTAGAGATCAAACCTACAACGTATGAGATAAAAATATACTGGATAGGATTAATGGCAGGTTAGAGAAGATAATAAAAAGATCGGTGAATTAAAGGTAGCAATCAAAATTGTCTGTATTAGTTCTCTGTTGCTGCTATAACAAATTACGACAAACTCTATAGCTTGAACAACACAAATGTATTATCTTCTTGCTCTGTAGATCAGAAGTTGGTCACAGGTCTCCTTGGGCTTAAATCATGGTGTTGGTAGGGCTGAGTTCCCTTTGGGAGGCTCTAGGGGAGAATCCATTTTCTTGACTTTTCTAGCTTCCAGAAACTGCCAGTCTCCCTCAGCTGCTGGTCCCCTTCCTCCATCTTTGTGACTAAAAATGGCCAATCCAGCCCTCAGGTTGCATCACTGTCTCCTGTATGTGGTCATAGTTCTGACTCTCCTTCCTCTACTTTTACAGAGGCTTGTGGTTACAGTGGACCTATCTGTATAATCCAGGGGCAAGTGCCTACCTTAAGGCCCAACCGATGAGCAACCTTAATTCCACTTGCAACCCTGATTCCTTTTTGCTCTGTCGCCTAACACAGTCCCAGGTCCCAGGGCCTAGGAAGCAGGTGTCTTTGGGGACTGTCATACTACTTACCACACTGTCCAAGAATAAAACAAAGAGAAAATAGAATTCAACAAGAATAGACAGAGCATCAGTGAGCTGTAGGATAACTTTCCGGTTGCTAATATTCATGTACTTGGAATCTTAAAATGGGGAGAGGGGACAGAAAAGTATATCTGAAGCCCCACGTTTCCCAAATTTTATGAAAACTATAAACCAAGAAATCTGAGAAGCTCGATGAGTCCTAAGTACTAAAAACATGAAGAAAACTATACTGAGGCACGTCACAATCAAATTGCTCAGGAGCTGAAAAAGAAGACAGACACATTACATGCAGAGGAGCCCAAAAGAAGGTGGCAGCCAAGTTCTCATGAGAAACAGTGCTCAGAGAATACTGACCAGGCCAGACCATATTCTGAGGCAAAACCAAGTGGTAAAGGGATTCAAATCGTACAACATGTGTTATCTGACCAAGTGGAATTAAATGAGGAATCAGTAAGAGAAGGATTTCTGGCAAATTCCCCCAAATGGAGATTGACACATTTCCAAACAACTCATAGGTCAAAGAAGAAATCCAAAGGGAAGTTATTTTGAATTGAAAGTATTTTGAGCTGAATTAAAATGAACACGACACAACATACCAAAATTTGGGGAGAGCCTGTAAGCAGTACTTAGGACAAGCATAGCACTCATCACCATAAGCAACTAGAAGAGGGAGCCCCAATGAGACCCAAAGGAGACAGATGAAAAGAAGTCCTCAAGATCAGAGATACAGTCAGTGAACTGCATAGAGTACACATCTGCAGACTACAGCCTGCGGCTGGCTCCTCCTTTTTGGAAATAAAGTTTTACACAAACACAAGTGTGCCCTCTTGTTTACATATTGTCTGCGGTTGCTTTTTAGCTCTAACCGAGGAGCAGGTAGAGCCGAGCAGAGACCATATGGCCCGACAACTAAAATATTTACTATCTAGCCCTTTTAAAAAAAAGTTTGTTAACCAGAAACACAATAAACAAAATCTATAAAAGAGAAAGCTAGGTTTTTGAGATCAAAAAAATCAGTAAACCTCTAGCAATACTGATTGGAGGGAAAAAAGAAGATATAAACTGTCAACATCAGAAATGAGAGAGGTGACATTACCACCGATTCTCCAAATATTAAAAAGATAATAAGGGTATATTACGGACATCTTTCCACCAGTACCTCTGACAACTTAGATGAAAGAAATTCCTTGCAAAACACAAGCTATCAAAGCTCACTCGAGAAGAAATACAAGTATGTATTAAAGAAATTGGATCTGTTATTAAAGACCTTCCCACAAAGAAACTCGAGGTCTAGGTGGCTTCACCATTGCATTCTACCAAATATTAAAAGTATAAAATAATGGCAACTGTACACAAACTCTTCCCCAAAAATGAAAAGGTGGGAAGAGCTACCAGGTAATTCTGTGAGGCCAGTGTGACCCTGGTACCAGTTGCAAGTGGGTGCACTGGCAAGTCAACAGAGAACTGACCGTCTATTCTTCCAGTGGTGCTGGAAAAGCTAGACATCCGTATGCCAAAGAATGAAGTTGAATCCGTGCCTTGTGCCAAATACAAAAATGAACTCATGGACCTAAATGTAAATGCTAAAACCATGAAACTTCTAGGAAAAAAAAAAAACAACTTTAGGATGTGGAGTTAAGCAAAGATCTCTTAGCTACAACACCAGAAGCACACTCACTAAAAGAAGAACAATGGATACACTGGGCTTCACTAAAATTAAAAACTTCTGCTCTTGTAAAGACCCTCTTAAGAGAGCAAAAGAAAAGCACAGATCGGATAAAGGACTTGTATCCAAAATATGTAAAGAACTCTCCAAACTCAATAAGGCAAAAATGAACAATCCATTTCAAAAAATGGACAAATGGTTTCAACAGAGATTTCACTGAAGGAGAGACACAGATGGAAGTGAAGTACATAAAAAAAGGTGTCCAAAATCATTCGTCATTTGGGAGCTGGAAATTTAAACACAGCACTGTCCCTCTGCACGCACATCAGAGCGGCCCGGAGTAGGAAGACCGACAAGCCCAGGTGCTGGCCAGTGAAGTCTGGGGCTCTCGTCCTCTACTGGCCTGCAGCGGAATGGTGCCCTCACTGGGGAAGTCGGTTGTGGCCATTTCTTAAAAGCTGAACATGGGTATATAAAAATATGCATATGTAAACATTCAAGAAAATGTGCAGGCTCAGAGTGGCAGGAGGGCAGGACTCGAGGCAGGGGCCCAGCTGGGCGGGAGAGCACCTACCAACCTCTGGGCAGGACGGAGACAAGTTTGGTGGGAACTCAAATGAAGCTTATGTGACATGAGTGGCTCCCTTGAAGAAAAAGAATTTAAAACAAGAAGTCAAGATGAAGTACAAAACTGCGTATTGAAGACAAGCAAGTAACTACAACAAATTCTTGGGAGTCCTACATCCCTTTCTTCTGAGTCATCTTGAGATGCGTTCAGAGAAGCTTCCTGGTGGCATCTGGCTTCCCCTCCCCCACCTTCCCCGCCTCAGTGGCAGCCCACTGGGCCTTGGGTACCGCCTGTCTGGCTTCAGGCTCTCCTCTCTCTGTCCCTGGCTCCCCTCCCCTCTGCCTCCACAGCCCTGCTGCCCAGCAGGGACAGGGCTTGAGTGTGCAGAAGGCATTCTGGGACCCCGGCAAGCCATGCTTGTCTCCTTGCTTACCACCCTCCTGAGCTTTGGGCCGCACAGGCCTCTCCAGACATGGAGGACACACCCCGCCTGTGCTCTAGCTCTCAGAGCACTCTCCTCTGCTTACTGGTCCTTGGGGGCTTTGCCGTGACTGCCGTCAGACAGGCCCTTGCAAGCTGTCAAGCCAGTTCTGGAATCACTCGGTGTCTTCCTTTCCCCGTCTAAAAATGCAGAAATTAATAATACCTCCTTTCACAGTCTTTGTGAAGATGAAAGTATCCTAGGAGGGCTGGTGTGTCTGTCAGTTTTGTCCACTTAAGTGTCTGCAGCTTCTAGAAGAGTCCCAAGCAGGTACCAAGTACTCAGAAAGCACTTGCTCCTGTCTGGTCTCTGTCCCGGGGCTGCGGGCTCTAGCAACGGGTGTCCTGGGTCTCACTGTTCTCCCTAACTGCTGTCTCAGTCCCTCAAGAACCCAGGTCTCTGGGATTCACACTCTCCCCGCCAACCCCCACAGACAGTCTGTTTAGGGTCTTGAGGCTCTGGGGCCACAAGCCAGTACATGGGGGAGTTACATATTGCGGGATGTTGGGGATGAACAAAAACAAGATTATTCTAGAACATCCCTTAAGTCACCTATAAAGTTCAGTATAACTGGGTTGTGGGTACATCCCAAAGATTAGGTCATTTACACATGAAAATGTAAGAACCACAGGAGCAACAATTAGGGACAAATTCACCTAACGAACATCTGTCAGAGCTTTGCCACCCTCTGCCTTTAAACGACCCAGTGTCTAGCTGTGAGTCGGGGGAATAGGTGGAGGATGCTGGAGCGTTTTGCTCCACGCTAGTTTAATATCGAGCCTCTGCAATGTTACTTCTGGAGAGTCAGGTCTCATCGTCAGGCTGGGGAAGGAGGGCGGCTGCGATGTCAGAGCCTAAGTTAAGGCTCAGTCGTTAAGCGTCTGCCTACGGCTAGGTCATGATCCTGAAGTGCTGGGATCGAGCCCTGCATCGGGCTCCCTGCTCAGTGGGAAGCCTGCTTCTCCCTCTCCCACTCCCCATGCTTGTGTTCTCTCTCTCTCTCTGTCAAATAAATAAATAAAATCTTAAAAAACAAACACACACACACAAACAAAAAACACAGAGCAGTGTTGCCCTGCGGACTAGGAGGCAGAAAGCGATCACAAAACAAAATATATAGCCAGGGCGCTCTGGGTTCTGCACTTCTCCCAGCTGGCCTCAGATCGGAGTGCTTTTTCCCTAACAATGCCCAGGGTGCTCTCATGATTTCCGTTTTGATGTAGAAATGTAACAAAGACCAAAGGAGAACACGGAAACCTGGAAAGGCTTCAAAAAGTGTGAAAGGGGTAGGCGGGGTGAGACGTGGGGGCTGACAGATCGGAACCAGAAAGCTTGAGCAGGTCTGGGAGAGGCGGCCTTCTCCCACCCCGCCCGGGGGGTGGAGGGTGTAGTGGGAGCCTGCACCCCGGTGTCACGGTTGTGCAGGAGTCCTTGTAGTAAGTCTGTGTCTCCTGTCTTGCAGGTGGTGCCGGGGAGCGGGAGAAGGTGCCGGCCAACCCCGAGGCGCTCCTGCTCATGGCCAGCTCCCAGCGTGACATGGAGGACTGGGTGCAGGCCATCCGCCGGGTCATCTGGGCCCCACTTGGTGGAGGTACTGCCCGTAGATCGCATGCTCACCCTCTAGAACCCTTGCCTTCAGGTAATCTTGCCCCCCTCCCCAGCTCTGCACCGAGCCTGCAAAGACACCTCTTGCCCAGGGCTTGCTGGCTGTGTCCCGAGCAGCCTCCAGCAGGCAGGCCAATCTGGTCTTCTGCTGCCAGCCGCCAGGAGTCACACCTCCCGTGCACCCGGGGGGCAGCAGCAGGGGACATCAGGGCAACGTTTCAAAACATGCCCTCCTCCAGCAAGAATACTGTGGTGGGTGCATACGTGCCTCCCTGCGCCCAGGGCCCTGCTGGACAGCAGGTGTTCATGCGGTGGTGTGCACTAGGCCTGGGGCCCTGCCCCCTGCCGTGCTCTCTGCAGCCACGTAGGGCTGCCCACACAGCCTGTTCCCGGGTCCCCATTTGACAGCAGTGGCTGCCATCTACTCCCTTCCGCCTTGATTAAGAGCACTTATTGGATGCCTGAAGTGTACCTGGACTTATCCCAGGTGCTAGGAATTCAGTGATAACACAGAGAATTCCTCCGCCCTCTCCATCCTCTCAAGTAAAGGTGTCACATGATGTTTGGTAGCGAGAAGCATAATGAAGTAAAGCTCAGTAGGATGAGAGGGGACGCTGTGTTAGACGCTGTCGCTCAGCCATCTCAATGAAGTAGCCAGGAGAGCCAGCGGAATGCTGGGTGAGGCGTATTCAGGCAGAGCAGTCAGCAAGTGCAAAGGCCCTGAGGTGGTCATGAGTGATGTGAGCACAGGGAATCTCAGGAAGGCGAGTGGGTCTGAGGGAGTGAGGATGGGAGAGTGGAAGATAGAGGGCAGGTGAGGTCACCGAGGCCTTGGGAACATGCTGGGGATCTCAGATTTTGTTCTAAATTGATGGGGTACCAGGAGGGCTCTGAGCGGAGATAGATATGCCCTTACTCAGATTTATAAAGGGCTGCCTGGCCACCGCATGAGGGTGGGGCATCGAGAGACAAGAGAGGATGTAGCATTCTGAAACAGCCCTCAGACCCGGATGACAGGGACCCGGGCTGGCGTGGGAGTGGAGGAGACGGTGAGGAGAGGTCAGCCACAAGTGTGTTCTGAAGTTGTTGCTGCTGAGCTTTGCTGAGGGACGTGAGGTGCGAGAGCAAGGTAGTGTGGCCCCTGTTGTGCCGCTGCTGTTTCTATAGGTTGGTGTCCCTCCACAGTCATCATGAAAGAGCTTTCAGAAGGGGTCGCCATGGTGCCTGGGCTGGGGCTCCACTCCCTGCTGATGTGGAGACCGGGGGCTGCTGGCCTGTGACCGTTCGAGCTGTGGACGTCCTCTCTCCCCCACACAGTCTCTGGATGGTGGAGAGTCAGGCAGGGGCTGAAGCTTGCCTGTGGGGCTCGGAGCCCATCTCCAGACCCTGGGTGCGCTATAGGCTGAGCCCCTTCCTCACGCCTCCCCTTGCTCTCTGCTGTTGCCGGCTGCAGCCTCCCCGACCGCCTTTCCTAGAATCATGAATCCTCATGGAGGAGAGTTGATAGAATATCAAAGTCAGGTGCTCTCCTGTGCAGCATAAATGGCCTCACACCGTTAGCCTTGGCCTCCCTGCCCCTGAAGTCTGCAGCGGCTTTGACCCCGGACCCAAGCCCACTCAGGGATTTCTGCAGCCTTCCCAGACTTCCTTCAGTGCAGGATGGTTGAAATTGAACCCGCGGAATGAAGTAGAGCCCAGAGGCAGACGTCCCTGCACCTGGACTTCGATTATGACAGTGCCAGCTTGGATCCGGAGAAAGGAGAATGTCATCCTGAATGTCATCGTGACCTTGGGGTAGGGAGAGATTCAAAAAGTCCTCAGTCTCGTAGGAAAAATGAGATCAATTGTCCTCCACAGAATGAAGGATGTCTGTTCTCAAAAGGCAGATAAAGAAAATGAAAAGACAAGCTTACAGGGTGGGAGGTGTCTGCTGCACATGCAGCCATGGGACAATTTTTTCCTCAAACTCCTGCAAAGACTGGCAAGATGGCAGAAGCCTGGGCAGGAGACTCGAACAGGCCCTTCACCAAAATAGAACTGCTCGGGACCAGCGAACCCAGGCAGTGGCGCTCGACCGCGCTGGTGAGCAGGGAGGTGCGTGGAAAAGCGTTCCCCCCGCCAGAAGGGCTAAAGGGAAACTGGGTGGTTCCAAGTGGTGACCAGGACTGAGTGCTCCAGGCACCTGTGTGTCTCGCTGGGGAAGCCTGCGGCATCTGTGACAGCAGACGCCATGCACACCCAGGCCCCAGCAGCTCCATTTCTATGCATGTCCCTGGTGGAAATCTGTGCCCTAGGGAGCGCCTGCCGGGTGCAGGTGGTTAACGGTCCAGATCCAACCCTCCCTCTGCCCCTCAGCCTTTATCAAATTCCTCAAGCTGTGAGCTGAAGAGCATGTAAGAATTAAAACAGGAACCGCCATCAAAGGCGCTTATCTCCTTTCTACCCGAAGCATGGAGGAAACGCAGAAATCCCAGGGCTTAGCGATGGCCGACACGTCTGGGCAAGCCGTGGGCACTCCCAGGTGGGCGCAGTCAGCCTCTGCCGCTTTCCTGGCAAAGCTGTTATTAGCCTGGGTTCCCTTGGAAAGGAGGCTTAGAGGATCAGTCCTTCTTTCGCTGTTAATCGCGGAGTCTGTGAGCCCTTTCAAGCATGTTTGCTCTGGTGCAGAGCAGACCTCATCTGACAGGGGAATGGGCAGGGGGCCTGCTGCAGTGAGGGGAGCGCCCGGCTGTACCCACAGAGCAAGCGGGGCGGGGGTGGGGGCAGGCACACGGGGTCAGTGGAGCCTGTTACCACGGATGGTCTGCTCACAGGTGGCCCGGACAGTGGTACCTCTTGTCTGGGCATTCGTTCATTCATCCCACCAGTCATTCGTTCACTTAGGAATGTGTTCTAGGGGCTGGGGATACGGCAGTGAGCAGGACAGACGAGGTCCCTGCCCTCATTGTGGAGAAACCAGGGAACGAGTCAGATAAAGAAACCCATTGCAGTTTAGATGGAGATGAGTTCAGTGGAGAAAGGTAAGGTGAGGAGAGCAAGCAAGAATGATGGGGTCAGAGTTTCATGACCTCTGAGTAAAGGAGATGAAAGGGTGAATTACACATATATCTGGACAGAGAATTCTGGAGGCAGAGGCAGCAGTGTCCACGTGGGAAGAGCAGCAAGGAAGCCAGTGTGCCTGGAGCAGAGTCTGCGAAGAGAGAGAGAGCAGGAAACAGGTCAGAGAGGCAGTGGGGATGTAAATTGGTGGGGCCTTGCGGTCATGGTGACTCTTGCTTTTCCTGAGCACCTTGGTGCCATGGGCGGGTTTTGAACAAAGAATGGCAGAGCCTGACTTGGGTTCTGACAGGATCCCTTCGGCCACGTGTTGAGACTGGATCAAAGACGGCAAGGACAGAAACAGGGAGATCAGTTAGGGGCTCATTATTCAATAATGCCAGTGAGAGATGATGACAGCTTGGTCCCAGATGGTACTGGTGATGAGAAGTAATCGAATTCTTGATATATTTTAAGATAAAGGCAGTAGTACTTCCCTGTTGGAATGGAAGAAAGGTATATGGCAATGAGTAAAGTCAAGGGTAATCCCAAGATGTTTTGGTCCAGGCAGCTGGAGAGATGGATTAGTCATTAACTGAAATGACAAAGACCAGAGGAAGTGCAATGTTTGCAATGCAGATAGAGAGATCACACTGGAGCTTAGTCTGAGATACCTGTTAGACACTTAAGTTTAAATGTCCAGCAAGCAATTAAACATTTAAGTCTAGAGACTTGGAGAGAGGACTGGGTTGGAGAAGGTATTTGGGGGCTGTTGACACATAGAAGGGGTTTGAAGCCATGAGGCTGGGCGAGACCCCTTGGAGCAAAGTGTAGGGACAGCAGAGGACTAGGTTTGAGCTCAGCTCCCTGCTGCCTTGGGCACCTATGGTTCTAGTGGAGTGGTGGAGACAAAGTCTGAGAACAGGGGGTCCGTGAGAAAGAACAACTGGAGGGGAATTAGAGTGTGAGAATAACCAAGTGTTTCAAGAATGGGACAGTAGCTGGAGGCAAAGTCAGGTAAAGAGAGGATTGTTTTGTTTTGTTTGAGTTGGGAGATAAAACAGCAATTCGAAAGGCTGATGGTACAGCAGAGGGAGAGAAGAAGGGCTAGGGCACCAACAGCTCTCATGGATATAAAGATCCTCAACAGGGGCACCTGGGTGGCTCAGTGGGTTAAGGCCTCTGCCTTCACTCGGGTCATGATCCCAGGGACCTGGGATCGAGCCCCACATCGGGCTCTCTGCTCAGCAGGGAGCCTGCTTCCCCCTCTCTCTGTCTGCCTCTCTGCCTACTTGTGATCTCTCTCTGTCAAATAAATAAAAAAAATCTTAAAAAAAAAAAAAAGATCCTCAACAAAATGCCTACAAACTGAATCCAGCAATATATGAAAGGACGGTACACCGTGACCAAATGAGATTTACCCCAGGAATGCAAGGGTGGTTTAACACCTGAAAAGAAACAAGTATAATACATCAAGAGAAGAAAAGACAAAAACCACATGATCATCTCAGTAGACTCAGAAAAAGCACTTAATAGAGTCTGGTACCCTCCCGTGATAAAAACTTGCCAGGGTCTAGGGATAGGGATAGAAAGGAATTTCCTCAACTTGACAAAGGGTATCTACAAAAAACTCACAGGCAACGTCATACTTATGGAAGAAGACTGGAACCTTCTCTGAGATCAGGAAGAAGACGTGCATTCTCATTTTTCTTACTTTAATCAGCACTGTTCTGGAGGTTCTAGCCAGAGCAGTTAGGCAAGAAAATGACATATAATACATCCGGATTAGAAAGGAAGAAAGAAGTAAATCTATCTCTTATTTGCAGATAACATGATCTCATGTACAGAAAATCTTAAGAAATCCATTAGAAAACAATTAGACGTCACAAAAAAATACAGCAAGACTGCAGGATATAAGGTCAGCATACACAAATCAGTTGTATTTCTGTTCAGGGGCAAAGAGCGAACTGAAAATGAAATTAAGACAACTTTGTTTACAGTAGCATCCCAAAGAAGAGAATAGTTAGGAATCAATGTAACAAAAGAAGTATAAAACTTACCGCTCTGAAAGTAATAAAAGATTGTTGAAAAAAACAAACATACCGAAGTAAACAGGAAGACATCCCATGTTCATGGATCAGAAGACTTGCTCTTGTGAAGAGGGCAGCACTCTCCTGTGGATGTCTGGACTTCTGTGCCCAGCTCTGGGAACAGGGGCAGTGCCTCCTAGCCAGCTCACTGTGACAGGAGAGGAGGGACCCACAGAGTAGCCAGGGCTGCCTGGCATCTATCTGGTGGGCATTTGCCTGGGTATTTGGAGAGGACTGCAAGCCCTCAGGGTGGGTCTGATGTTGCACTGATGCCTGAGAGGAGGCAGAGTGAGCACAGATTTCAGCACTGGGCTGTGGTCTCATGTGATCTGGCTCTGCCCTTCACTTGTGTGACCCTGGGTATGCCAGTTACCCTCTCTGTCTTTTTCTGCAAAATGGGAATAAGAGTGTCTTCTTTGCAGGACTGTCAGGGGAATCAGGAGAAAAGATCGATGCAAAGTACTTAGCACTCTCTCTCTTTTTTAATAACAGTGGATTTCTTTTCTTTTTAAGATTTTATATCTTTATTTGACAGAAAGAGAGAGAGAGTGCATAAGCAAGGGGAGCGGCAGGCAGAGAGAGAGGGGGAAGCAGGCTCCCCACTGAGCAGGGAGCCTGATGCAGGGCTCGATTCCAGGACTCTGAGATCATGACCTGAGCCCAAGGCAGATGCTTAAGGGACTGAGCCTCCCAGGTGCGCTTGCCGTACTAGGTAGCCCTGACACATCAGCAAACACAGCACATCTGCCCTCTGCAGGCAGGGCACGTGGCAGGGGAAAAGAAAGATGAGAGGGAGCTTCTAACCCACTCCACAGATGGCTGCTAACCAGGAAAGTAAATCTGGAGGCACACAGCAGTGTTCTCAAGTGTTGGCCAGCATCAGGGTCACCCAGAGGAAGGCCTGAGAAAGTAGGCTACTGGCTCCACCCACAGGCTTCCTGCTCACTTTGTTGCCCTGGAATTTGTATTTCCAACGGCTCGCAGGTGCGGCTAGTGCTGCTGGTCTGGGGCCCACGTTCTGTGAACCTGTTTTAGAATGTGGTGAATGCCTTAAATTCTGCGCCTGTGCTGAGTGCCTTATATTGCCTCATCCTAACCCCAGCCCCGCTTGGTAGAGCAAGAAGAGGGGGCCCTGACCCACACACTCCTCTTCCAGCCACCACCTCTTCTAGCCCCAGGGTTCCCCCAAGCCCCCCCTTACAGAATTCTGCCCACAGACCCCTGTGGAACTCTGTTCCTCCTGCCTGGTGTTGCAAGCTTTTTAACAGCTTTGCTGGTACATTTGCCCTCCTGGTATATATATATATATATATATATCCCTGAGGCCAGCTATCTGTCCACTCTTCAAACTTTGGAAGTACAGGGCTGTGGGCTCATTTCCCTGGGACACCATCTTGCCTTTGACAGAACGCATCTCTGCAGAAGGGTATTTTAGGTTTGGACAGAAGGTCTGTCCAATTACTCGCTGTGTGACCTTAGGAAAATTACACAACCGCTCTAGGCTTTAGCCGCTATGTCTGTAAAATGGGAACATTAATACTAGCTCTCAGGGCTGCTCAAGATACCCGACTTTTAAGTCCCAAGCCCCAGCTCCAAAGGCAGGAGCCCAGCTTTAGATCCGAGCTCGGCACTCCCAAGGCTGGGTGGGCCGGACGAATTACCTGACCTTCCTGGGCCTCCGCTGCTTCACCGGGAACACCTGCCTCCCAGCCTGCAAGGAATGGGAGCTGCTAGAGCGAGTCCTCGGCGCCCCGGGAGGAAGGGACCCTTGTTGGGAGCTGCTGCCGGCATTCATTCCTGCGGAGCCTGGTCCCATCAAGCATTCGGGAAAAGGGGGTGAGACGTCTGAACCCGGAGCTCTCCCGAGGGCCAACTCCAGGCGTGGCATCTCGGGAACTCGCGAGCGCAGGCCCTCCCTCCCGCCCTCCCTGCAGGGTCCGGGGGCCCGGGGCTGGCGGGCAAGACGCTACCTGCGCGCGTGCCGGGCATTCCTGCGCCGCCGCACCGGGCGCGCCATGGGCCTGATGCCGGCCGCGCGGGCCTTCTCCCGGTGCTGCGCCTGCCCCCGGCCGCCCTGCTGCCTGCCCGCCTGCTGCGCGCCCGCCGCCCCAGGTAGCGCGGGACCGGGAGCGGGGCCGCGGGCGAGGAGGGCGCGGCGCATGCGTCTCGCGGGGGCGCGGCGGGGAGCGCGCGAGGGTCGGGGTGCCCCGGGCGCGTGCGTGTTCGCGGCGAGAGAGGCGGAGGCCGCTCTCTCCTCCTATCTGGGGTCCAGGGTGGCGGCCCGGAGGACTGGAGCGGGGACCGAGCGGGTTGGGAGCCCCGGGCTTCGGACTCCAAGCCCAGTGCTCGTCCCACGTCTGTCCCCCCGCCCCCCCGCCCCCGGGCCTCAGGGGGGCCACTGTAGTGGGGCGCGGGGCTGGCTACCACCAGCCGGAGAGGGATCCTCCGCCCCGGGGCTGACCCGCCCTGGCCAGGACCCGGCGACAGCGGCGAGGTGAGGTTTGCCTCTCGCTGTACTACTCCCTTCTGGCTGGTGTCAGCCTGTTGGTGGGTGAGGCGGGGTAACAGCCTCGTGTGTTGTTTTCCTGGAACAGGGCCAGGCACCTGGACAGACACCGTGCAGGAATGGTGGGTTGACAAACGTTGGCAAGGAAACTGAGAGCAGGAAGGGGCTTCCCAAAGTCTGCAGGTCTGGAGAGTTTAAGAATGTTTTTCCTCCTTGTGTCTTTTCCCTGATGTGGCCTGCCCCCACCCCTCCCCGGCCCTGTCCTGCAGTCCCCCAAATAGAGCAGGAGCATGGCGGGAGAGGCCTTAAGTCCCTGCTCAGGAATCTGCCTGAGAGGGAATGCCACCTGCCTCCCTTTCCTGCTGGGCCCTTGGGAGCCCACAGAGCCATGGCCCTGGGCCGGCCCTCCTGGGTCAGGAAGAAGGCCACCTGTACCACCCACCTGCTTCCGTGTGCCTGTGGTGGTGCGCTCTCCCATGGCTGTTCGCAGCCCCATGAAGTGGCAGAGAGACTGAGGACTGTGCCCAAGGCCCTCGGGGACAGGGATCTGCACCAGCAGGCTGACCTGCCTGTGGCCTGCGACTTCCTGCTCTGGTATGGGCTTCTGGGGCAAGGGGAGTGAGAGCAGGGGTTTGCCAGGGGAGAGCTGGCAGGCGAGAAGGCCCAGCTCTGAGCCCATCAGCAGGTTCATCCACAGGAAAGGCCGCCTCTGCCAGTTTCCTCTCTGGTGGCAATGCCGGAGCTTTGTGAAGAGCGTGGGCTGGGACCTCGAGGAACCAGCACACTGGCTGGGTTTCCAGGGATCTGCCAAACCTACTGGAACTGGTTCTTGGCATGGCTCCCTTCCGAGACGTGCCAGGAGGGCTAAGGGAGTTCAGGGCGGCTGCTCCCAGCCCTACCAGGCTCTGCCAGAGGGACCCCTGCCAGGGGAGGGGTGGGCAAGGCCCCCTGGCAGAAGGAGGCCAGGCTCTATAGCCTGAGTGCAGGTGGCCTCCAGGAGGTGGACAGCTGGGAAGGCAGCCCGAGGACCCTGAGCTGGAGTGAGCTTTCCCTCGGTGCTCCACAGATCCTCTCTCCCGGAGGGACGTGAAGGGGCAGCTTGTACCCTAAGGCTGCACAAAATCTCCTGCAGGGCTCCCCACGGCCATGCTGGGGATATGGGCTCCGGTCCGAGGCCTGCTGGTGCCTCAGGCAGGGCCTCAGGGGGCAGTCTCTTAGAGACCATACGGTCATCCCATTTTCTAGATGGAGAAACTGAGGCCCAGGAAAGGAGGCCATTCCTCTCCTCAGTAGCTCAGGTGGGACGTACACCCAGACCAGTGCACATGTAGGGCCAGAATCTTGGTCTTCATGGCCTTCAGTGGTGACTGTTGCCTGCTGCCTGTGTCTCCACCCCAACCCCGGCTCGGTCCTGTCACCAGGCTCAGCGCTCGGAGACCCTGTGTCTCCACCCCCCACCCCGGCCCGGTCCTGTCACCAGGCTCAGCACTCGGAGACCCTGTGGGGCAGTGTTGCCATTTCCCAAAGCCCCTGAGCAACATGGGAGGTCAGTGCCCACCACAGCGGCCGGTCCTTGGCTCTTCAACTACACTCCCTCAAGGCCATCCTCCAAGCCCTGTGGTCCACATCAGACTCCCACAAAGATCTGCCCTGGGGCCTCTGCTCCCATGCCTGACTCCAGCCTGCCTGCTTATCTCCTGCTCATCCTTGTATCCCAGTGTCCGTGTCCCCTCCTCCCCCCAAATCCCCTCTATCTATTTGGAAGTGCCCCGGGGCCCTACAGACTTCCCTTTGCTGGCTCCCAGCCCCATCTAGGAGGGCAGGTGAGTGGTGAGGAGGGATTCACAGGGAGGCCCTATCTGTTCTGAGTTTGGGAGGGGGCTCTCAGAGATGGGGGCCAGCCCTGAAGTAGCTGCTCTCTGTCTGGCCCAGGTCTGCACCCTAGAGGAAGGTGGGGCAGGACATGGCCTCCCAGCTCTGTTGCATTCGCTCCTGGGTGGGGAGGAGGGAGGCAGCGAGGAGTGTTCAGCTGAGTAGGCCCTGGTAGGATGTGCCCGTTTCCAGCCCTGGGGGGAGCAGGGTGAGGCGTGAGTGCAAGGGGGTGAAGGGTGGTTGGACAGATGGACAGATAGAAGGATGTCAGGGGACAGAAGCTGGGAGAGCAGGAAGGGCTAGAACCTAGAGGAGGCTGGATGGGTTTACCCGTTTTGTGGATCTCTGGAGGGAGTTTTAGAATTCCTCTCCTCGGTGTCTCTCTTCCTGACTGTGGCCTTCAGTCACCTGTGAGCCCAGCATGGGGAGCTGAGTGCAGGAGCCCTAGATCAGTCACCCGGCTTCACTCGGTGCTCCTTTGACCTCTGCTCCCAGGCCAGCACTAGTTCAGGACCATGGGTGGCTTCTGGCGAGGATGTGGGCAGAGGTGAGTGTTCCCGCACTCACAGCTCACATAGGATAGGAAGAACATCTAAGCTGTTGGCAAGGGCTTATAGGAAATTTGCACAGACTGAAGAGGAAGACATTCAGGCAGAAGTCTGTGCACCGGCCGGGCAGCAGGACAGCAGACACATTGAGGGCGCTTGAGTAGTGGGTAGAGCTGACAAGAAAGGGGCGGGTGTGTAAGTGGGGAGGGAGGCAGGCAATGAGTGTGCAATGGCAGCCAGCATCCCCCTCCCCACCCCTGCTCCTGGGCAGTTCCCCCTATATGTCTGCTGCTTACTCATTTGAGGTCCTAGCAAATGCCTCTGGTCATGACAGGCATGGTTCCACATTTCTTTTATTTCTATATATATAATTTTTTTTTCTTTTCAGCATAACAGAATTCATTGTTTTTGCACCACACCCAGTGCTCCACGCAATATGTGCCCTCCTCAATACCCACCACCTGGCTCCCCAACCTCCCACCCCCTGCCCGTTCAAAACCCTCAGATTGTTTTTCAGAGTCCACAGTCTCTCATGGTTCACCTCCCCCTCCAATTTCCCTCAACTCCCTTCTCCTCTCCATCTCCCTATGTCCTCCATGTTGGTTTCCCATTTCTAATTCCTGTGAATCAGGACCCCTCTCCTACTTCATCCCTACCACAGTATCCTTGGAGGGCGTCTGTGCCATGCAGGTCAAAGCAAAAGGGGTGAATACCTGTCAGAGCCCCGTGAGTGAAGTTTAGGCTAGGTGTGAGGCAGCAGGGCACGGTGAGGACTGGGGAGAGGTGGCGGGTGCTGGACGATCGTGGGCACAGATGCCACTGGACTCCGCCAATGTTGGTGTTTCAGAATTCAGGCCTAGTGCCTCCAGATCTTTGGAATTTTTTCAAGAGAAGCTGGAAATCCAGATTTTCATGTGAGATCTCTTGATTTTATTTTTTTTTAATATTAAAACATTTTTTTATCATGTTATGTTAGTCACCATAAAATATATCATTAGTGTTGATGCAGTGTTCCAAGATTCATTGTTAATCTGATTTTAAATAACTACTATTAAAATGGTGCACACATCTCCGTAGCTGAACAAGAGCATTTGGACCCGTGCGGCCTGTTGAGTGTATGTAGGTGGTTGGGCCCTGAGTGTAGGGAGAGGGAACAGTGACTCTGTGTCCCTGGCACCAGCTCAGGCCACTCTCAGGCTGGGCAGAGAGGCCAGGACACTGTTAGTGACGGGCCCTGGGGTGGCCTCAGAGAGGCTTCCCCGAGCTGCCCCAGGGAGCCCACAAGCAGTCTGATGGCAGCTTCAGCCCCTGCACTCAGTGCTGTTGACTGGCCCATCAGGCCTCACGCCTGTGGCCAGGGTCACTGCCCCCCCTCCCGCCGCCAGTCCCAGGAGGCAGACAGCTTGTCCTCCCATGTCCTATTGTAGTCTCTTCCTTAGCTCTGCCTGCTGCCCAGTAACCATATCCTTGGGAACTGCTGGTCAAGACTGGGGAAACAGGACTCAGGACTGGTAGGGGGTAGTATCCAGGCACCAGCGTGGGTGGGGAGCAGCAATGTGGCCTAGAACATTCTCTAGGCCTGGAGGCAGCCTGCGTGGGTTTTAACCTTGACCCTGTCACATGCTGAGTGACTCTGGGTGTGCTCTTAAAGTCGTTGGCCTCCCAGGTGTCTGAAAAATGGGGAGGTGCTTAGGGCAGCACCTGGCACCGTGAGTCTCCCTGTTAGCTGTGTCAGTGTCCTCTCCGCACGCACGCACATGCACGGCCGTGCATGCCCCAGTCCACCTACAGGCACACACATGCACACACGGCTCCCTATAGCGTTGATGGCATCCCTGAGTGCACTCCACACGGGCATGTCTTCTAGAAGGAAGGAGTCTCACCCCCAGAGTCTGTATGCTTTGTCCTTGGGTCAGGCAGGAGGAGAAGGAACCTTGACTGAGTCCTGCTCTATGCCAGGCCCTGCATTAGGGATGGATGGATTTTATTTCAAGCTAGCCACTGTGTGGGGAGCTGAGCAGGTGCCCAGAGTCCTGCCAGTGCTCGGTGGCAAGGGAGGGATTGAACCCTCACCTGACTGGTTCCCCATCCTGGGCTCGGTAGCCACATGCCTGGACAGAGTGGGGTTCTGGCATCATGCCCCTGGGGTACCCCCAAAGCCACCCTGTGGGGAAGGTCTCTGCATCACCCATGCCTATGGAAGATGTTGGGCAGTTGAAAATCCTCATAGAGCTTAGGGCTGGGAGAAGTATGTTTATCCTGTGACGGTCACCAAGGGGCGCGGGGAGAGTGCGCGCACGCTTGCTTTATGGATCTCAGCAGCTTCTGCGTTTTGCCTGGACTGCCAGGAACCTCTCAGCCGGCTGAATATTTAGTTGTTGTAGGCCTCGTCAGTCCAGAGTGCCTCTACTTCTTCCTCTCTCCCTCCAACCCTCATTTGCTTTCCGGTCCTGTATTAAATGCTTTGGATCTCTTGCTTCCTGATTTTTTTTTTTTTTTTTTGCAAACGTTTTTGAAATGCAGCATACAGGAAAGTGTATAAATCACAAGTGTACAGTTTAATGATTTCTCTCAAAGTGAACATAGCTGGGTAAGCAGTGCCCAGGTCCAGAAACAGCACATCCAGTGCCCCTTTTAGTCACTGACCCTCAGGGTGACCGTGTCCTGCTCTTGTGTTGCACGTTACATGGCTAGAGTCATGCCGTGGGTACTCTAGGTCTGGTTTCTGTTCAGTTATTTTTTTTTTTAACTTTTTAAAAAAGAACTATTATTATTTGAGAGAGGGTGTGCACACAAGAGTGGGAGGGGCAGAGGGAGAGGGAGAGAGAATCTGAGGCAGACTCCCCACTGAGGACGGTGCCAGACACCGGGGCTCGCTGAAACCAAAAGTCAGATGTTTAACTGACTGTGCCACCCAGGCATCCCTTTTTTTTAAAAAACTTTTGAAAAATTGTTGGTAAGATAGAACTAAGATAATGTTGACCATCTTAGCCATTTTTAAGTGTACAGCTCAGTGGCATGAAGTACATTCGCTGTCCCACCATCCAGCTCCAGAACTCCTTCATCTTGTATAACTGAAACTCCGGCCCCATCCTCCAGGCCCTGGCAACTACCATTCTCCTTCCTGTCTTTAGGAATTTGTTATTCTAAGTACCTCACAGAAGTGAAATCATACAGTATTTCTGTTTTTGTGGCCGGCTTATTTCACTGTCACAATGTCCTTGAGGTTTATCCAGTGTAGAATGTCCATTTCCTTTTTGTTTTTAAGGCTGAAGAATATTCCATTGCACGTATGTACCACGTTTTGTTTATCCATGTATCTGCTGATGGACACTTGGGTTGTTTCTGTCTTTGGATTTTGTTTTGCTTTGCTTTTTTTTTTTTTTTTTTAAAGATTTTATTTATTCATTTGACAGAGAGAGAGATCACAAGCAGGCAGAGAGGCAGGCAGAGAAAGAGGGGGAAGCAGGCTCCCCGCTGAGCAGAGAGCCCGATGCGGGGCTCGATCCCAGGACCCTGAGATCACGACCTGAGCCGAAGGCAGAGGCTTTAACCCACTGAGCCACCCAGGCGCCCCTGCTTTGCTTTTTTAAAGCAAGCCCTATGCCCAACATGGGGCTTTGAACTCATGACCCTGAGAAAAGGAGTCACTTGTCCTACCAACTGAGCCAGACAGGTGCTCCCTACCTTTTGGAATATAATCCATAATATACTGTGAACATGGACATACAAACATCTGTTCAAGTCTTTGCGTTGCGTTCCTTTGGTTCTGTACTAGGACGTGGAATTGCTGGGTCGTAGGGTAATTCTGTTTTACATTTTTGAAGCCATGTGCCTGTTTTCCATAGTGACTGCACCATTTTCATTCCCTTCAACACCGCACAAGGGTTCCAGTCTTTCCACATCCTCGCCAATACTTGCTGTTTTTGCTTTGATAGCAGCCATCCTTTTTTAAGATTTTTTTTGTTTATTTGACAGAGATCACAAGTAGGCAAAGAAGCAGGCAGAGAGAGAGGAGGAAGCAGGCTCCCTGCTGAGCAGAGAGCCCGATGCGGGGCTCGATCCCGGGACCCTGGGATCATGACCTGAGCCGAAGGCAGAGGCTTTAACCCACTGAGCCACCCAGGCGCCCCAGATAGCAGCCATCCTAACGGGGTGCAAGTTGGTGCCTCACCGTGGCTTGACTTGCATTGTCCTAACCCTCCAGGGTGCTGAGCCATGTTTTCCCATCGGCGTGTCATCTGTCTGGTTGTGTGAGCTGCGCGCCGCCATCTGTTCTTATCACTGTCTGGTTCTGCACAGTAGGAGTAGACCGTGGCACACCCACTCATTCTACTGCTGAGGAGCATTAGCAGCTGGTTCCCCATTTGAAGGGATTGCGAAGAGTGCTGCTAAGAACATTCTAGAGTGCATCTTTTGGGGGAAATGGTCCTGGGTTTTTAAATGTAAGCCACGCCTCTTTGGAGGTTAGTGTGGCATAAACAAACCAACCAATAAAATGCATAATTCCTGTTTCCTCATGGCCGGTAAAAGTTCCTCAGACTTAAATTCTGTAGCACAGGACAGGCCCTC
This sequence comes from Enhydra lutris kenyoni, assembly GCF_002288905.1. Taxonomy (NCBI): domain Eukaryota; kingdom Metazoa; phylum Chordata; class Mammalia; order Carnivora; family Mustelidae; genus Enhydra; species Enhydra lutris. The sequence continues at coordinate 39,590,647 of NW_019154096.1, read as the reverse complement.
AGGTTCCCTGTCGCAGGTGGCCCAGGGTCCAGCTGTCTGGTGTGTGCCCTCCCAGATTCTGATTCGCTTCCTCGGGAAAGAGCCACCTTGGGCCCTGACCACGCCCTCTGTCCCCCATTGTCCCAGGTGCCCTTCCCCCCACTGCTGAGCTGGCTCGCTGAGGGCCTGACCAGCTCCCCTCTGTGCCCAGGGATCTTTGGGCAGCGCCTGGAGGACACCGTCCACCACGAGCGGAAGTATGGCCCCCGTCTGGCCCCCCTGCTGGTGGAGCAGTGCGTGGACTTCATCCGGGAGCGCGGGCTCACCGAGGAGGGCCTGTTCCGCATGCCGGGCCAGGCCAACCTGGTGAGGGACCTGCAGGATTCCTTTGACTGTGGGGAGAAGCCACTGTTTGACAGGTGAGCTCCCGGGGGAGAGCGGCAGAGACGGGATCCCCATCCGTCCCACGCTGCGGGGACTCGTCCCAGGACTCAATCTCCAGGCAGCAGATGTGGGCTGGCATCCAGGAAGCCTGGCGGCAGGATGGTGGGTGGCATGGCTCCCCACAGCAGCACACGTGCTCAGTCCGCTCCCCCCGCCCCTAGTCCCCATGGTCAGAGCACGGGACATGGAATCTTGGCAGCAGCCCGGGGCCTCCTCTCAGGGCTGGACCCTGTCACTGGCAAGGCGCACCCATGTCCACGTAGGCTGTTGCCCCAGGGGATGTGTGTAAACCTTTGGGACTCTTGGCCTCCTGCAGGGCCTCCCTCTTGGCTCTGCCTCCTTGGGGTGACCCATCCCCGGGCCCCTTCAGTGGCAGCATGGAGCAGCAGCTCCCCAGTCTCCTCCACCTATCCTGGCCCAGTGCCCGTCCTAACCTATCGTGGGCTTCCCAGGTCCGGGCTTCACTGTGTGGGTAGAGTCCACTTCACTGAAGAGCCCAAGGACCATGACCCTGGAGGTGGGGCTACTTTGGGGCTCTTCTCCCTGACGGGACCTCTCCCATTAAAGCAGGCTTCATAGGAAGTTCTTCCTGCGTCAAGCCCACCTTGGCCTCCATGGAGCTACCCTTTCTTCTCAGATCTACCTTCACAGTCAAGGCCCTCCTCTGCCCCCAGGATAAACCCAGGGGCTCCTACTGGCAGCCCCAGACTTCCCAGCTCTTCTTTTGGTGCAGAGCACCCTTGTGCCTCCAGCTTCTGCCAGGACCCATCACTGTAGCTTGGAGGGTCTGTCGGTAGATGTGGAGCCTGGGACTGACCCCATTCCCAGGGGAGGTCCACCCTTAGGAAAGAAGAGCTATCGAGGAATGGAAGCGTTACCTTGCAGGCAGAGAAACTGGGACTCTCAGGTTAGCCACCTCTCTCCCAAGTCACACCTACAGTAAGGGCAGGAGCTGATTTGGGCCCCTGGGCTGCCCTCCTTGCCTGTGCATCCTGTCTCCTTTCACCACATGCACTGAGCCTGATCCTGGGGGAAGGAGTGGGACAGGTGATGGCACCTGCCCTAGAGGGGCTTACAAGCTGGTGGGCATCACAGAGCTGTGGGCTGCAGAGCGTTTTCCTTAGGTGCTAGGGTAAGGTGCCTGGATTTAGGATAAGTGTGTATAGGGGGGGCGGGTGGGGGTAGGGTTCAAGTACCACCAAGAAAGCCTTAAACCACCATTTAAAGGGAGAGGCTCTGCAGTGAGTAGGGAAGGAAGGAGAGATTGAGGAAGTGGGTTTCTAGGCAGGGAGGAAAGAAGGCCCGGTACCCTGACTGCCTTGCCAGGCTCCCTAAACCAGGGTGGGGCAGAAGATCTGGATATAACTGGCTGCAGGGACCTGTGGGCCAGGGGGCTATGAACTGGTGCTGCTGCACAGGGTAGGGGCCAGGAGCACTGAAAGGTGAGGGCCTGGAGGAGCCACGGTGGTGCTCCAGCCAGTGAGGCTGGCAGAATGGAAGGGTGGGAGGGCTGCTCTGAGTCCACTTCCCCGGGACGGAAAAGCTTTCACCTCCCTGCCAAAGGGAGACTTATCAGCAGGGCCTAGGCCACACTTCTCTCACTGCCCTTGTCTCCCCGGGCACAAGCCTACAGATCCTCCCTGCTTCCTGTCCCTTCCTCCAGCCTCCTGGGGCTCTAGCTCCGGCAGTGGCCGGCACTGAACCCACAGTGTTCCAGCGGTGGGTGGGGGATGGAGACTGGGTTCAAGCCTGGGCACCCCCAGGGGCTGTGAGCACCCAGGAAGTGGGGGGTGTTGGTGAAGGAGGTGAGGAGGCCTGGGGGAAGCAGTGGAGGGCATGGGCAGCAGCATGGCTGGCTGGAGAAGGTTAGAAGGAGCAGAGCCAGGGGCCATGTGGCCAGGCCAGACTGAGAGCCACCAGACCTGAGGCAGGGAGGGGCCCTAGGTATGTGGTCTGAAGTATATATGGTGTATTGATCCACAGAATCCGAAATGCTGTAGCCAGAAGAGACCCTAGGGATTAACTCAGTGAGACCAGCTGTGGACAGCAGGGCCACGTTCTCCTGGCCCCAGGCTCACCTTTCCTGAGCGCCTGCTGTGAGGGAGATGCAGTCTCAGGGTTTAAATCCAGGGCCCTAGGAAAGCAGATGAAATACCCGGGACCCAGGCTGATCCAGGAAGGTGAGCTTAGAGGAGGTGCCAAGACTGCAGTCTAGGATCTGGACCCAGAGGCCAGGAGGCCCAGGGCTGCTGCCCTCCACTGGGGGATAACCAGCCTGGGCAGCTCCAAGCTGGGGCACAGGAGACTGAGGCCTCCAAGGGGACACGCAGGGCACTGGGGCACTAGAAATAGTGTGATGAACACAGAAGCCCAGGCGTCTATAATGTAAATAGGAACCCGGAGGCTGAGGGAAGGGGCCTGACCTCTGACCTGCCTGGCCCCCAGTGGCCAGTGCCCAGTGATGCCCGCTCTTTCCAGGAGCTCAGCAGGCCAGCATGGCAGGTTCCTTTGACATGGCCCCACACCTGCCATTGGTGAGCCATTCTGGGGGTGGGGGGAGTAAGCTCAGTCTCCCCATCATCCACCCCTGCTGGGAGCAGAGCTCTTCTCATGTTGTACTGCACAAGGGCAACCACCAGGCCAGCAGAAGGGGACCCTTCACTCATCCAGCTCCCTGGCTAACTGGACACATTGAGCACACACGTGGACATGAGTGCGGAGGCTGCCCCTGGGGGAGGGTCACAAGGTGCTGGCCACTTCTGGTGTCCCAGGCCTCATGCACATCCCCCTGCCCACAGCACAACAGACGTGCACACGGTGGCCTCTCTGTTGAAGCTCTACCTGCGGGAGCTCCCCGAGCCTGTGGTCCCCTTCGCCAGGTATGAGGACTTCCTCAGCTGTGCCCAGCTGCTCACCAAGGACGAGGGGGAGGTTAGTGGCTCCTGGGGACCCATCCTGGGAAGCGGGCCTATTGGGAGGTGGGTGTATGGAGCAGGGTACAGACGTTTAGTGACTTTCATAGCCCATAGATCCTGGCCTATATCCTGCTCTGTAAGATGGGAGACCTTGACCCTCCCGCTCTGAAGGGGGCCTGGAGCAGCCTGCTCTGTATATGGGTGGGTGCCTGGAATGTCCCCTGTCTGTGTATGGTCTGCTCTGTGTGCAGACCTCAGTCCCTGGGAGGAGCAGCTACCTCCTAAAGCAGGCCAAGTTCCAGTCATGGTTGGGGGCCTGGGCCCAGGTGTGGGCCCCCACATAGTAGGGACTCCTGCTAAACTACCCAGCTCAACCTCAAGCTACCCAGGCAAGCCACAGGGTTCAGAAACCACCAGACCTTTCATCTATTTATATCCTGCCTCCTCCCAAAAGAATTTGAGACTGCTTCCAGGACAGAGGGCTCCCACGCCTACCCTCACCCTCTCCTGTAGGTGCCTGCCTGCAGCCCTAAGCCAGCTTTGGCTAGAGAAGGACTCTTTGCCGACCTTCGGCCTTGTGGGAGATGAGGGTCCTTACCTGGCAAATATTTGTGCCCCTGTAAGTGTGCTGAGCTGTGGCCCTGACATTCCTCCTTGACCCTGCAGAGGCATACCCTTCACATCAGTTTCCCAAAAGTAAATTGCTTTCCCAAGACTGGTGTCGCCGCTCCTCAGAGGGAGGTGGAGGCGGTGGCACCTTCTGGCCATGTGGGGCCTGGCGGCAGGGGCCTTGGTTAGAGGTCTGGACTCAGATTTCCTGTCCCCGCTTCCAGTCCTCCCTCCAGCAGAAGGGCCTGGAGTCTCACTGCTGGCCCTTGAAATGCTGTTTTTCTCTTTCAATCCCAAGGGGACACTGGAGTTGGCTAAGCAAGTGAGCAGCCTTCCCCTGGCCAATTACAACCTGCTCAGATATATCTGCAAGTAAGTGACTAGGGGCGGGAGCTTCCCTTCCCAGAGGGATTCTCCGTCATTCTCCCACCCCACACTCCTCTCCCTGTGTTGATGGAGCCAGCGAAAAGCATGAAAGAACACAGCCCCTGCACTCCGGGGGCTTACGGTCCCCATGGGAGCAGGCAGTGTTATAGTCCCTAGTGTATATTCCTGAAGAGAAGGGACATACCGTGTGTCCCTTCAGCCTTCTCTGGGTGCCTCTCGCTGTCCCATCCCCCAGGGGTCTGTGTCCCAAGCACAGTGGCCTCGACCCAGGTGCCTGGAACATCCAGGAGAGGACCTGCAGTGTAGCCCTCACCTTGCCCCACGTCTGAGGCATCTTGGCCTTCTTGGGCATCTGTCCCCACTGCAGGTGAGAGCTGTGTGTCCTGTTGCCACACTGACAATAGGCCCTTGTCCCACTGGCCTCTGCTTCTGATGGCCGTCTCCTAGCCCTCAGAGGGGTTAGCTCTGCCCTCTTCAGAGTTGGCTACAGGCAGCTGGCTGTGCCCAGCAGCCGTGGACACATGTGGACGTGGCTGGGCATGAAAGCCGGGCAGCTTCAGCAGATCTGGCTTCAGCTTTGCTTTTCCGCCAGCTGCTTCTTCCTTACTGTACAGGTTTCTGGATGAAGTCCAGTCGCACTCAAATGTCAACAAGATGAGTGTCCAGAACCTAGCAACCGTTTTTGGACCCAACATACTTCGGCCACAGATAGAAGACCCGGTAACCATCATGGAAGGTAATGGCGGAGGGGTGCATGGCAGTGCTGGGTGCTGCCCAGTCTGGCCTCCCCTTGGTCCTGGAAGGGTCCTCAGAAGCATCACCCTGCATCAGTCCGTCCAAGGGCCGGGCTGGTGGGAAGGGGATCTGTTCCAGGGGAGCCTCCCTTCCCCCCCACCAACCCCATGGGGTCCAGCTTGAAAAGAAAAGGAACTTTGCCCTGTGGAAGGGGTCACTGAGAGCAATTAGAATGGTGGGAGAGGCTGGGGGATGGAAGAGGTCAGTGCCCTTGCCCTTGAATACACACTGATGTTTTGGCTTTCCTTAAGTAAATGTTAAGTAGTTGTCACAGTCTCCTGGATGTCAGAGCTGTACCCTGGTGTATAAATAATGATAATAAACAGCAGGAGCAGCTGCGTGCGATAGGCGAGGGCCTGTAGGAGCATCACCTCACTGTCAGCTTCACGGGCTCATGATGCGGTTATTACACCTACTTCGCAGATAGGGAAACTGAGGTCAGGAGAGGTAAGGTGACTCAGCCAGGTTTATCAAAGCCGTTGGTCCAGGCTGGCCCAGAAGCTAGAGCCCACGCTCAGAGGGCCTGTGGAAGACTGTCCTGGCGTGGTTAGTCGGGGAGTCCTGCTGCCACAGATGGGAGCCCCGCAGCCAGCACCAGCTGAGGTATGCAGAGGCTGGCGGGCACTCACGCAGCACGGAGCCAGCTGGAGCCGCTGCCAGGCGAGCTGAGGCCGGAGTTGCCATTCCTTGCTGAGCATGACCTGGAAGAGAGGAGTGTGGGGGTGGGCTATGGAGCTCTGTGTCTGCCTGGGGTGTGGCTCTTGGGGTGGCACTCTCCTTCAGATCCCCCCCTTGGCCTGCCTAGCTCGGTCTCATCCCAGGCCCCCCAGGTTCTCAGCCTGCCAGGTTGAACAAACGCCCAACAGCAAACACTGAGTTCCTGCTTCATCCAGTTTTCTGGCTAAGGATTCTTATTTTTTCCAGGATTCTTAGTTACCTCCAGTGGGAGGGTCCACCCAGCCACCCCTCCTTCCTTATCCCCTGGAAAACTTCCCAGGCTCTGGTCTTTGGTGGAGGGTAACAGGAGGGAAAAAGGCAAGCGGATAGGTACTGTGCTCCCATTGTATTGACCCCCCCCCTTCATTGCTGACCCCCAACCCCCTCGGGCAGGAACCACAGGCACCACAGGCTGCATCTCAGGGTGCCGCGGCCTGGAGAAGAGGTATTGTGTGTGTGTGTGTATGTGTGTGTGTACGTACGTGTGAGAGAGAGTAGGGTCAGGGGAGAGTGGGTTGTACATGTTGGGGACTGCATACATTCGTGTGTTGTGAACACGTATGTGGGAGTGTGTGTGTGTGTGTGTGTGTGTGTGTGTGTGTGTGTGTGTGTCCAATTGCACCTGTAAGCCATCTCTGTCCCTGACCCAGAGCCTTGTGCTGCCCACTGTGTGGACAGTCACACACAGCCCCCTTTGGCAGTACAGGGAAGTGACATGGGGCAGCTGAGAAGGCTGTGACGTCTAGGTCCCGGTTTCCAGGGCCAGACTGCCACTGGCTCGCTCTGCGTCCCCTGTGGGCATAGTGCCTGCTTCTTCCCTACACCCAGTGGGATACAGCGGGCTGCAGGCACAGTGCCCTGTCTGTGTCCAAGGAAGGGGATGTGGGATTTTTTGTCTGCACTAGATTTGGAGGGTGTGGTGGCTGTCCTTTCCTTTGGAGGCAGATGTCAAGCTCTGGCTAAGTTCTCTTCTGAGGTGCAGCCTGGTTCCAGACTGCGGCCACCATGGGTTGGGCCTGGTCTAGAGAGCCTGGACTGGAGACATTCACAGCCAGGCTTTCTCACTTGGTCTTCTTGGCAGGCACTTCTCTGGTCCAGCACCTGATGACCGTCCTGATCCGCAAACACAGCCAACTCTTCACTGCGAGGGCCGAGGAAGAGCTGACCTCCCCGCGTGGCGGCCCACCGTGCACTGTGGGATGGGGCTCTGAGGAGGGCCCGAGGGATGGCCAGCCGGAACCCAGCAGCCCCAGCAGCCCTAGCAGTCCTGGCCTGCCATCACACAGGACCTCGTCTCTGGATGGGGCCACTGTGGCAGCGCTGTCTAGAACCTCCCCCACGGGCCTGGGTACCCGAGGCAGCCATGCTGCCCCCAGCCCTGGGAAGAAAGTGCAGACTCTGCCCAACTGGAAGTCTTCCTTCTGGCAGTCAGGGTCCCGTTCGGGGAGCCCAAAGGCGGGCAGCTCATCCCTGGAGGTGCCCATCATCTCCTCTGGAGGGAACTGGCTCATGAATGGACTGTCCTCCCTGCGCGGCCACCGCCGGGCCTCCTCGGGAGAACGGCTCAAGGACTCAGGCTCTTCACAGAGACTCTCCACTTATGACAACGTGCCCCCACCCAGTGGCCTCTTCCCCAGCACCCCCAGTGTGGCCAGCACAGTGTGGTCGGGTGCCTCCTCTTGCGAGGCATCGACCAGGGGCTCAGTCAGCAGCTGCACAGCCTGCCGGGCCAGTGACTCGTCTGCCTGCAGCTCCCTGCACACTGAGGGGGCCCTTGAGCCTTCCCCTTTCCCCAGTAGCAGCGAGGACCGCAGATCCCCAGACCTGGGCCACAGCCTGGACGAGGTGGGCACCTGCAGCAGCGAGCCCAGCGACCCAGGCAGCCCCAACCAGGACTATGCCCGCTGCTCTGAGGCTCTCCAGGGCCTGGTCACAGAGCTCAGGGCGGAGCTGTGCCGGCAGAGGACTGAGTACGAGACCAGTATAAAAAGGTAAAGGGCTGCAGCCACGGGGCAAGTGCGAGGCTGGCACCCCTGGGGCCGGGCAGAGCCCTTGTGGCCAGCAGCTCACAGGACACTGGCCCTGGTAGTCTGCCTCTGGTCATGGCCTCTGGCTCTGATAGAAAGCCTCTCTGAGGCCAGGCTCAGAGCAGCCAGTCCCAGGAAGCCACTTTTTTGGGACAGTGCCCCCAGAACAGGGCTGGGAATGGAGGGGTGGGGGTCCTCTGTCTGGAAAAGCTCGGGAGCTACAGGGCCTGGCGTGCTGTCAGAGCTCCGTAAATGCCTGCTGAGTGAGTGAGAATCCCAGCCTGTGCTGCTCTGAGCACCTTTAATGGAGGGGCTCAGCATGGAGGTCCCTGTGTGGCCCTCAGGGAGGAGACAGGCTCCCTGAGGTGTGCAGAAACCTGAGGAAGTGCCCACGTGCAGTGCAGACCCCAGGCCAGCCTGGCTGGTGGACCATGGTTGGGCCTGATAAGGGAATAAGGACTTCTTCCAGGATTGTAATCCTATTTCCTAGGAGGAAGGAGCTGGCTGTGCTGAGCCCTGCCCTCCTGCCTTCCCTGGTCACAGGAGGATGCCTTGTGCCATATCGTTTTTGCTCACAGATGGTCCTGGTTTGATCCTTCCAGCCTCCCTGGGAGGAGGGTGTTTTCCAGCTCTGAGGCACCAGGTTCTCCAACCAAGGTCACCAGCAGCGCCTGAATGGCCAGTGTGCAGTGCTTCTACCAGCTTCTCAGGCTTCTCAGCCCCTGGCCCCAGCTGTCTGACCTATATATCAGGCCCCGCCCACTAGCAGAAGGTGTTTGTGGGCTCTGACATCCTCCTTTCCTCATCAGAGATAGTGGAGGTGGAGGGGGTTCCTGCTTCTCACTCGGAGACTGGGATTTCTACAGGGAGCTGGAGGGGCAGTGTTTGGCCCTTTTGCTCTGTAGGAGGTCAGGGAGGGTCACCGCAGGCGATGTCTAAGCCAGGAGTTGAAGGACCAATAGAATTGGACTGAGCAAGGAGAAGGAAGGACGCATCATGAGTAAAACTATGAGGTACACAACTGGGGGGAAACCCCACAAATGTGAGCACTGGGTTGGAATTTACCAGCCAGAGGAACAGTGGAACACCCTGCAGATACAGAGAAAGATGATTACAGCTGAAGATGAGCTCACAGACAAAAACTACAGAATATGTGAGAGGTATTACCAGGCGAAGGCTGTCCTCACACAGCCTCAGAAGAGGTCAGAACCAGCTTCTCACTTCTTTACCTGTTTGTGGAGCCAACTTGAGCTTCTAGTTCTCTCATCTTCTCAGAAGCTTGGTCTCTCAGGGGAAAATGCATTGTTGTTCCATGGGGGGGGGGCTCTGGATAAGACTGCCTGGGGTCGAGTCCCTGCCCCCTGTGCACTGGCTGAGCATCCCAGGCAGCCTCTCTGATTCCAGTGTGTACTGGCCAAATGTCTGTGTGGGCAGGCTCTCTGGGCTCGGGGCACTGCACCCATCTGTCCTGAGGATTGAGTGCCACAGTGGGTGGCAGTGCTGAGCGCAGGGCCCAGTGCATCCAGAGTGCTCAGGAACTTTCACTGCTCACACTCCCTCTTGCTTGGGGGGCTGGAGGTAAGACAAAGCTCACAGAAGCAAAGGGACAGCGGTGTCAGCCCCTGTAGTCCCCTCACTGGCAGGGTGGTCTAAGGAGAGAAGGGTCTGTCGGAGCACAAGAAAGAATGAAGCCCCATCCAGTGGGTCTTTGGGGAATACAACTGCACACAGCAGTCAGTCAGCACTGGTCTGGTCTGGGGGGTTGGGGGAAACCAGCTTTCTGCCCTGCCTCCCAGGACTCAGAACCCCTCCCCTGTGCCAATTCCTGTATTCCTAAAAGAGAATGCACTGAGTGTCTATGATGTGCAGACACTGTATAAGATGCTAGGGACACAGCCAAGACCAAAGCTGATCAAAACTTTTACTCTCATTCTTATTTGGTGGTATTTGGGGGTTGGAGGCGGAGAGACACCAGAAACGAGACAGATTTTAAAAATCTGTGGTATGTGAGAAGGTTCGATAAAGGAGAACAAAGCAGGGTGAAGGGAAGGGGACCATGGTGGGGAGAGGGTTGGAAGGCTGGGCTGAGCCAGAAGGAAGCCTGGGGCAGAAGCCCAGGGGCTGTGGTGAGAGAGGCATGTGGAAGAAAGTGGGGATGAGGGGAGTGTGAGAAAGGGGGGTGGAGGGCAGAGTGTGGAGCTCCAGACATGTGAGTAGCATCAACCTCAGAGGCAGCAGTCAAGGTAGAGAGAAGAGCCAGATTCTGAACATATTTGGAGGGTGTTGCTAATTGGCCAGACATGGGGGTGAAAGAAAACCGACTTAAGAGAACTTTTTGTTTTGGAGTAACTGGAAGGAGTTCACTGAGTGGGACACCAGGGCTGCTGCAGTGGTTTGGAGAGGTAGGGTCAGGAGCCATCTGTGGGCCCGTTAAGGTGCAATGCTTATGGAGTTTCTGAGTGGAGTTGAGGGAGATAGAGGCTGAGGGGTCGTCAGCACGGAGATGATGCTTTGGGTCTGGAGACTGGATGATGTCACACGAAGAACCACAGAGAGAGAAGACAAGGGGCCCAGGCCTGAGCTTGAGAGGGCCAGGACAGAGAAGGAGCAGCAAAGAGGGGGCTGGAGCCCGAGGAGAAGTAATGGGGGGGGGGGTCTGTGGGGTCCCTGCTGCCACTCACCTTGGCGGTTCTTCTGTGTCACAGCATGTCCCGTGCTCCCCAGATGGAGGGCTGAGGCGCAGGCAGCTTTCCTGCCTCCTTCATGCTTAGTGTTCAGTGACAGGGTGGAGGCCTGGGCCTCATCCTGGACAGGATGAGGAAGGATACTTACTCCAGTTTGCCACAGGACAGGTGGTGCGCTGTACGTGGTCTTCTTTGTCCATTGTAGCTGTAGCTCTTGGGGGAAAGGGCTGGCCCCTGCATTTTTTTTCAGAAAGGATACCAGGACTCAGAACTGTTTGTGTTGCTTCATAAACAGCCAGGCTGGGGCTCAAACTCCAGCGTGTTGGTTCCCAGGGGCTGGGCTCAGCATACCCCAGAGGCCTTCTAGGAAGTAGTCATCTGGTTGAGAAGACGGACGTGCCGGCCTTTGTAGAGTGTGGCGTCAACATCCAGAGAAGCATGTCTGGGGGTGGGGGGCATCCAGAGAAGTATCATGGAGGGTGAGACGTTTGAGCTGGGGCGTGAAGGATAAGGAAGTGGAGGTGACAACGCAAATGGGGTTTCCCCAAGTCACGTAGTGTCTGGCTGGGGTCCGGGGAGCTGTGGGAGGTGGGGTAGCCAGAGGGAGGCTGGAGTATGAGGGGCCTCACAGACGAACAAAGGCAAGGGGACAGTTTCTTACTTCCCTCTCCATTTGGGAACCAGGCCTATTTTCTGCCAGCCAGCGGTCCCTTCCTCAGTGGACTTTATATTTTAGTGAGGACTCAGGGAGGTCCCTGGCCTCGAGTGCCCAAGGGCCAAATGCTGATGCTGGCATTTCTGGATCACAGGCCAAGGGAAGGTGCCCTGGGGATGAGTGCCCAGGTCTGGTGAGGACCTGAGAGGCCTGTGAGGCCTGTCCCAGAGCCAGGTGTGAGCCTGCACGCATCCTGCCCCTCTGCGGGCCGTCTGTCCAGCTCCTTTGGAAGGCGTGCACGCAGGCACGAGTTTGCTGAAACCCAGCTGGCCAAAAGCTAAAACGGTGTCTTTCTTCTTGATTTTAAAGACTTGAAGAAGGTAGTGCCAACCTGAGGAAACGAATGTCACAGCTAGAGGAAGAACTAGACCAGGAAAAGAAAAAGTACACAATGCTGGAAATAAAGCTGAGGAACTCAGAGCGGGCACGGGAAGACGCAGAGAAGAGGAACCAGCTGCTGCAGAAGGAAATGGAGGAGTTTTTTTCAACCCTTGGAAGCCTGACTATAGGAGCAAGAGGTGACAAAGCCCCAAAGTGAAGGAGTAGGAAGAACTCCCGTTAACAACGGGCTCGCCCGCCTCTGAGCAGAGATGGCCATCCGCCTCACGAGGAGCCACAAGGCCCTGCAGCTTGGACCTGGGCTTCTGTGGAGCCAGGAGCTCTGGAGCTAGCTGGAGGGAGGGTTCCCGACACCCCCAGGAGGGACTCTTGGGAGCAGCCTAAGCGCCATGTGGGATCTGGATGCTGCTCAGACCATGTAGGGCCTGGCAGCTGTCAGAGGGGACAGTCCCATGACCATTAAAACAGATGACTCCTGGGATGTGAGTAGCCCACTGGGTTACTTTTTTTGCATTCTTTATTAAATTTGCTGACATAGCATGATGTCTGGATTCCTGACTCCTCCTTTATGGTCATGTAGAATGAAGGTTACCAAATTGTTCGCAGGTTTGGAAGTCCCCAAGGTGTCGGATGGGTGGAATGGCCTGGGGTTCAGAAGTGGGTTATGAACCTCCCTGAGGAACACCCAGTGTTGTCACAGTCACCGAAGCTGGATTTATGCAAATCTATGTTTTACTCCATGTTCTCTGTGTGTAAGGCAAGACGATTTTCCTCAGTCCTTCCTTCCCCTCTGAACCACCAGGGCCTCTGCAGCTGGCATTTGTCCTGGAATCCCTCTCAAGCCTTCCGCCATAACCTGCTCGCTTTTGCTTGGCCCCAGATCTCCAGGGCCAGAGCCTATGAGTCAGAGCTTAGCATGAGCACTCTACACAGCACTTCTCCACCCAGGGTGTGTGTGTGGGGTGAGGTGGCATAGGGCCTGTGTTTAAAGGAAAAGAGAGCCACAGTGATGGGAAGTGCCCTTCCTCGGTCTTCCAGGTGTGCCTCAGGCTACGTGCCCTGTTTCCCTGCAGATTTCCCTCAACCTAGTGCTAGTCCCTCTCCCTTCCGTGCCCATTTTACCGTCCTTCTCCAGTTCATCCTCAGACTTCAAAGCTCCAGCAGGGCAAAGCTTTCAAGAAAGCATGTGGCTGGCCACCACCACAAACGTGGAGGCCTGCGTCAGAGCTCTTAGGGATGGGACTTAAGGAGCAACAAAGAAGTGGCCTCTGAGTGGAGAGCACTGGTATCATTTCACTTGCTCCTGCTCAGTGTCCTTACATACCACCCCTTGCTATCCTGAGCACCAAAGTGCCCCAATTTCTGATCACTATCTCTGGAAAATCCCTCAGGCCCAACCACCCATCCAACTGGAGTTCGGTATAAACTACCGCACTGAGGTTTAAATGCCAGTATCTCGGTGCTCCCAAGAAGAGCTGGCTTCATACCATGAGGTACAAGCCCACAGGCCCAAGCTGGCTGTTAACTCCCACAGTGGTGAGGCAGGCTGACCACGGGCCGTCTGCTGGACCACCCATGGTCTTACCAACTAGGAAGCCAGATGCCTGCCAAGGCCACCCAGCAGCATCAGCAGTCAAGAGTTCTCTTGGGGAATTGTGAGGAAGGGGGTCAGTGGAGAGCAACACCCAGATCTACTCTCAGGCAATCTACAGCAGATGATCTGGTTGACCAGCTTCCCCAGGAGGTAAAATATTGCTCTCCCGTCTATTCAAGGAGAAAGAGAAAAGTAATTGAAGCAGCCGATTCTTCAACAAGATAGGAACTGGTCCCATGCTCAGAGGAGAAACTTTGGCTAGGAGAAGATAGGTGGGAACACCAATGTATTCTTACGGTCCTAGGTTCTCTTACTGCAGTCCTGGAATTCTGCCAACTTTAACTCAGCAAGAAGATGCCACCAAGCTATCAAAGGAGCAGGAAAGACAAAAAGGGTTTCACAAGATGAAAAGGAAAGCTGTCTGTCTTCTCTTAGCCATTCATAGTAGCAAAGGCTCAGCTTCCAGCCAAGGCCTGGCCAAAACCAGCTCATGAACCACATCTGCCACCTGCTGGCAAAACTAGGATCTGCAAATGCAATTTTTCTCCGAAAATGTCAGCAATACTCAGTAAAAATTCTGTCCTCCAGTTTCCATTTAATCAGCACTTTCCATTCTATCTGTAAAACATACGGACTTTTGCCTATAAAGCACACTCAGTACCAGAGCCAATGGGCTTTGGCCTAGTAGCCTGTCTCTAATCCACTTAGGTTTTCCCCAACTGAGGTGCATTTCAACAACCTATTCCCAAACTGCGGATTCAAGTGGTACCTATTAGTGTAATGACATTTCAAATTAAGTGAACTGATGAATTATGAATGTGAAAACATGGGAAATTAATGTTTGGAAGACCCTTGAATTTTTGGAATGCTTTAGAAAGAGCAAGGGCAAGTTGCTAAAAAATTGTTAAACTGCGAATACATCAACCATGCAATAGAAGAAAATTGGCAAAAATCTAGGATTCTGCTCTTAGATTACTTCAAAAGTGCTTTAAAATTTGTGTTTGACTTTAAAGGAAAAACTGGAAATGATAAGTCTCATACTAAAAAAAAAGGAATTGGCTGAAAAATGTCCATTAAAAAAAAAAAAAGAGTACAGTTTTTAGGGCGTGTATGTGTGTGTGGGGTGGTTAGCGAAAGACTCCTTGTTTTACCTGGCTGTTGAACAACGGACCAGTCATGACCACTGTACACACCACATTGTAAAAGGGCTTCTGAATGCAGTCCATGTATCCATGTTCCCAGGCCTGTGGGCAGTAAATGGAGTAATAACATGTTTCATAGATTCCCCTACATTTGATGCAGGGCCCCAGCCCTCTGGAGAGTTCTCCCAATATCCTCTGGTTTTGTCACAAAGGGACGTTTTCTCATTTACATGAGCCAACAGCTAGGTAGATAAGACAACGCTGCTGCCTCTTATACCCTTGTCTCCGCCAAGAGCCCCCACCTTTGCCAGAAATCACTACCCTTCCTACCAAGCCCATGGCTACTATGAGGTGCCCAAACCGTGTGGTGGTTGGTGAGAAAGGAGAGATACAGCTACAGAAAGCTTTCTGCATAGAGCAAAGGGCTTGGGCTGGTTCTGCGCAGCTGGAAGACCTTGGGGAAGTTAAGCTGAGTCTCTGTTCCCTCCTGTCTACAATGAGGATAACCTCAGAGAGTTGTGGCTGCACCCACAGGCCTAAGCGTCTCCCATGTGATTAGGCGGTGTTGTTTTCTGTACTTTAAAGCTGAGTGCTTTGGAAGCACAGAGAGGTTAAGGACCTGGACCACAATCATACACAAGTCAGTGAAGGAGTCAGGCTCCCATCCCAGGGAATCTTAATTAAGAGACTGTCTTCTTAATTACGCATCCAAACTGAAAAGATGCTGGTTTGATAGTTTTACCTCACCCCTATCATGTTTTAAGGAGGTCTGCGCACAGGATGCAAAAGTAGTGCCTCTAAGTCAGACAGAGAGCAGAGGGCAGGGAGTACTCCTGACAGATGGGACACCTCCACTGTTTTGTATGCTGATGTGTGTACCCAGAGCAAAAGGAGTGAATGTGTGTGAGAGAGAGAGAGAGACAGACAGAGACAGAAAGGAGAGGAGCAGGGGAGGATGCAGGGCTAGAAGAGGCAAGGATCTGGTCACAGAGGGTGGGATAGCCTCTCAGACTTCATGCTTTAGGAGAGGATTTCCCTGCTGCATTTATATCCACTACAGAAATCCAAAAGGCTTTTCATTATTGTGGGGATAGGGAACAAGACCTATGTCATGGCTTTCATAGAGCTTACATTCTAGTGGGGTAAATTAGGCCATCAAGAAGTACTAAAAGAAGACAACAGGTCCCAAATGGAGTCACTTACACTCAGCCACATCATCATGGAACCAGGACTTACAGTTTGGGCTTTTCCAGAAATGGAATCTTAAATCAGTCTATCAGTAATCATCTGGTCAGTACTAGTTAGGTCATCTGCCGGACAGACCTCAACCAAACCGGCAAGAAAGCAACCTCACAATAACTAACCTGCTTTTTTGTGTAGTGTAATTTCCTGCTCCCTCTGCCTGTCAAAGTTTTTCATTTTGTATAGCTCCTCAGAGATCCTCTCTTTTAGGTTGGATACTGCCCAATTTTTATGAATCATTGAATAAAACCATTAAGATCTAAATTTACCAGTCAAATTGTGTTTTTTAATAGAAGTACATAAGATACATTCAGATTTTGATAACTGCTCTGAAAAAGGTGATCCCAGTGGCATATTTGAGATAAATTGGCCTGGAAGTCCTGAGGAGGTGAATTTGAACAGAGACTGAACGACAGACAGGGCCACCATGCAACTAGAAAGGTGTAAGTAGAAGAAAAAGAGTTGTAGAAGTTTGCACGAGTGCTGGCACCACTGTCAACATGGTGGGTGACAGAAGGGGCAGGAGCCAGGCAAGGCCAGACTCTGTAGGGCCTTGTCACCCAAGGTAGAGTTATTTTAAGGGACACAGAAAAGCACTTGAAGGCTTTGAATCAATGGACGTGAATTGGCTTGTATTCCAACAAGGTTCTTTTGGCCACTGGTGGGTAGTGGATAAATTTGGAGGTGACAGGGAGTGGCTGCAGGGAAGCTAGCCCAGGAAGTGTGGTCCAGGCCAAATGTAGTAGAGTGACAGGTCAGCAACTAGATAGGAATGGTCTGAAGACTGAATGAAGGGTGAAGGGAAGACACTGTGTCCAGATTAATCTTTGTATTAGTCCTGATGTAAACAGGAGCAGAAAAATAGGGTAACAGAGTGAAAGGGAGTGAGATAGAGTCTTTTAAAGATGGGAATTACTAGAGCATGTTTGCTGCTAAGAATGATTCAGTAGAGAAGGAAATAGGATGATGAACAAATGAGGGTGATAATGAGGAGAGAAGTCTGAAAAAAGATGCAAGAAAGTGGAAGGATTGGCTTCCGAGACAAGAACTAGGAAGACAAAGGACATGAACATGGTTGCAGACAGGTGTATAGAAGCGCATACTAAAGTTTTTAAGAAGTCTTGAAAAATGAGGAACATGCTCACCTTTAGAGCAGCAGCCCCATAACTTACTTGAACACAAAAGCCTTTATTCACTTAACTTCTCAGTCTTTTGTAACCCTTGTAGAGCAGAGTGGTTCCAAACTGAAGATTGGAGCCAGACTGCCCAGATTCAGGTTCTGGCCTCACCACAGGCTGGTGGAATAGCCTGAGCAAGTTACTCAGCATCTCTGTGCCTCCATTTGATCACAAGAGGGGAGAACAGTTTTTTACCAAATAAAGTTGTAAAAACTCTGTGAGCTCATACAAAGCACTTAGTGCCTGGTATAGAGTAAGCACTCAGTGAATCTTGTTACTAAGTCAACACAGAACCCCCTAGATTTGGCAGTAGGTATTCTTTGAAGGGTTTTAGGAAGGGTGCCTGATCATTACTTTGGCTGCACCATCTGCCCCTCCTCCACTTCCACACCTCTGTCTTCCCTTAGCAGTCTCCTGAGGTCTTCGCCGTTCCCTTCTTTCATAGTAACCACTTGGGGCTTGGCATGCTTCTTTCTTGATGTTCCCTGCACCCCATCTGTGATTGCTCTTGGTGAAAAGTTGGCTATTTATTTAGGTTTCTTTTCTTTCTTTCTTTCTTTTTTTAAAAGATTTTATTTGACAGACAGAGATCACAAGTAGGCAGAGAGACAGGCAGAGAGAGAAGGGAAGCAGGCTCTCTGCTGAGCAGAGAGCACAATGCGGGGCTCAATCCCAGGACCCTGGGATCATGACCTGAGCCGAAGGCAGAGGCTTTAACCCACTGAGCCACCCAGGTGCCCCTTTATTTAGGTTTCTAAGGCAGCTGATAATGGACAGAGCGGGGAAGCATATCAGAATCATCTTGGGAGGGGCGCCTGGGTGGCTCAGTGGGTTAAGCCGCTGCCTTCGGCTCAGGTCATGATCTCAGGGTCCTGGGATCGAGTCCCACATCGGGCTCTCTGCTCAGCAGGGAGCCTGCTTCCCTCCCTCTCTCTGCCTGCCTCTCTGTCTACTTGTGATCTCTGTCAAATAAATAAATAAAATCTTTAAAAAAAAATCATCTTGGGAACTTGTAAGAAAACCATCTCCTTCATCGTTCTAATTCTGTAGGAGAGTAACCTTCTCCCTCTAACCTCTTCTGAGAAAACAAGAGCCTCAGAGAGTTTAGGGAACTTGCTACAGGTAAGGCAACTAGTGAAGTAAGGATTCTATTTTAGTATCTGGTATTAGAGCCCGTGCTCACATTACTACAGTAATTTCAGAGTGCTGTATATAGTTTGCTCATGACACATTTTGAGGGCCATGAATATTGCATTTCAGAGGACAGAAATAGCATAGATGACAATAGGTCCTAGTCATTGGCTTACCCAGCCCCACATTTATTGAACGCCTACCTCACATGCATTATCTAGGAGTCAAGACAGGTTCTTCCATCCAAGGACTTCTAGAGTGAAGCATCTAGGAGAGAAGCACACAGGGTGCCCACACAGAACATTAAAAGGCCCACAATATATTGCTGTCTTACATCCTGTGGGAAAAAGTTGGGGAATGAGTGAACAAATGAATAAATGAGTTAACAAGCATGCACTGGGTATGTGAAAGAAAATGTCATGGCAGGGAAGGCTCATCAGAGAATTATCTGAGCTAAATCTTAAGCAATGAGAATTTAAAATAGGCAAATACAGGAGTAAGCAAAAGCCTGTGCACAGAGGATATACGATATATGCCACGGAGGGGGCTCAGCTGTAACAGGGTGAACAGCAGGAATGGTACATGAAATAGAACCAAAATAAAATGCTTAACTGTTCTAATTCTAAAAACAAAAAACAAAAACAAAAACAAAAACCTATCGATTTTGAAGCATTTCTCTCAGGAATTATTCTTACCAACCACACAAAGACTGGGACTACTTGGGATGGAAAAATGACTTGAAGGTCAGAGTGTACAAAAGTTCTCCTTTGCTCTTCGACATTTCTCTACAATAAACCATTTTTTAAAAAGATCTATTTATTTTACATTAAACCATTTCTATTCCTTTCCAAGAGTAAAGTCAGCAATTGCACTTGCTTACGCTAATTATTTTTTTTTTAAGATTTTATTTATTTGACAGAGGGAGAGAGAACACAAGTAGGCAGAGAGGCAGGCAGAGACGGAGGGGTAAACAGGCTCCCTGCTGAGCAGAACCCGATGTGGGGCTTGATCCCAGGACCCTGGAATCATGACCTGAGCTGAAGGCAGAGGCTTAACCCATTAAGCCACACAGGCGCCCCTACACTAATTTTTTTTTTATAAAAGTACACAAAGTCATCATTATAGTAGCCCTGTGAGACCATCTCCCATCTTCATGTGACAAACGAGGCAGCACCAGGCTCAACAAAACTGAGACTTGTCCAAGATGGCCCAAACTCTCCACCTGGAGCTCAGGCTAACCTGGATTCACAGGATTCAGTAGGTCCCACCTTCTCTGGAGGTCCCTGGGGCCCTGTCTCTTCAAGACACATGTGCTTTTATCTCCTCCTTTTTGATCTGTTCTGGCTCCTCAGTCTATTTTTCTCAACACGTGTCATGATTCTATTTCCTGCCAACTTTACAAGAGTCCTCTTTACTGCTGCTTCACCACTCAATGTTTAGCAATCAGATCTATGCCCCCACCTATCCAGGTAACCCTAAGCCTTACATATGTTATACCCGACAGGAATTCCCTTTTTCCTTCTGTCCACAAAATAACACTAACGGAAATGGTTTATGAGCCATACAAGCAGATGACACACCTCACAATGGAAGGAGACTGGAGAGATATTCAATAAGGGAGATATTCCTTTTTTCCCACTCTGAAACATTTAAGTGGCAAGCTGATGTGTGTTCCATCATGGTCTCTTCAAACTATGATGTACAAACTGGAAAATACACTATTGGATGTTACCTTCCCTGCACATCTTGTGCGCTGCCAAATCCTTGGAGTTCAGCCCCAAATGCTCGTCTTTGCCATTTCACCTAGCTAATGGCAACCTGAGTCCTCTCTCTTCTATTCTCATTGTGCAAAAAGGACCTCCGCTCCCTCAGCTGACTATCTTTGGCCTCCCAGTCACCAGTCACCACACCTCCAGTCTAACCAGCTTGCTCCCATGACACATGTCCCTCCTAAAGCAAAGGTCTGGTCACATTACTCTTTCTCACAAACTACAAGTTCCTACTGCCTTTAAAATGAAGATAATTTCTCCAAATGTTTCATTTCTGATCCCCAACTTCTCAGACTTCTCTCTCAATATATTCTCTTCATTCATGCTGGCCATTCCACATTCCTTAACCATGAACCCACTTTCAAACCTCCTTGCTTTTCCCTTAACTTTGGAATACCCTTCCTTATACCAAGGCTCAAAAAATGCCTCCTCTGTAAAACCCTCATTTCTTCTGACCAATCTCTCCCTGTGTTCCTTCAGCATGGTTCTTGTTCCTCCACACAACACAATTTCAATCAGGCTGACCAAACTGTCATCCATTTTTCTATCTTTCATTACTATAACCCAGCTTCCAACAGAGAAACTTAGACATTTATGCATTCATCAACTGACAAAATTAAATGTTAGAATTCTAACATTAACAAAGCATATCTGAACTGTTTTAATTTCAAAGTTCAAAGACATCCTGGTGCATTAAGGGTAAAGCTAAAAAAATTCTTAAACCCTAAAATCAGTACAAATCGATTATTTACATGAAGTCAATGGACCTTTGAAGGTACAATACTAAAATAAATGGAGTACCTAGCCTGGAAAGGATAAACTACTCCCATCTTACTCAGCGTCACTAGGGTATTACAACTGGGTGGATATTGCCGCAACATTTCGATGTCTGCTTTTGCCACCCAGTCTCTCCCTGGAGGCCTCTCCAACGACTGTGATAAAACACAGTGAGTGCACGCACGAGGCTGGCAACCACATCAGCTGATGGAGAAGCAGTGATCAGGTAAAGACCTACCTCCGGTCCTGTCCTTTTCTCAGAGCAAGGGAGTCTGAGTGCAGGTGAGGGTGGGGACAGCATGTATAAGATGGTTTTCTGGAGCATGCGGAGCAAGATAAAGGGGTGCAGTCCTGTAGAGACATCCTAGATGTATATAATGAGTGATCTTGATACTCACAGAGCAGTGTGGCCAGCACAAGCAAAGAGAATACACGCTTGGCAAAGGTGAAAACACTCAAAGCTGAAATCCCAGTTTATTTTGAAATAGACCCTCTTTAAACTTATTTTGACCAAGTGGCCATGATGACTGTTCTCCCACATGGTTACCAAGAACTAGTAGGTTAAGGGCACTGAACAAAATTCCTTTTAGGTAAAGTTTCTCTGGAGATTTTAAACACAAAGAAAACCAAGATCAGACAAACCAGAAAACCAGGGTGATATTTTAGGCTCTTCCATTCTATATAAATCCAAATCTAAGGAGCCTTAGTACTACTACCTCTTGATCCCAATCCACAGGAAATCTTGAAATTACCCAGAATTTTAATTTTGTTTTCAATGAAAAAACTCTTAATTTCATATTTTTCATACCACTTTTTTCTTTTTTATTTAAAATATTATAACCAATTAACATACTAGGTAACAATGTTTACATTCCAGTGGTGCATGTTTAATGTCTAGGGCATGAATGATTAAAAACCACAATAATTATCTCAGCATTCCCTACAAAGTGCCCCATTTTGTTTTGTCTAGAGGAGAAGGAGAGGGAATGGAACACAGGGAAGGAACAGGAATGAGGAAGGAATGGTATCCTAGAGGGAGAAAAGCAAATGTCAATTATCATATGTAGGTTTCCAGGTTTTAAAACCCGTTGAACAGGATAAACTGTAATGAGAAAATAGATGTCACAGTCCAGGTAGACAGCTAGTTCAGTTTAACTTCATCATTCAGCTAAAAGATTAAGAGCTTCTCAAAAATATACCAAATATCGGGCCTACAAAAGTAATTTATTTCTTCGTAAAATTTACTAAGATTTATTCCTTTTGTAAAATGTAAAGAATGGACTGGTATCACGAGCAGGTTTCTACTTATAAAAACAGACAGTAATAATGTCCAACGAACACATCTAACACAATTTTCCAAGATACACAGTGAAAGATTTTCTACGTGAGTCTCTCTTACTGATGCAAGGTATATATTTTACACACTTATTGGTATTTTGTCGTCATTGGCTATAAAGTATTTAACACACATTTATAATTCACACTCAGTAAAGAGCTTACAATAAGGGCAAGAGCTTACTTGGGAAAGCATAGAAAATTAGTGTGAGGTAGTTCAATAAAAACCTAGTTTAATTTGTAAGTTATTGTGAGAATAGAACATTGTGCAAAACTAATCCACAGGTAATATTTCTCAGAAGTTTCAGGAACAAAGAGAATCTAAACTAGAAATGACCAGAAATTGCTACTCTTACAAGACTCTCCTTAGGAGCACTTAACTAAGAGCAGTTAGTTTGAAATTAATTAGGACTTTTGTTTTCCTTGTGAGTTTTCTAATCGTACCCCAAACTATACATTTCTGCTTCAATGCCCTTTACCTCTTCATCTTTCTTGCTATTAAGGAAAAATCAGTTTCCTCTGATTCAGGAAAAACCTAAGAGAGATCATAGAAACACAATGTACACTAACATGTAAAGGATACAGAGGCAACATTTCAGAGGGCTGCTAATGACAGAACAGTGGTGTTTGGTTTTTCTACTGAGAAGAGAAGTTTACTGGGGTCATGGGGCTTCATGCATTCACTCTACAGCTAATGTGTGACTAATGAACACTCACAAACAAACTACAACAGTATTTTTGAAAATAGACTATGTCTTTACCTCAAAATGTTGTGCAGGCTTGTGCCTAGGCAACACTGAGCAGGTATGTCTTCATATGTATAACACATACTGGCCCACAGTATAAACCAAGTCTTATCTGTAACCCCAAAACAGTTTCATTTGCCCACTGCTGATCTATCAGACACTGATGTCCTCTTCAGCCTCATCTTTTTAGACAAAACAGCAGGATTAACATGGAAGAGAATAATGAAAGGGCTTACAGGAAAGTTTGCTGCTTTGCATACCATCAAGCTTCTCTGTACTATGAAGGGAGGGGGCTGTGTGGTAGCCCCCTCATTTGAAAGGCTGGCATTTCTCTTAGGAAGTCTGGTGTAAAGCACTGTGCCTTGAACCAACCTGGAAGAGTGCATACCAGGAACGATCAGCAGCCAAGGGTGTGTGACAAAATGAGAACTGTTCAGCAAACAGTATGAAAAGAGTTGAGATGCTCCATTTATGTATATTATAATTAAGCAATCCCAACAACACAATCATTTTACAAATGATCAGTATACATTAGAGAGTAACAGAGTAGTAACCAGGAAGAACTGTGTAGAAGGAATTAGTGTCTCTTTCCTACAAAGCTGAATAATAAAATAATATAAAGTTGAATAATAAACCTTAGTCAAAATAATTTTCTGACAGTAAGATGATGGGTATAACATATAAAGTTGAAAAACCAAAGTTATAAGAGAAGCAAGGTGGCTTTACATTGCTTGACAGAAATCTTACTTGTAATTTCTCTTAAAAAAATCACACACAAATGTTTAAGATGTTTTAAAGGTTCAAAAAGCTTGTGAAATAAAAAGAACCAGTACATCTTTAGCTTAACAGATTTAAGAAACAAGGGAAAGTTGCATTTAGATACTGCATTTTAAAAACCTAGGGCACGCAACACTTAACAAACAGACTTTCTTTTCAGGATAGAATTTGTTAAGTATTTTAGTTTACATTAAGAATTAATTCTACATTAAGAATTCCTTTTCTCTGAATCAACTGAAACATGCTGGTTGGCAAGGAGGAGCTGGCATTTACAACAAATGTTACAAGAACACCTGGTTTTCCTTTCTTAATCAAGTTCTCTAACAATAGAGATGGCTTACTACTATCAAACAGAAAATATGGGAAACTTCTGAAAGCATGTCAATTGTTAAAGTGCAACAGTGAAATAATCTATCCTAGGGGAAATAAAGCTGATTAACTGCCAAATACAAACTAAGAACACACTCATGCTCAAATTTCTGCTAAAATCGTAAATCCAATTCTGTTTCTATAATTCAAGAGGTGTTACAGTCTCAAAATTCTAATTTGCTTAATAAAATTAATGCACCATGTTGTATGAGTAGAAAAGGGATTGATAATAAGGCTGACAACTTCAAGAAGCTAGAAATCATGACTTGAAACCGTCAAAAACAAACCTGTTATTTCAAAGCACAGAAAAAGGCTAATGTATTTTAATCCTAAATATTGCACATTAACAATAACCTAAAATACCTAACTCAAAAGAATCTTGCACTACATATACGAACAACATGCCAGCGAACTTTCAGACACTGCATATTGAGATGCGCCAGTTCTGGCTCCTGTTGGTCATGAATTCCCACGGGCTTTCTGCCTAGAACCTTGACACTTACTTAAGTATCCATTTCCCAGTTCATTACGTGAAATCCTTCTTGTTTCAAAAATAACAAAAGGTGCCTGGGGGCAATACAGAGAACTTGTATTTCAGAGATAATGAAACTTCCGTGACATTTCCTTAAGAAAAATTCAGTTGTGGAGAAAGAATTCTGCAGGTATAAAATGTAAACAGTTAACATACACTTGTCAGGAGCAGCGCCATTCTAACACTACTCAACATCCACATTGCATGTTTTATTGAAAATCAGGTATAAAAAAACAAAGACTCAGACTAAATAACCACCACTTATGCCTGCTCTGCTCAATGTGAAGAAACAGTCCTTAGAAAATGATATCCTATATATGGCTGTGTGCTACTATTTTCAGATGAACGGTAGGTATATTGCTCATTTGATACATCACCTACAGAATTGAAGTAGGCTTTGGAACCTCCCAACAGTTAGTATAAATATGATTATGCTACAGGTAGAATCAAATGGCCAGAAAACACCTTGAGAACTGGTGCTCAACTGACTGACACTGTGATAGGAAACCAGAAAGGTCCAAGGTCTGAGGGCCTGAGGCTGCAGGAAAGGGAAAGACCAGACTCTAGACCACTGCTGGGACCTACAGCCTGAGTAGATTAACTCAGTGTATACAAAAACAGGCTCATAGCTAGAAGAAGTGAACCATCTGTTTATTTGCATTGAAATGTATTATTCATGAAGTATCCTCTTGACTTTATGTGATCATAAGCTTTGAGCATGCCACAAATTTGCAGAAAATACCATATTCTTTTAACTTTACTTTTGTTGTGTGGGGTTGGGGAATAAGATGGTGGTAGTAGACGCCCAGCATCTTCGAAGACATGTTCTGAGTTATACTGCCATTTAGATGATGGGGCCTTTGCCAAAAAACAATGTAGGGTACCTACCAATTGTTGTAATTAAATTAGGATTGGCAAGTAGCAAATATTGGAGGTTTTTTAACGCGTTCATCATTTACAGTAGTTATTCCTGAATACAACTGGCTACAGGTTATTTTCCCTCACTCCTCTGGGGTTATTTCATTGATAAGCACATAACCCTGAAGGACAGCATCATGAACAAAACATTTGAAATAAAATTCTAATAAAAAAAACTATAAAAATCTTAAATAATTCATGATATAGGCAAGTCACCACATAATAGTTGTTTTGATAAACAAAATTTTACAAATTCAGTAAAAAAAAAATCAGCAGCATAAGATAAAGCAAATATGCAAAAATTTTAAACCATGATAAAATAATTAGGTTTACATTATACAGTTAATTACAGCAAAAATACAATACAGTTTTGTTGCTGTTTTAAAACACAACTTAAGTTTTAAATTACATCACTTGAAATTAAAAAAAATAAACTACTTTACTACAAAATGAATTCTACATTTTTGAAAAAATCACTCAAAAATAAGACCACTGAATTGTTTTCAAAGTAGTTCTATCAATGACTAAATGACTCCCCATCCCCCCACCCCCCAAAGGCCCAAGTAGTCATCTACAGCAGCCCAGAGGTCCAGCTGATGCTTCTAGACTGCTGTCTGTATCTGAGGCCAAAGTCGGATCTGTTGACATTGAAGACACATCATTGACAGACGATGATGACGATGGATGCTGAGAGCCATTGATCACTGCTGCACCTGTGCTATGAGAAACAAAACAGCAAATCAGTTGCAGACAGAGTTGTACACCGAGCTACCTATACTGTACTGGCTACCTCTAGTGGTCAATACCTTTTTTTCTCTTGGCTTTGAAAAGGCTCATCAGGTTGTGCGTGAATAATACTGATAACACATGCAAAAGTGTCTGTACTGCATTTTGTCAGAGAGATCTCAAAGAGATACATGACCCAAAAAGTTAAAAACTACTGCCCTAATAAAAATGACTTATGTTATCTTCTCACTGTAAACTTCAAACAGTACTGTTACTTTTTTTTTTTTTTTAAAGATTTTATTTATTTGAGAGAGAGAGAAAGAGAGAGCATGAGAGGGAGAAGGGCCAGAGGGAGAGGAACAAGTAGACTCCCTGCTGAGCAGGGAGCCCAACTTGGGGCTCCATCCCAGGACCCTGAGGTCAAAACCCAAGCTGAAGTCAAAGTCAAGACACTAATCCTACTGAATCACCCAGGTGCCCCCTGGTCATCTTGTTTTAAAGCAAAAGTCAAGACAAAGGCTAAAATCATTTTAAAAGAAAGGGCCCCTTAGTTTAACTGTCCCGTTTTCTGTGAGGTTACATGACTTGGCAGGATCACTAAAATGCCTTAGGTAAACTCAAGTCTTGTTACTTTTACTCCAATACGTACTTGACAAGAGCAAATATGGATTTTTTAAACAGATAAAGTAGGAGAAGACTGTTTCCTTTACTGAAAGTATAGCTAACAAGCATCTCCTGAATTAGAGGAAAAAAAAAAAGTAACAGGCATATATAACCAATACAGAAATCCTTTCAAGAGGGCTGGGTTAGGAATAGAAGGGAATGTGGGGTGGGGGGAATATGTTAAAAGCGATTTATGTTCTAAGTGAGTACTTTTTTTTTTTTTTTTGGTAAGTACTTCTGAACTATGGGATCACTAAATAAGGGTCAGTGCAAATTTGAGTTTATTAAATAATGAAAGTTAATACAGTAGTTCTTAAGAACATGTTTATGGAATAAAAGCAATGGTTTCCAAATTGAGAAGAATTTCTAGGGCTGCATTTGAGGCACTCAAAGATGCTAAAAACAAAGCCACTGGAAAACTACTGCTCCAGAACCCAGCATTTCAGTGTTTGAAATTATACTACTATTTTAATGATGAACAACAGAATACTTTAGAATACAAAAGGTCCTCTGAGAGCTTGTCTTCAAATGCAACAAGGAAATAGCCAGGAGCTTGGGAATAGGCAAATCTTTAGGATGCTGGGGAGGAGGCTGGGAAACAGAAAATGGAAACATTAGGGACAGAGCAGGTGACACAAGGTAAAATGAACTAAAAAGCACACTGCATACACTTCAGGTGTGACCCTCTACTTCAAATTCCATCCACAGGACACTAGAGAATGTGCCTGTTCTGACTGAAGAGTACACAATACAACGGCTAGCTTCGAAGACTGGTAGTGAAATATTCAAATCGTAAAAAAGTTCCACCAAATATACATTTTCATGCCTCTATTTTTAATCCAAATTCCATTTTATTCAAACTTCTTAATCTGATAAAAATTAACTTTTATTTATTTTATTTTTAAAATTATTTTTGAAGTAATCGCTATCCCCAATGTGGGGCTTAAATTTACAACCCTGAGATCAAAAGACGCATGCTCTACCAAAGTGAGCCAGCTAGGCACCCCAAAAACTAACTTCTAAATGCATTAAGTAGTTAATTTTTAATCTGAAAATCAAATACCTATGAAAAGAAAAGTACTTGTTTTTTTTTCCCGAACTTTAAAGCCATCAATTCTCAAATATTTGAATGGCAATAGTAGGAAAAATGGTTAATTTCAGGTAGCTGGGTCATTTCCCTCTCAAGTAAGTCTACACCCTCAAAGGCAAGCAAACTCACTGTAATATTACCCAAACCAAAATAAAAACAGTAAAGTGGGAAAAATAATATGTTTCATTTTATTTATTTATTTGATTTTTAAAGATTTTATTTATTTGACAGAGAGAGAGACAGCAAGACAGGGATCAAAAGCAGGGGGAGTGGGAGAGGGAGAAGTAGGCTTCCTGATGAGCAGGGAGCCCGACGCAGGCAGGACCCTGGGATCCTGACCAGAGCCAAAGGCAGATGTTTAATCACTGAGCCACCCAGGCACTGCTCATTTTTAAAAATCAAGTTGAAATGGTATTGTGAGTCTTTGATATTCTAATTTATCAAACACTTTCTTCTGTTTTTACATATAATCAACTGAATATTTTTATTACAGGTTGATTCACTAACAGTTTTCTCTGCACCCTATAACTGAGAATACAGAAAATGTCTAGAAACCTATAGTCCTGTCCAAACCTATAGTCCTGTCCTTTCCACTTATTTTATAACCACAATCAAGTGTCCTTTAAGAACCAATTTCTTTAAATAAATTAAGAACAGATACAACTGCTCTAACTCATGAAATTAAGTTTATTCAAACATTCAACACTTCAGATATACCACTCATTGGGAGAGGATTCTGAAGTATAAAAGTCTCCAAATAATGGACTTTTCAAATCCCACTTGAATCTCCAACATGAATAATTTACTTATGCTACTACTATACATCAATACAATGCCAATTAATTTTGCTATTAAAGCATTTATAACATAGCTTTTGTTACAACTATATTGTAGGTAAAAGCTGTCAAAATCAATTTATATTTTCAATAGAATCTATATTATAATTTGGAAAACTCATTCCTGATCAATGATCTTAAAAAATAATTAAAAAACCCATAAATAAAAAGTGTTATAAAAAGCCACAGAAATTATTTAAACAAATATATGTTTATAGTACAGCAGAATGGGCATTTGAAACTATGGTTAAAAACTGTACACCCAGGATCTCCTTTTTTTTTTTTTTTTTAAATGTAGAAGAGTTTTAGAGGGATGATTAAAATGTTATTGTTTTACTCAAATTCAAGACCTATCTGTCAAATACTACTTGGCCTTCAAGGTTCAATTCAAATTTCATCTCTTTCTAAAGCTGCCCTAACGTCTATAGCCAAGGGTCTGCTGTCAGCCAAAGACCATATGAGATGCTGGAAAAAACCATGCCTTCTGAAGTTACTGGTAAACATGGCTTCAAGTAGTAGCTTTTTTACATATTGGTAATTTTATATTCATTTACTTTTTCTAAACTTTAGTTTCCTCATCTGTAAAATGTGCACAATAATCTCTTCCCTGAGGCCTTAGGTAAGGTTTGAATGAAATAAAGTACATAAACCACCAGTGCCTGTTGTGTAGTATGCACTTAATATATACAAATTACCTGCCATTTAACTTTCCCCCAATGCTTTATGCTTTCATAAGTGCTAAAATAAGACAGCTTATGATAAAAGAGAATATTTAACTCCTGCAAACCCGTTTTCTTCTTAGGTATGGAACGATTTCTTTTTTTTTTTTCAAGATTTTATTTGAGAGAGAGAGAATGAGAGAGAGAGAGCATCAGAGAGGGAAGGTCAGAGGGAGAAGCAGACTCCCTGCTGAGCTGGGAGCCAACAGCAGGGTACTCCACCTGGGATTCCAGGATCACGATCTGAGCCACAGGCAGTTGCTTTACCAACTGGGCCACCAAGGCACTCTATGGAATGATTTCTAATGGCAGTTTTACTGTTACTGCCTTAATTTAGCAAATCAAAAATACCAAAATGAGAAAGATGGTAACTTAGTATCACATGTACCAGATCCTTCAATGAAACCTTAGTCCATCCAAAGTAAACACTATTAAAATCCTGGTAAGCATACTGAATTGTGAAAAAATTCTTCTTTAAAGAGAACAATGCCAACAGAAAAAGGTTTTAAATTTCTCTTCTTTAGTGGAATGTCAGTATTATAGAAAAAGATGTACATTTTATGAAATCAGTTACCAATATGTTAGTATGATGTATTGGTATAACATACCAGTGCTTGTTATTAAGTACCAGTGCTTTCAAATTTAACTACCCAAATTGTATTCCCTATACTTCCTTTTTTTTTTTTTTTTTAAAGATTTTATTTATTTATTTGACAGAGAGAGATCACAAGCAGACAGAGAGGCAGGCAGGTATTCCCTATACTTCTTAAAGTTTGAACAAGAACAGTGGTAAAAATGGGGAAAACTGAAGGATTCATGCAACTGAAGATTACAACAGAAGAAGTAAACTGCAACCTTAACCAAGCTTATATTGTAACCAACCTAAAGGAGAGGGCTGTCCCCTTATAACTCCATTCTTGGTTCTCTCCTCCAAGTCCATAACTTCTTTGTATATCAACTCTGAAAAAGAAGTGAACAAAGACAAACTTTTCAAAGTCTGAGAGCAAACCTCAAATACCTATGTTTTAAGTAAAACATTTTTACACACATTAACTATAACAGTGTTCTTTCAGTGGCAAAGAGTCCCTTAAGTGTCAGTGTAAGATTCAAAGGTATTAGTAATAATTCCCTGATCCAGAACTATGAACTATACTAAAAGAAACAAAATCTCTGCTATAACTAATGTTTCTAAAGTTGGATTAAGGATAGCGCTGGGGTTAGAAGCTTTATCTTTTTTTACTCCACCAGCATTTTGTACTATACCATATCATCCTACACATCATACTACAAATGCTCAATTCTGTCTCAGTGAGGCCTTGAATCATGTTTGTCTTATTCACATCTATTTCCTGAGCTGTGGCATAGTACATTAGGAGCTTATCCAGATAGCTGTTAAAAGATTTAAATGTGAGCATGTATGGAAGTTTCTTCAATCAGAATGGAATATAAATCCATTTTTATTTTTTAAAAGAGTAGGTAGCTACCCTCCAAATCCTTTTGATTTGAAGCATGACATGCTATCACAGTCAAGAAGATTTCTGCATGGAAATCTTGTTGTTGTTTTTTTTTAAAAACTAGACTTCTGTACTTCTTACTGCTCCAACTGAAGAGACAGCAGATGCTGTCCTGAGGCTGTATGTGCCTCCTGCCCTGCGTTCTTCTATGTCAAGTATGATGCACCTTGTGAGTCTGAATGTCTACTTCAGAAGAACCTTCTAGTGGATGTTATATCACCATTATTCATCTTCTTTGGGTCATGGAATCCTGTGAGAAGTGCATAAGAGCAATGAACCCTCTTCTAAGAAAAATGTACAAGCAGAACATGTTCAAAGAATTTGAAGGCATTTAACTTCTTAAATTAAACTAATAAAGAATCTAATTATAAAGTAAAATAAGTGGACATATAGGTATGAAAAGGAGCTAAAGACAGCTAAGTTTATTTGCTATGGTAATCTTTTTGGTCTTAGAAGGAGAAAAATAGGAAGTCTGGATAGAGGAAAGAATGGAAGATGCTTTTCTTGAAAGAAACAAAAAGGAATGATAAGTATTTCAAATAGGAGGATTTTTTTTTTTTTTTTTTTTTTTTTTTTTAAAGAGAAAATAACACCTGTTTGTGAAAAGGTATTAGGGCATAGGAACCAAAGCTAATCAGGAGTACTAACTAGGCAAAGTTAATGGTTCTGGCAATGGGCTTTTCTTTTTGTTATAATGCTAAAACTCTTAAGCAGATCTTAAACAAAAGGCAGTTTGTGGGTAACTGAACTTCACTCGGACTAGGAGAAAAAGATACAAAATAAAGGTAAACATGTTTAGAGTAATCAAAAATCACAGATACATCTTTACACACAAACAAAAATACAGCTGACTGCTGAGCAACACAGGTTTGAAATGCATGGGTCCACTGATACGTGGATTTTTTTTTCAATGAATACACATACAGTACTGTAAATGTATTTTGTCTTCTGACTTTCTTAATTTTTTCCCTAGCTTACTTTATTGTAAAAATGCAGTATATAATATAAATAATGTAAAAAATATGTGTTAATCAACTATGTTATTAATAAAGCTTCCAGAAAACAGCAGATTAGCAGTTGTTTTGGGGTAGTCAAAAGTTGTATGTGAATTTTCAACTGTGTGTGAGTCAGCACCCCAACCCCTGTGTTGATGGGCCAACTGTACTATGCTTCACTAATTTTAAGATGCACTTTTTCTAGTTTAATAGCTATGAAATGGAGTTGCATCTTATAATCAATGATGCAGTGCAACTGCCAGTGTTTTCTCTTAGAGATATAATTATGTGTTTTACGACTGGTGGCCTATTAAGATTACAAGAAACATATAAATGTCAATTGTAAATATAATGATGTATAAAAATATCAGGTAAGATATTTTAATACATACTTTGGTCCACAATTATATCCTTGTACATTACTTATTACATATACAGATGTACTAGGTTCTACTCAATTCTATCATTCTAGTGAAGTCTATAGAGTCTAACTATATGTTTCTCAAAAGTTAACTCAGAGAAAACTAATCTTGCTTATTCCTAAGAAAAAAGAATCAAAATCCTTCTTCCCAAACAGATTCACAGTTGGAACACTTGTTCAGGTTTATACCTCCCCACGACCATTAGCCTTTCCAACTATTTAGGTACTTAAGCTCTTAATAACATGTCTCCATTTTAAGATCAGGTAAAGAAGGGACCAAGCGACCTGTCCAAAGTCACGTAGCTAAAAGTGGTCAAATTACTAAATGACAACAAATCAAAAGGAAGTAAACAGGATCTAAAAATTGTCTGCCTCAATGATCCAGTGAATCTTCTAAAGAAAGAAATATTTTAACATTTCTATAACAGTGCATTATTAATGTTTACCCACATTCTCAAAGTAGAACTACTATATTAGATCCACAAAGATTAAAAATTAACTCATTCTGTTGGTGAGGGTGGGGGTAAAACAGACATTCCTACACAATGCTGACAGAAATATAAACTGCTATAATTTCTTTGGAGAGTAATCTGGAAATACTTGAAAAAAATCCTTTGGCTTAGCAAATCTCCTTGTAGGATTTTTCTTACAGGCATGTTATTTATTACATGTGCACAAGAAGACTACAGAGTTGTCTGTAACAACAATAGACTGGACAGAACTTAAAGCTCTTCAAGAGGGAGTGAATACAGAAATTATGACACAGCCATCAACAGAATACTAACCAGCTATTAGACCAAATGAGCCAGATATGTGGGGCAAGACGGAATAACCTCAAAGATAAATGATTATATCAACAAAGTTAAGTGTGCACAGTATACAGCCATTTGTGATTAACACAGGGTGGGAGAGGAAAAGAGGGAGAAACCAAACACAAGTTTGTATTATCTGTACACTATGGAAGAATGTAAATATTCTAGAAAGCATCAAATGTGCCGTGGTGGGAAACCTGAGAGATTCAGATTAAGTCAGGGACAGAGGAGACTTACTTTCAGCTTCTGTAAAAATGTTAACAATCTTTTTACCAAGTATCAGTTATGAATAATAGAAAGTATTTTTAATTTCCTTAACATGAATAAATCAACATAAAGATCCATAAGCTCTTTCGGTTTCATCTCTGAGAATCTGGTGAATGTTACCTTTCCATTCTTCTATTGTATGTTCCCTTTCATCTAACTGCTTGTCAGGTATCTTTGGTGGTGGCTGAAAAACACAAGGCAACGATAACTGAGTCAGTTTATTGGGAGTATATAAATTCTTTATAATTATCTGAATTATTAGCCAGACAGAGACTTTAAAAATTACATCATTAGACTAACACTGACCAATCATCAACAATCTTCTTACAAAGAGAATAGTTTTGGATGACATTTCATGGCAGGAAAAAAGATGTTTAACTGTCTTTTTCTTTTCTTCTAGTTTTTGAAATTGTCACATTTATATCACAGAATCATGTTATGCTTTGGACACAAAAGTTTGTTTTGTAACTAGTTTTCCCAAAGTGCTCAATATTCTAGCGCATCACGTACTAAAGCAAAAAGGCAAGAAACAGTGGGATCTAACTTTATTTTGTGTGTAGGGTGCTTGGATATGCTCATTAACTTAAGACGCTATTCATGCAAAATCAGAAAAACACCACAACCATTTATGTATATTTTTAAAATTAAAAAGTCTCCTCCAAACCTATCTTTAATTCAATATATTCTTCAAACATTAAGAAAAGAACTTACAGCTTCTGCTTCAGAAGGATCATACCAGACATTGATATATGGGTGCTGGAGAGCTTCATCTACAGAAATCCTTTTAGATGCATCAATTACCAGCATTTTGGATAACAAATCCCTTGCCTGACTGGCTGTAAAAATAATGATGTTAATGTACATGTATTTCATAGAAGTTTTTAAATAAATTTATTTATTTATTAGTCTCCCTTAGAGACTTGAAACTATCATTTATCAAAAAGTGTATGTTTTAAAAAGAATAGATTTTACTATAAAATCGTGCATATGATCAAAAAAATAAAAATGAAATAACAGAAAAAATGAACTAAAACCTTCCACTTTGTTCCCCTACCCAGAGAGAGCACTGGATTATATCCCTTAAGAACATAAACACACACACACACACACACACACACACACACACACACACATGACAAACACACACACCTCAAATGGGACTAAATATACATATTTATAAAAAGTACCTTTAAGTTTGTTGTGTTCCGAGTCAGCTGGGAAAAGCACATCGGGGAAGAGTTTCTCAAAGCTATATCCAGCATATTTAGGTCTGTTTTCAACATAAGTCCTTACTGTTGGCTGTAGTTTCTTCATGAATTCAGGGCATGGTGTTCCAAGCTGTTCAATAACTTTATTCCACTGATCAATATCTAATATCAAGTAGCTAAGAAAAATATTCTGTATCTAATGTTCAACACATTAGCCATAGCTATATTAAAATAACAAGAAAATGGCAATTTAAAAAATTCCTAAGAAAGAATGTGGCAGTTATAAATCTTCTGTCTTATAGCCACCTTGTAAAAGGCAATGACTGTAGATAGAAAAGATCAATAAATAAGCTTTGTTAACCTTACTGTATGTGTATAACTACTAATACTGATTTCCATTAAAAGAGAAGCTTAAACCCACAAATTCTAAATACAAATGATAAGTGACTCAAGGAATAAAGATAATTACTACCCACAGGACTCTAAATTTAAACTGTACACAATTCTAGAATACCAAATCTATCTTTTTTTCCAGCTTATCAGAAAATGTGAATGCATTTCCTAGAGGATAAGCAATTATAATCTGTCCTACATTTTTTTTTTTTAGTTTTCTGCACTAACAGAAAATAACCAGTAGCAATAAAAATGATGGCTTTAACAAAAGTGGCATTTTCTTTTACCATTCTTTGTTTAGCTTATGTTAATTAAAATGATTTTAAAGCTCTAACTTAAGACAACGAGACTACATTTTGGTAAGTCGTGAGGTTAAGATTCTCTGGTCTTTTTCATCCTAGTCTTTATAGTCCAAGTCCTTCATGCAGACTAACTCAAACTTTCTTATAACCCAGTAAGTATGGCTTTTCCCATTCCTCCTCCTGCAACAATTCTGAGTGTTACTAACTGATAAACACATAACAGATCACTGTTAATAGAAATACTAAAACTAGTCTGATGAACAAAAAGAATGGATCCAAATCTACTCACCACAATATAAAACTATTACTGCTAAAATTCTCAGATGAAAAAAATCAGTATGTTATGTTGAGCAATGAGACAACAACCAAAAGCCACAAAACACACAGGACATTAACAAAAGAGGAGGTGGCTGGGGGAACAAAAGGATGAACAAAAGCAAAAGACAAGTCTAAAATTCATATTAAATCCTAAGTACTTCTAGACTTATTCAAGTGTATAATTATTAGAAATTTTAATGCAAGCCATGATTTTTGATTTAGGTTAAATAATCAACTCAAAGCCAGCAAGTAATTGTGGATAATTAACTTGAGCAGTTGTCAGAATTAACATATAAAACAATAAATGAGGGAAAGGAAAGTCTATGTCAAATAGCAGGTGGTATTTTGAAAGAGTAATTTAACAATATTTTGTTATTAGGGAGCGACAAAACATTATACCTAACCAAGCTGAAGTGCTATCATACATTTGACCTTTAGAAACTACATTTTAGGCCAAAGATAAGGATACGATCTGTACCTGGGAACAAAACACCACCTTTGATCATTTCTCCCATGATGCACCCAACTGACCAAATGTCAACTGAAAACAAAATGCAATGACATTAACATAAAGATTTTGGTTAAAATTAAAAAAAAAAATTAAACATTAAAAAAAATCACATACACCATGTATACTTTAAAATTATAGAAAGCAGTATAAAATAAAAATGAATGACAGAGAATGTGCTCTAACTACCAGCAGAGACTGTATGTCCTACTGCCAGATGCAGCCTACAGATAGTTCGGCTTCTTGTCTCAACAATTTTTGAACTACAACAGCCACAGACTTTATATTTACAATTTTTGAACTATAACAGCCACAGACTTTATATTTGTTTAAAGAAACCCATATGTATGAATGTACTATATTTATTTTCATTAGAAAACATAAGGAAGTTCATCACCTAACTAATTTAACTGCTGCAGCAGCACAAGGATACAGTCCCTTCCTGGAAAGAGGATTTTGTGGCAAACCATTTCTCCCATAATGCACCCCACAGACCATAAATCCACTATATGTTTGCAGCACAAAAGAAGGAAAAGCAAAGCAAAACGTCGTTAAAATCAAAGAAGCATAATATGACTACATATATAAAAACTGCAAAACATCACAAAAAGAAAAAAGTGATTTTAATTTTAGCTAATGGAATAATTTAAAACACAAAATATTTTTCAAAAGGCTTTGACTCACAAAAGCAAATGTGAAGTATATAGCCTTTTAACTACATATCTAATTTTAAAGTGAGAGCTATGCACAGAAATCACATAACTGATAAATCTATACATTTTGTCTCTAAAAATTGTTTATAAAATATGAAACAGAACTGAATACATCTTTGCAAATAAAGCTGAAAATGAACATGAGGCAGCAAAATTTAAAGTTATTTAAATACTATTTTGAAGTTCAACTGTGCATTATACTCTCTCTTTAAGTCAAATTAAAAAAAAGCATGAGCAGAAATAATTTAGTATATTAAAATATTTAACAGAAAAATGTGTTTCTATGAGTCATTACAGTTAAAAAGTTAATTAAAAGCTCTTCAGAAATTTTCAAACTGGATTTCAAACTGGATAATTCTATTTGAAAAGTCCTATGTTTATTCTGAATTAAAAGTTATTGTTTCTTGGCAATGTCATGCTACTTTTACCCTATTATCCCAAAAGGAACAAGTGCATAAAGAATGAACAAATAATCAATGAAGAAAACTTTGTAAAAAAGTATATTTTAGGGGCACCTGGGTGGCTCAGTGGGTTAAAGCCTCTGCCTTCGGCTCAGGTCATGGTCCCAGTGTCCTGGGATCGAGCCCCACATCGGGCTCTCTGCTCTGCAGGGAGCCTGCTTCCACCTCTCTCTATCTGTCTGCCTCTCTGCCTACTTGTGATCTCTGTCAAATAAATAAATAAAATCTTTGAGGAAAAAAAGAAGTATATTTTATGTTTTCCACCTAAAGGTTTTTAAACCCATAAAACCAAACTGTTTTGGTTTAAGAAGTTAGTTTTCATTGGATTTAATATTTTCCACAGATTTATTACCTAAAAAGGTCTCCTCATTGACCTACTAACCCTCATCAACTTTTAATGGGAGCTCTAATCAATGCTGAAAAGAATCTGCTAGACCAAAAAAAAAAAAAAAAAAAGGCAATTTGGAGATCTCCACTTGGTTCATTAATATACCCTGACATTTTATATCTCTGGTTTGAAAATTTGGTTAAAAAAAAAAGAGGAGGAGGTAGCTAGATTCATTGTGGTGATCACTTCATAATGTATATGATAACTTGAATCACTATGATGTACACTTGAAACTAACAATAACATTATATGCTTATTATATACTTCAATTTTAAAAAAAGAGTAGGTGGTTGCAGTTTAATAGAAGAGGGGAAGAATAAGCAATTTAAAAAGAAAGCCTTAGAAACTTCCATTTGTTTTTGAAGTTTCAAGGTCCTTTTTAAGAGCAAAAGAAGAAAGGGGAAGAAGTAAGTGTTAAGGAGAGGTGCCCATGCTGGTGGACTTATGAAATCAGAAGTCTGTACTTTCTAATAAAGTTATCATACAGAGACTGCCAGCCCATTAAACAATCTTAGTAACAAAGGTGGGAATAAATTTTGGAAATCCTGTAGAACTAAAGTTTCTTTAAAATTTCTTATTAAAATTCATATGAATCTACATGATTCAACTTTTAAGAATAAAATTTTAGAGGAAAAGGTAATACTCATAAACCAGTTCAGAGAACAATTCTCTTCCAGGGTTTTGATTTTTGGAATAAATCTACCACAGTAAATTGTCCCTAGAGATTTCAGAGAACGACAAACTTTAAATATCCAGGACAAAATTTATGTAAGTAACCTTAAGAAAAACATTTTTTTAAACAAATTTCAAAAGCTGCAAGTATGAGAAGATATTGTCTGGGTTAGTGAAAACCTCAAAATATGGTGTAACTGATTCAAACACAAAACTAGCTTTAAATGGCCTAATTGCTTACTCTATTAGTTTAAATATATTCCATTGTATTACAGTTTGCAAAAAGCTTTATGGTAGCTTGCAATAAAAGACAAAACAAAGTTGTTAAAACAAGTGGGGGTGGGATGTTACTGAAAGAAGGAAGTTCTAATGTTTAACCTTACTGCTAACGCTATCATGATTAAGCATTATATTTGACTTTGTTTCCTGAGGCAAAAAAGGACGATTAAGTGATCTATACAATTCCTATCTAAGACAGGAAAGCATGTCACTTCTTTATATGATAGTTTGTCTTGGTGCTAATTTCTGGTAGGAAGCTATCTCCAAGATCACATTTACAGGACACTGAGTGACACAGTATCTGTGACAATTGATAGCTTTATAGCAAATGCAAAAGCAATCTTCATGATGGTGACTGGAAGTCTCATTTCTCAAAAGAAAAGAGTCTAATACTAAATCCGACTCACTGAATTCTAAGGTATAAAGCAATTTTAGAAAGTAAGAAAATATAACAGCATGTTAAAGAAAAGAATAATCATAAATACTTAAAGTATTTGTTTTTAATTAATTCAGAAAAGCAAAGGAAATTAAGCTAAAATCCTCAGTTCAATGTTGTCTTTTTAAAAAACACATCTTGAAGACTGAAGTAATAGTTTCTTGATTCAAAGTGAACCGCTGTTTCAGATTCCTTGCTAAAAAACACACCTAAGGTCCTATTCTAGGGAGTATTTTGGATGAAATTACCACATTTCAAAAGTTATAGTTTAAGTCCATAATAATCCTGTGTAGATTTATTTATATCCTAAATATCTGAGATTCAACAAAACTCCTTAAATTACATGTATGTACACACATATACAGAACATTTTTAAAAATACGTGAATACATGCCTGATAATTTTCTTCAACCTTGATTCTAATGGGGAAATATTTAATTGAATATACCCACATAAAATAATGTCATCTTTGTAAGGTGGGACACAAGGCTTTGATGAAATACTGTTTCTTCTGAAAGATCACCTTAATTAATTATCTCATCAGCTCTGCAGAATGGCCTCACTGTAGCTCTTAAAGTTTACACTAAGTGTTATAACTTTAGTTTCTTAAGGTTGGAAGTATGTTCAAATATCACTAAAGTAAAGTAGGATTATACTAAAGATAAACTGTCAGTACACGATATACTTCCTTGAGCCCCTGTTAGAAATACTCATTTTCAAGTTATGGGCAAGTGAACGGCATATATTGTTTTAGGAGCCATAGCAATAAATCCTTTATCCAGTTGTAGTGTTGATAGTTATGTACTTATATTTAAATAAACAGGGGCCCCAACTTTTTCCAAACATTTATAACAAAATTTATAATTACTTTCAAACTTTTGATAAACATTTCAGTGATACATTTAACTTTTATGCACTTCAGCTTAAATATTTACACAAGAAATCTGATAAACAAAAGCAAAAAACGTTATTTCAAGTAAATAGTGTTTGCTGACCGTTTTCTTTGTAGCCCATCCCTAGGATGACCTCAGGTGCTCTGTAGTAGCGAGTCACTACGTAAGGTGTCATCATAAAACTAGTTCCTGCAGTCCTGGCCAGTCCAAAATCAAGAATCTTCAAAGTGCAGTCTGATTTTACCACGATATTACTGGGCTTTAAGTCCTTCAAAATATTAAAGACAGAAAGTGACTGCTATGATATATACAAACATTTTACAGTTCACAAGTTATTAGATCACTTTTCAAAAAAAAAAAGATTTTATTTATTTATTTGACAGACAGGGAGTGAGTGAGTGAGCATGGGACGGGCCAGAGAGAGAGAGAAAATCTCAAGGAGACTTCTTACTGAGCGGCGAGCCTGACATGGGGCTCCATATCATGACCCTGAGATCATGACCTGAACTGAAATCAAGACTTGGACGCTTAACCCACTGAGTCACCTAGGTGTCCCATTATTAGATCACTTGTAAAACTATTCCTGATAACTACTGTAATTTCTCTCATTATAATCAACATTACTACTCAGATTCATCATAACAGGCAATTCTGAAAAACTAGCTTCATGGCATTTTTCACTTATGAATACATACATACATATTAGAGAATTTGTAATGTTTTATTTTCTAGAAATTGTGATTAGCTAGAAATTATCAATGAAGTGCAATAAAAGCAATTTGTAAGGCATTTCGAAGTTATTATAGTAAAAAAAGAATCATTAAGTTAGCATTTATGCTCACTTGTGTACTAAATTACCAGATTTTTAAAAAATCTCATTTTTAGGGCAGCCCAGGTGGCTCAATTGGTTGAGTGCCCAACTCTTATTAATTTCGGCTCAGGTCATGATCTCAGGGTCATGGGTTCCAGCCTGTGGGCTCTGCACTCAGCAGGGAGTCTGCTTGAGATTCTCCCTCTCCCTCTGCCCTTCCCTCTGCTAGTATGTTCTCTCTCTCTCAAATAAATAAATAAAATCTTTTAAAAAATGAGATTTTTTACAAAATACATTATCTCAGCAAAGTAACACAGCCTGTTCAAGAATTACATATTGCAAGCTTTGATACCACTTCAGTGTCTACTGTGATGGGTAAAGACTAATGGCTCTTTATACTACTGCATTCTAGCCTAGAAATAAGATTCCAACCTTAAATACTTTATTTTGGAAAGGTTAAGAGCACAATACAATTTTTTTTTTTTTTTTTTGTTAAGATTTTATTTGACAGACAGATCACAAGTAGGCAGAGAGGCAGGCAGAGAGAGAGGAGGAAGCAGGCTCCCCGCTGAGCAGAGAGCCCGACGCGGGGCTCGATCCCAGGACCCCGGGATCATGACCCGAGCCGAAAGCAGAGGCCTTAACCCACTGAGCCACCCAGGCGCCCCACAATACAATTTTTTGAGAAATAATTTTTATCAAGAAAAAACAGTTAAAAAAATGCTTCAAAAATAGTGCCTGAAATTCATTTTTGTATAACAATCTATACCTTTCTACAGATGCTACTAACATTGCTAATTATATATGAGAAGAATAAGTGAATTTGTATAAATCTGTGGCAGAGGAAGTAGAACTAACTTAATATTCCAACTTCTCCCCCATACATACATACAGCTTCCTTTACATGCAAGGCCTAACCGTGATTAGTCTAGTCAAAAGGATGGAGTGGGAGCAAAGAATAGAAGGGCCATGCACAACATCCTGTCATCTCTTCCCCTGCTTTATTGATTAGTACCATTCCAGGTGGACCAGGTGGACCATTCCGTCAGCTGAGGTTGTTGAGAACCTAAGTAAGGCAGAATCCTTTCCCCACCATGATCTGCCCTGGACACAGACTATGGAAAATAAACCTTAGTTGTGTTAAGCTACTGTGAATTTAGGGTTTCTCACCTTGGCATAGCCTAGTGGTAACACTGTAATTTATAATAAGAAATACATATTTGGTCTTTGTCCCAACTACTGGCACAGAGCTCCTAAAACCTTAGAATTATCTAAAAGGTAAGAGCAAAAAAGATGAAAGGAGGACCTTTTGTTATTCATAAGAAGTCCCTTTCCAGGCACCTGGGTGGCTCAGTCAGTTGAACACAGGACTCTTGATTTTTTTTTTTTTTTTAAGGACTCTTGATTTTGGCTCAGGTCATGGATGATCTCAGAGTTGTGAGACTGAGCTCCATATGTCTGGCTCCAAAAGATTCTCTCTCACTTCCTCTCCCTCTGCATCACTCCCTCTCTCATCCCTGTACTCCTGCTCTTAAAAAAAAAAAAAAAAAAAAAAGTCCCTTT
The DNA here is from genome assembly GCF_002288905.1 of Enhydra lutris kenyoni. Classification (NCBI taxonomy): domain Eukaryota; kingdom Metazoa; phylum Chordata; class Mammalia; order Carnivora; family Mustelidae; genus Enhydra; species Enhydra lutris. Next base: position 39,548,538 of record NW_019154096.1, on the reverse strand, counting down.
TGACCATACAGGAGTTTATGATATGAGGTCTTTTGGAAAGTTCCAAAGGATGGGGGCTGGTTGCGGGGGCGGTGGGATGGGGTGGGGTGGGGTGGGGAAGACAACAAAGTAATTAAAGGGTTGGAACTTCTAGCATTTCTTAGCCCACACCTCCAAGGAGGGAAGAGGGCTAAAGCCTGAGTTCCATCATCAAAGGCCAATGATTTAATCAATCATGCCAGGTAATGAAGTCTCCATAAAAAAACAAAAGGACTGGTAAGGAGAACTTGTAGGTTGCTGAACATGTAAAGTGCTGAGAGACTGGTACACCCAGAGAGGGCATGGAAGCAGTTCCCCTTCCCATTTACCTTGCCCAATACCTCTCTCCATCTGGCTGTTTTTGAGTTATGTCCTTTGTAATAAACTGGTAATCTAGTAAGTAAAATGTTTTCCTGATTTCTGTAGTAAATTTCTGTAGTAAATTAATTGAGCCTGAGGAGGGGGTTTTTGCAAACCTCTGAATTCCAGCCAGTAGGTCAGAACCACAGGTAACAACCTGGGATTGAGATTGGCATCTGAACAGCCAGCACTTGTAGGACTGATCCCTTAACCTGTTGGATCTGATGCTATTTCCAGGTAGGTAATATCAGGATTGAGTTAAAATACAAGACACCCAGCTTGTGTCCAGAGAACCTGGACTTGCTTGTGCGGGAAAAACTACCACACATTTGGTATCAGAAGTAATAATATAAGAGTAAAGGAGACACCTAGAAATGTTTCTCCTTTATACCTGTCTATTCCAACACTGAAATTAGTGTCAGAAATGGGGTGTTACTATTATGAACACAGGATCATAGCTTAGCAGCGTTAGCAGCAGGCAGCAGGGAAACTAATACCAGAGGGTGGACATGCGATTCAGGTTATGTAATAGCAATACATTTCGTGATACTGCCCCTTGCAATAATTTGGAAAGCACAGCACTTGCATAATTAACCTGAAACTCTAGAACAAGGGTTGACAAATTAAGGCCTGTCTGTTTTTTGTGAAGAAAATTTTATAACACAGTCCTGCCCATTTAACCACATACTGTATACAGCTGCTTCTGTGCTACAATGGCAGGAGTTGAATAGCTGTGAGACTCTATGACCTGCAAAGCCCAAAATATTTACTATCAAGACTTTATAGAAAAAGGTAGCTGATCCCTGCTCTAGAAGAGATTGGAAAGCAAAACTTTAGTAGTGTGTTGGTGGCTACTGGCAGCATTTGAAAGAATTGGCCAGTTTAAAAACAGAAATGAAAGGGAATCAGAATCTAGAATTTTAGGACCTTGCCGTTCTAGAAAAATTAAATGTTACTAAACCTTTAATAAAAGGGGCAGATTGTCCAGTAAATCTCTTCCCCACCAAACTCAAGATATAGATATTCCTTGACTTCATAATGGGGTTATGTCCCAATAAACCCTTATAAGTTGAAAATATCATAAGTTAAAAATGCATTTAATACACCTAACCTATCAAACATCATAGCTTAGGCTAGTCTACCTTAAACATGCTCTGAATACTTATCTTAGCCTACTGTTGGGCAAAATCATCTAACGCAAACCCTATTTTATAACAAAGTACTGGAATATCTCACGTAATTTATTGAGCAGTGTACTGAAGTGAAAATCAGAATGACTCTATGGGTACAGAATACTTGTAGGTGTAGCTAACTGGGAGCTGTGGCTCACTGTTGCTGCCCAGCATCAAGAGAGATTAGTGTACTACATACTGCTAACCCAGGAAAAAAAATCAAAATTCAAAGTATGAAATATCACTTTTCACACCATTGTAAAGTCAAAAAATTAGGCTGAACCACCATAAATGACCATCTGTACTCTTCCATTTTATTAATGAGCACTGAGAGATTATTTGTTGAGGCAATGGAATGTGAGGGAATATGATGTTCACCCAATCTGAAAAATACACTTGATTTGATTAAATATACTTATTAAATACACTTGATTTAGCTTGGTTTCTCCTCTGCTATCTTTCACCATGAGAAAATCATGTGCCTCAGAGCCAGCCACTCCTTCAGCCTAGATGCTGAAAGCTGAACAAGGAAAAACCCTGTCTGACCCCATGATCTGGAGCAGTGCCACACAACCAACCTGCAGAGCCCTGAGCAAGCAATGTTATGTCAAGCCACCAATACTTTGGATTTGTTTTTCAGGCATTATTTGCACATAATAAATCTGAAAACCCTGAGGGAAAAAGAACTGCATTCTTTCAGTTGATGAAAATGTCTCAGACTTGCCAACAGAAAAGCCTGAAAGTTTAAAGGCAGACATTAAGTCAAAGATATACACCCAGGGACTAACAAATATGCTATGAAAATAACTATAATTAGGGGCGCCTGGGTGGCTCAGTGGGTTAAGCCACTGCCTTCAGCTCAGGTCATGATCTCAGGGTCCTGGGATCGAGCCCCGCATCGGGCTCTTTGCTCAGTGGGGAGCCTGCTTCCTCCTCTCTCTCTGACTGCCTCTCTGCCTGCTTGTGATCTCTCTCTGTCAAATAAATAAAAAAAAAAAAAAAAAAGAAAATAACTATAATTAAAAAGAAGGTTTCTAAGTTTCTGAGAGAGCTGACTATCAAAAAACTCCATTAGGCTGTGACTTTTCTAGCCTGAAAACAATGGTTTTCAATTCAGGGCAATTCTGCCCCCAGGGGATAGTTCGCAGGGTCTGGAGACATTTTTGGTTGTCACAATTGGGGAGTACTGGTGGCATCTAGTGAGTAGAGGCCAGGAATGTGCTAAACATTCTACAGTACACAGGATAGCTCCTCAAAAGAAACAACTCTTCATTCAAATCATCAACAGTGTCAAGACTGAAAAGGACTGCCTTAAAAGGACACTTGGGCCCCCAATCTTGTACAGAGAGAGTAAGCTGAGAAAGCTGAGCAGACCCCAAGGAGAACGGAACACATTTTCCAATAACCACTTTAGATATACTCAAAAGGACAGTAGAAAAGAAAGACTCTTCACAGAGTGGAGCCAGGTACTACACGAGAACAGTGGACAGAGCATTCCTTGCAGAAATGAGATTTAGGAACTAACCAACCCTCACTCCCACTTTCCCCAAAGGAAGTGACACAGTGTCTTCCCAACAGAATGTCTTTTTTAAAGTAATTTTAAAGATGTATTTATTTATTTGAGAGAGAACATGTGTGGTGGGACAGAGACTCTATGTCAAGCACGGATCCCAGTACAGGGCTTAATCCCCTGATGATGAGATCATGACCTGAGCCAAAACCAGGAGTCAGATGCTTACCTGACTGTACCACCCAGGGACCTCTGCCCAACAAAATTTCAAATTACAAATGACCAGTGACTAAACTTTCAATTTCCCAAATGGGACTGTTTACTGGATCTGAAGTAGAGATTACGCTCCATCGCTTCGGAAATAAATACCTTGACAGACTAGGACTTAGGGTTATCTCCCCTAACCAGGGGGTGAGTGTACTATGTGTAGAATCAAGGGAGCAAAGAAATGTTTGATGACCAGAAGGGTAGACTATGACAGAGACTAATGCTCACCACCATTCTGAAGTCTGCCTTTCACATTTCCCTGTCCCTTATAATTAGGCAGGTCCTCATGTTCTGCCAATGGGCTCAGAGCAGAAGTGATGTGTGTCACTTCCAGGCCAAAGCATAGAAGAGGCAGTACACTTGGCTTTCTCCACCTCTGAAACAATGACCAGGAACTACATGCACATGGTGGAGACTGGGTCTCTGTTTTACTGTGTGGAACCCCATTCCAGTCCTGACTTGTACTAAAACCCTAAGGGATATTTTACCAGGCAAACCATCTTAGACCACAGAGGTATTAGGCTGGGGTGAAGGGTATTTAGACTTAGTAGTAGACCAGAGAGATGAGTATCAGTTGTGGCCTCAAGACCACCTATAGGAGTGGGTGTGACCCATTAAACTTCTTGTAAGTTACTTAAGAAACAAACATCAAATAAAACACTGGAGGAGCAGTCTCCAGAACTTACTGTATGAAAGAAATAGGAACAAGTGACACCAGAGATGTCCTACAGTGAGTCCTGAGGTGTCTGTTCTGATCCCTGGTTCAGGATCCCTTCCAGCTGCTAGCAGTATTGGTTGCTGAGTTTTCAGCAAATCTCTCTCCTGGAATTGTCTTCAGATGCAGAGAGCCACCTTTTCCAAGGTCATGCTGCTCCTCAAAGTCCAACTGAGTCACCAGCTGAGGACTCTGGAATGACTGTATCCAATTCAACTTTTCCCTCTGTCCAGTATTACTTCCTTTACTCCCTTAAAAGATGTTGATGCTAAGGGGACTCCCCAACAAACTTCTTACATGTATATCTTCTCCATCCTAGAGATTGTTTCCCAGATAGCCTGACCTAAGATAAAGGCACATTCCTCTTCATAGGCAACAAATCCTCGTATATCTTACTAGCTCAAATTTATTATGTAAGTTTTCTACAGTTGTACTGTATTTTTACCACTTTATCCATCCACACTAAGGGAATATATTAAAATATCCCAATTGTATCATGTTTGTATAATTCTTCTATTTTCCACAGTTTAAGGTTTGTGTATTACAACTCCACTGCATATATAATGTTCTTGACAGTTACTTATCCACATAGTAGATTACATCCTTTTTCCTCATAAAGTCACTGAAAAATGCTTTGTCTCTGGCCCCACCATATTCAGTGCAGTTGATTAAATAGAATCATCCTTGTTCTCTTGTTTTATTTTCCCAGTACATCTTTGCCAATAACTTTGCTTTCAGTCTTTGGAAGCTAGCTACAATTGTTTGCATTACAGAAGCACACAGCTGTTGTTGGTACTGTGTGTCAAATTTGAACTCTGTTCATTAAGGGATTAATCCCCCTTACCCATTATGTTATATATTGGTCTTCTGGTAATTTAATGTTTCCTTTCTAAGTTTCTTTCTATTTCCTTTGTTTCCTCTTCTATCATGTAGTCTGTGATTTCTGTTTTACCCACCTGCTAGCCCCATTAATCTGAAAATTTTCTATTTGGAAGGTTTTACTTTACTAAAATCAAATTAACTTCCATGGAGGCAGATTACTGTCCTGGCCCACAGGGCAAAAGAAACTCATTAGCCTCATACAATATATAATGGGATGAGGAAGAGAATATACTTCCCCATGTAAAGAGAATATATATATATTTCTCTTATGTTGCCTAAAGATGGCATTAAACATAACATTACTAGCAGTTGCATAGGCTATACAGCAATTCAGTTAAAATGATAACTAAGAATAAGCCTAAATATCTCACATACACAATTGTTGTAAAATAGATAACTTGAGCACAAATCTCTGTATTCATTTTGAGTTAGGTTATTTGACACAAGATAGCTCAAAGATATAATTCCACTGAATTAAATATTTTTCAAGAAATTCCTCTCAAATTAGATGCTATTCTCTTCAAAGAATAAGCTAGAACTAAAACTAAAATACAAAAATACATGTCCACACAAAAACCTGCACACACACATTCATGTCAGCATTGCTCATGATAGCCAAAAAATGGTTAGCAAGCCAAATGTCTCTCAAATGATGAATGGATATACAAAATGTGGTATACATCCATAAAGCAAACTATTATTTGACAATAAAAAGAAATGAAGTACTGATACATGATAAATAGATGGATGAACCTTGAGAACTATGCTAGGGAAAAGAAGTCAGACACAAAAGACCACATTATATATAAATAATTCCATTTATATGAAATATCCAGAATTGGCAAATATATGGAGATAGAAAGTACGTTAGTAGTTGTGTAGGGCCAGGGGTGAAGGGAGTAACAGGAACTGAAAGCTAACAAGTACATGATTTCTTTAAGGTTGGTGAAAATGTTCTAAAATTATATTGTGGTGACGGTTGTACAACCTTTGAATATAACTGCACACTTTATGAACTGTATGGTATGTGAATTACATGTCAATAAAGCAGTTAAAAAACAGATTACAAAAATATAAACTATTTCTGTATATATGAGAAATACAACTCTGATAATCAGTTCTATGTAATTGGTAATGACAGCAGGATATTTTATATACTACTTCATTTCAGAGCAAAACTAAGCTTATACCACTTCACATAAATCAGAGATATACAACTTTCCCAAAATACAATTAAAGGAAAATGGAAAATGGAAGAGTAGACTGCTCCACAGAAACACCAAAAAGAGCAAAATGGATCAGAAAAAACTTTTTCAGAAATCTGGAAAACAGTCAAATGTTCACAACAACCAAGTAAATGCAGAATCAAGAAAAAGGCAACTTAAAAACAAGAGGAAAGGGGCGCCTGGGTGACTCAGTTGGTTAAGCGACTGCCTTCGGCTCAGGTCATGATCCCGGAGTCCCGGGATCAAGTCCCGCATCGGGCTCCCAGCTCCATGGGGAGTCTGCTTGTCCCTCTGACCTTCTCCCCTCTCATGCTCTCTCTCTCTCTCATTCTCTCTCTCAAATAAATAAATAAAAATCTTAAAAAAGAAAAAAAAAAAGAGGAAAGATGTGTGGTGTTTTCACTAGCCCTTGTCCCACCCATCTTCCTGGTTGGGTGGGAGGGTCTTGAAGAAAGCAGCCTGCATTCTCCCTGTGGGACTCTAGATTGGGCTAGACAGAGGGCGTTCCTCAAAAACACTGTGAGGCAAATGAATAACCCATTATGCCTGTGACAAAACATTAAAGTTGAAGAAAACATGACATGGCATACCATCAAGTGTGCAACATATGCATGATGGAAGTCCCAAATAAGAGGCAAAAAAAAAAAAAAAAAGAGCAGAAAAAAATGACTGAAAACTTACAAATTTATGAAAGACATAAATCTACACATTCAAGCTATTCAGTGAACTCCAAGGATAAAAGCAAAAGAGATCTGCACTGAGACACATTTTAAACTGCTGAAAACCAAACACAAAAAGAAAATCTTAAGAATCAAGAGAAGCAACTTGTTATTTGTAAGAGATCCTCAATGAAATTAACAAGTGATTTCTCAAAAGAAATCATACAGGTCAAAAGGCAGTGAAAAGATACATTTAAGCTGCTGAAAGAAAAACAGTGCCAAACAAAAATTCTATATCTCCTTCAAAAGGACACTCAACAGTAAACTGAAGCTGTGAGAAGAAATAAAAAATACTAGTAAAGGTATACACAAAGGTCAGTATTACTATGTTTAGGGCTTCTAACTCCTATTTTTTTCCAATATGATTTAAAAGACAAATGCATTAAACAATAATTACATTTCTATCTTATTGGGCACACAGTGTATAAATAGTAAGCTACAACACAAAGGGGGAAGAACAGACTGTATACGGGAGTAGAGTTTTTGTGACGATAAAGTGGTAATAATTCAAAATAAATTGTTATTAGTTAAAGAGACTAATCACAATCCCAATGGTAGCTTTTAAGAAATAATCCCTCCAAAGATAGAAGAATATGTATTTTCTAAGCACACATGGAATATTCTCCAGAACAGACCACATGTTAGGTGACTGAACAAGTCTCAACAAATTTTAAAAGATGGAAATTATACAATGTATCTTTTCTGACCACAATGGAATGAAGCTAAAAATCAAGAAATAAGGAATACTGGAAAATTCACAAATTTGTGGAAATTAAACACATACTCTCAAACAACCAAAAGGACAAAGAACAATTCATAAGGAAAATGAGAAAATACTTTGAGATGAATGAAAATGAAAACACAACACACAAAAATTAAGGGAATACAGAAAAAGCAAGCTCAGAGGACAATTTCATAGCTGTGTTATGAGCTGCTAATAAGTCTGTGTTATTTTGTTATGGTGGCTCAAGAAAACTAATACAATGTAAGTAAATAGAAAGACACTCATGGGTGTCCGTGAATTGGAATACTAAATATAGGTTAAGAAGACAAAACAACCCAAGTAATCTACCGAGTCAATAAATGAAAGCTTTATTAAAATTCCAGTGGCCTTTTTGCAGAAATGGAAAAGCTGATATTCAAATCCACATGAGTCACAAGGAGCCCTGAATAGTCAAAACAATGTTTAAAAAGAAGAATAAAGTTGGAGGGTTCACTTTCCCATTTTTCAAAACTTACTAGATGGCTACAGTATCACTTTATCTATTTTTTTCTTTCATTGATTGTGCTTTTGGTACCATTTGTAAGAATTTATTGTCAAGTCATTAAGGTTTACCCTTATATTTTCTTTTAAGAGTTTTATAGCTTTAGCTTTTATGTTTAAGTCATTGACCCATTCTAAGTTAATTTTTGTGTATGGTGTGAAGTAAGGATCCAAATTCATTCCTTTGCTTGTGGAAATCCAATTGTCCTAGCCCCACTTATTAAAGATACTTATTTTTTCCCAATTGAATGGTCTTTGACACCCTTGTTGAAAATTACATAGGTAGGTGATTTTACTTCTGGACTCTTAAAAGTTCTCTATTCAACCAGTCTATGTCTGTGTCCTTACAGCAGTTCCACATAATTCTGATACTTGAATTTCATGAAAACTAAAAACTTTTGTGCAACAAAGGATATCAAGAAAGTGAAAAGACAATATACAAAATGAGAGAAAATATTTACAAATCATGTATCCGATCAGGGTCTAGTATCTTATATATATTATACTTATATAATATATAAAGAGTTTCTATAATTCAACTTACATATATGTATATATATAATATATAAAGAACTTACATATATAATATATAAAGAACTTCTATAACTCAACAATGAAAAGACAAAAGAACCCATTTAAAAAAATGGCCAAAGGTCTTGAACAGACACTTCTCCCAAAAAGATATACAAATGACCAACGAGCATATGAAAACATTCAACATCCTTAGTCATTAGGGAAATGCAAATCACAAGGAGATACCACTTTGTACTCACTAGGATGGTTAGAATAAAAGCCAGCAAGTATTGGCAAAGATTTGGAGAAATCAGAACCTTCACACATTGCTATGGGGGAATGCAAAACGGTATAGCCACTGTTGAGTACAGTTTGGTAGTTGTTCTAAAAGTTAAATATATAATTACCATAGGCCCCAATCCTGGGAAGATACTCAAAAGAACTGAAAACAGGAACTCAGACAAATACTTGTATATGAATGTTACAGCAGCACTATCCACAAAAGCTAAAAGGTAGAAATAATGCAAACGTCTATCAGTGGATGAATGGATAAACAAAATGCAGTACATATATACATTATTATATCATTCAGTCATAAAAAGGAATGAACTATTGATACATGCTACAACATGAGACTGGCAACATTATGCTAAGTTAAAGAAACTAAACACAAAAGGTTACATATGATTCCATTTATATGAAATATCCAGAAGAGATATTTTCATATTTTCATTTTCCACAGTCACAGAAAGCCAACTGGGATGAGGCCAAGGGCTAGGGAGAGAGAGATGGGGACTGATTGCTTAATGGGTATGAGGATTCTGGAGGCAATGAAAATATTTTGAAATTTTGTATCGGTGGTAGATGAACAATGTTGTGGATATAGTAAATGTCAATGAATTGAACCCTTTAAGATGGTTAATTTTATGTTAGGTGAATTTCACCTCAATAATTTAAAAAAAGAATATGATAATAGTTTTTTCTACTAACCCGATGAATAATTCCAGCAGAGTGAAGGTGCTTGATTCCACACAGCATCTGATAGAGAAGGTAGGACATTCTCTCATGATCTAGTTCCATCTGAATCACTTGGCAAAGATTTGCATCCATGAGCTCCATGACTATGTAACTTCATGGGTGAAAAAAGATGACAGCTAAAGTGTACAGCAACAGTCTAAGAATAATGTATAAACATAAAATTTTAATTATCACACTTACACATCTTGAAATTCTTCTAGGGATTTCTGTGGTGTGAAAACATTCAAAAGGCCAATTATCTGTGGCAAAAGCAAAGAGACAGAAAAATTAGACAGCACTACTACTAATAATACTTTCATTTAGGAACAGCAAATACATGGGTTAAAAAAAATCCATCGTCAGTATAAAAATTTTGAAATCTTATGTTCTAAGCCTAAGTACTCTCTCTTATTTTACATATTAAAACTTTACGTCCAGGGATTGGGGGTAGGGAGGGAACCAAAGCACACAGGATCTTTAGGGAGGTGAAAATACTCTGTATGGTACTATAATAGTAGATATTATGTCATTACACATAGGTCCACACCCAAAGAATGTATAACATCAAGAGTGAACCCTAATGTAAACTATTGACTCTGAATAATAAGGATGCATTGAGTGATTATAATGAATGTACCAGTCTGGTGGGGGGGATACAGATAATGAAGGAGACTATGCATGTGAGGGGGCAGGAGTATATGGGAGATCTCTGCACCTTCCTCTCCTTTTTGCTGTGAACCTAAAAATGCTCTTAAAACAAAAAACAAAAAACAAAAAAAACCTATCAACAGAAGAGCGCCACATACCCATTCCATTTATGAATACTCAATTATCAAGGATCTATATTATACAATTCTCTATAAAATTTGTAAGCAAATTTTAAATATCTTCTACCTGCTCTTATCTAATTTAATACCTGTATATAATCTCAACCCTCCCTGTTAACATCCTCAGTTTTCATAGTACTGAACTTTCCCAGTTTTCTTCATTCCCAAACTATTCACTGGTTCATCCAGAGACATGCCCTCTTTCCCAGCATTCTGTCTTTCTAATCCTTTTCTTTTCTCTACCTGTACCTTATTACCTATATTACATAGGCAATATATGCTGTTGTTGGGTATTTTTTGTGTGTGTTTGTCTAAACATCTCTATGTGGATAATTTCCAAATATACATTAAAAGTCCTTGCTTAGGGGTGCCTGGGTGGCTCAGTGTGTTAGGCCTCTGCCTTCGGCTCGGGTCATGATCCCGGGGTCCTGGGATCGAGCCCTGCATTGAGCTCTCTGCTCGGCAGGGAGCCTGCTTCCCTTCCTCTCTCTCTGCCTGCCTCTCTGCCTACTTGTAATCTCTGTCAGGTTGATAAATAAAAATCTTTATTAAAAAAAAAAAGTCCTTGCTTAGTTTGTAAGTCTCAAATATATATTGCCTATATATTGCCACTTCACATGAAAATCTCAAAAATATAAAATTGAACTCATTATCATTCCTATCCAAACCCTTTACTTTTCCAGAGTGCCTCCTCTTTTATAAGAGAAGGTTCAGTAAAAGAGAAGGCTCACAGTGATTTTTTACTTTTTCAGTATTTGCACCATAATAAATGTTGAAAAGAATACTATCTCATTCTTCTGTCAGCTGAACTTTAACCTCTTCTTCCCATTCCCTGTGCTACTATATAGATAGAGGATTTTAACATCTCATCTAGATTGTTCATGCTATAATTACTTCTCACATTAAGGTTCCCTAAACAATGGTTTCTATTGTATTGCCTACAATATGGTTAAAAAAAAAAAAAAAAAAAAAAAAAAAACAAAAACCAGATGATATTACTGACCTCTTCAAAAACTTAATGCCAGAAAAAAAAAAAAAATTCCAAAACTCCCTTGCAATACATTCAAAGCCTTCCTTCCAGGACAGAACATCAACCCAGTTCATCTCCTGTTAAACTCTCTATTAAACTTGATACTTTAGCCATCCTAAATAAGTTTAAACAATGTTACCTTTAAAAATTTTCAATGCCTTTAAACATACTCCTCCCTGTCCTTGTCACATTTATCTAATGAATCCAGTTACCTTCAAAATTGATTATGTAGCCTGACAACCTCTAGTCCTTGACAGGTTGCTGAATATTTTCTTTACTTAGTCCCCACAATATCTTACATGTTATCATGGCATTTAACACAGTATCATGTAGTCTCGTTTTCAAGCCTCATCCCTATCACACCAAGATCTTTGTTAGAAAGAATTATTCACTTTTTCAGCCCTGGCACCATAGGGAGATACCTGACACACATTTTTAAAACGTTTGTTGACAATTAGGGATAGGAAAGTTTTTCTAGACCAACTTCATGGGACAGAATCTATGTCATTCATCTAAGCATAAAGCTTTGCTTACAGAAGGCATTCAAATATTTCTTCAGTGAATAAACTCAGAAAAATAATTTCCAGATCAGAAAAGGTCCAACAAATTTGTTTAAGATAGGGAAAGTGATAATAAAAATGCATCTAGCTGCTCTAAATGAATTAATTCCTGACTCCTAGATAGATGAATGCACATCTAGAGACTTGGAGAAATAGTAAAACTCTTCATATCTGAGAAATCCTATAGTAGAAGAGAAGTGTTAAAGATGAAGAGCGTATAAAGACAAGAGATTAGTGGTTGCTTAGAGCCAAGAGAGGTGGGAGATAGGAAAATGAGAGCTAAACAATATGGAGTCTTTCTGAGGTGATGAAAATGTTCCAGAACTATGGAAAGTCACATATACCAGTGAATATACTAAACCATTGAATTGTACACATTAAATGAATAAACTGTACAGTATGTGAATTGCATCTCAATAAAGTAGTTATAAAATAAAAAATTAAGACACCTGTCTTACTTTTCAAAAAGGAAAGTAAAGGAAATTATATCAATCAAAGACTGGAGAGTCAAACAAAAGTCAAGGACTGATTAAGTGGTTGATATATAAGTACTCTGAGAGAAGTAACACTTACTAGGAGCAGGTAAAAATTCACTGACAAACTGTACTTCCTTCTGTGAATAAAACGACGACAACAAAGAATAGCAGCAGTAGATCAGAAACATGACCAGAAACATGAAAATATGAAGATCTCAAAAAGGCATCATAATATCCATGTGAGTAAGATGAAGAATTCAGGAGAGATGGGTAGTTTTTATAGTTACACATGTCATTTTTGTGGTATACTCAAGGGTCACTAATGAACTAATCCAGCAATTATGAAGGCATCCTGAGCAAAACTGGGATGTGAAACTAGCAAGTGAAAAGTCAGAACAAAGGAAAAAGCAATCCCCAACAGTCTGGGAAGAGAAACCAGATTTCACATGTGAAATTCTAGGGAGGAATAGGAAGTACTATACTTAACTTCCAAAACCAAAAGACAAAAAGTAAAAGATGGGGGGCACCTGGCTTGCTCAGTCAGTACAGCATGTGACTCCCGATTTTGAGGTTATAAGTTCAAGCCCCAAGTCAGGTGTGGAGCTTATTTATAAATAAAATCTTAGTAAAAGACGGGAAAGATGTGTCTATTACCAGGCCTGTGACAAAGAATAATTTGCTAAGACAATGTGAATCAAATGGTGACCTGATTTCTAAATAGGATTATAATGTCCATGGTTAAGAGGAGGTAACATGCCTCAGTCATCTTGGAGAATTCAATCAGACATGAAGTACTGTGTGCTAGGTGACATACTAAAGTATGTTTGGAGATAAGTGACCAAGTTGAAAGACAAACTCAAAAGCATCTATGAAAACAGTAGGAAATGCAGAACGATTTGAATGTACCTAGTACCACTGAAGTATATGCTTAAAATGGCTAAGAATAGTGAATTTTATATTATATATATATTATACATATTATATATATAATATTTATATTATTTTACCACATTTAAAAAAAGAAATTAAAAAAAGAGGTGGGAAAAAACAGAGATGTTTAGACCAACGAAGAGATTATCTGTGTGGAACATGAAACTGCTGAAAAGGCAAAACATTACAAAAACGTCCATCCATTAGGAGTATAAAAATTCCATTATTATTTCTGGTTTCTCTATATCGCTGACCCTTGAACAACATGGGCTCAAACTGTGTAGGTACACTTATACATGGACTTTTCTGGGTAAATATAGTACAGTACTGTGCGAGAATTTTCCTTATGATTTTAGTTAACGTTTTTTGTCTAGCTTACTTTAAGAACACATATAATACACAAAATATGTGTTAATCAACTACTTATGTTATCAGTAAGGCTTCCAGTCAATAGTAAGCTATCAGTTGTTAAGTTTGGGGTTGTCAAAAGTTATATGCAGATTTCAACTGCACAGGGGGTTGACATTCCTAACTCCCACATTGTTCACGGGTCAACTATATTTAGTTTTATATTCATTCTCTGAACAAATATGTTTTAAACATCTACTCTATATCAGTACTCTTGTAGGTGCCAAGGGTACTGCTTGCATGGACCCTGCCATCCCCATCAGAGGGTGAACTATGTGAAACAGGCTTTCCATGCCCTCCATCTAGTCGATGGAACCAAGTTTTTTTGCAGTCACCGAGGCTCGGGAAATAGAAGTCATTGGCCATGTACCCAATGCAAAACTAAGCAATATCACCACCATCATCGCCATGAAACAGACTACAAGGGGGCATGAGCAGCTAGCTCTATCTGAGGGCAGGAGGCCACCAGCAAAACTCTGACAAGCAACATGGCTGGCTCCTATCTAGAACAAGAATGGCTAACACGACTTGTTCCCTATCACTGACTTTAATCTATACCTCTTTTTAAATGCTGTTCTTTCTCTCTGGGAGGCCCTTTTCCTTCAACAATCCAATTTTTACCCCATTTTAAAGAATTAGTCTAAAGCCATGTTTTCTCAAAGCTTTCCCATTTCATGAAAGCTCATGCAATCTTCTCTCTCCTGAAATCTCAGCACTTATTTTCCATCTACCACAATTTGACAAACTTCCACTGCTTTATAATATTTGGTATTTCATTATGTATTTGTCTTCAAAATAACACTATATGTTATCCCAAATAAGAAGCCTCATCCTTAACTTCCATGAATTTCCCCCCTCAGTGACTAATCTAGTAACTCCAGCACATAGAGTGCACAGTTAGCTCTCAAAATGTTGTAAACTGTGTTATCTGCAATCAGAAAGCAGTGAGCTTATTTTATTTTACAAACTCCTTTGGACAAATACCACAAGACCTCTAAAGTCAGATGCTTTTGGTTTAGCGCTTCATAAAACTCTCCCTTGTATAATTCACTCCTAGTTTATTTCCTCTAGGCTGAGAGAGATCATTCCATTAAAATAATCATAAAAGCATGCTTAATTAAGTTTAAAGAAGTGTAACTATGTCTTCTCAAAATGAAAGTTATATGTTTAAGTCATTATAATCATTAAGGAAAAGGAATTAAGGATATTTCCCTAATTTCATTTAAATATTTTTTCAAGTTTCTGCTAAACTGCTTTATAAAATCACAGACTATCTTCAACCTAAAGTGACCAGTGAGTATCAGTATCACTTTAAAAAGTGTGAATAGGGTAGGGAGAAATGATTTGAATTTTGTATCTAATATTATTGAATAAAATTCCACTGTCAAAGTAAAATGGGAACAATTTCATCTCTGTGCTAAGGCTGGAGTTTTCTGAAATGTCAGCCTGACAGAAAACAAAAAGTGGAGAATGAGATCAAGCCTAAATAAAGTTCTTCTAAAACACCTACTTCTTTTAAAACCCCCTTTGCAAATTAAATGTCAGAAAACTATACAATCTAAATTTCAGAAGCTGTCTTCTTTTGATATAATTTGAGAAAAAATTTACAGTGTAGATATACACCCCTTTTAAATAATGTTTCAATCCAGAAGAATTTAAAGCATCTAATATATTTTTTAAAGTTTTTGTTATGTATTCATGAACAAATCTTGATTTCAGCTATACTTAAGAAATTTTCTAAAATGTTCACTTACATTTTTGTGATTAACACATTTCATAAGAACTAGCTCTCTGTAAGCCCGTTTAGCATGAGTCTGGTTCTGAAATGGCCGGCTTAGCTTCTTGATAGCAACATTTCTTTCAAGAATGGCATCATAAGCTGCACTGTAACAAGAAATTCAAAACCAACAAAAAACCTTTAGAATGTGCAAAACTGAATTTATGAAACATTCATGCAGATTCCTTACTTTCTCCAAAGATAAAATGCAATTGTATCAATTTCCAATCTTTGATATTCAACATGTTTCTTCTATACCTATTACAGCATATTCCAACAATGTATAGCATTGTTAACTGTTTCTTAAAATGCTAATATATTCAATGGACTGTGAAGACAGACACAGTGCTTGTTCATTGGGTGTCCTCCAAGATCCACCTAGCATACAATGGGCACTCAATGCACAAATTTTTAATGAGTATTCAGGTCCAATAGATAGCTTCAAGCCTAAGGGAATCCTTCACCCTGTACCTACATCAAGGAAAGACAGGATTAAAGAATACATATGGTTGGGGCGCCTGGGTGGCTCGGTGGGTTAAAGCCCACCTGCCTTCGGCTCGGGTCATGATCCCAGGTCGTGGGATCGAGCCCCACATCAGGCTCTCTGCTCAGCAGGGAGCCTGCTTCCTCCTCTCTCTCTCTCTCTCTGCCTGCCTCTCTGCCTACTTGTAATCTCTGTCAAATAAATAAATAAAATCTTAAAAAAAAAAAAAAGAATACATATGGTCATAAATTCTACCCAAATACTTGCTGAAGAATTCTACATAAGTAGATCACTTACATCTTCCATGGACACAACAAAATGAATGCAGAAAGAGAAAAGAATACACATACAAAGGTATATAAAAGGTTATTTTACAATATAAAAATTACTTAAGATTTATCTTAAAGGAAGAATTAAAAAATCAAGTTTACAAATATAAATGCCGGATCGCAGGACATTGGAAGCTGCTTTGTAACTGTTAATGAAACTCCTATAATTTTGTGACATAACACCATCCTCATTACTCTTCCTATCTCCTACCATGTGATGCTGACTAAAAAGCATGTTTTGCAAATGACAGAGCAGAGAAAGTAAAGCACAAATAAGGAGAACTATCTTAAAATTATAGAATATTATGATTGAAAGAGACTTTAAAAATCATTTGAATTCACCACATCTAGAGGTTAAATTGCCCAAGGTTTAATCAGAAAGTTAAAAGCAAAGCTGAGACCAAAAGACGAAGACATGAGGTTATTACTTTTCATACTGGACTACCTAAAATACTGTAGGACTTCTGTTTTTGTGATATTTGGAAAGTTTACACACTGCTAATTAAAATTATTCTCTCATCTAACTAAAAACTTGAGTTTGTTCTCTAGCTATCTCACTATATCAAACGTAGTGAAGAAATATGTATTAAGACATTGGTACTCTGGCATAAATGGACACATCTACACATAATATATATGCCTTAACTATAGTGTGTGTGTGTGTGTGTGTGTGTGTGTGTGTATACACACACATATATACATGGCATATACAAAACAGATACACATAGCAAAACAGACATAAATATTATAACCTTAAGTTAGAAGATGTCATATTTACAGATATGTTCTCCCCAATTTAAAAACAAACAAACATTAGGGGTCATAAAAAAAATAGAAGTTTTGACTATTTCAGATCAAGTATGTTTTATTTGTAAGCACTGAATTCATTTCTATTAACATTTTATTCTGTTAAATCAAAGTAATATTTCCAACTCTGAAGTATCTGAGTAGGCTGCATCACTTTGTATTTAGATTTAGAGTTAGATTTCTAATAATTGATACTTAAATGTGCACAAACTAGAGATCCCAACCAGGCCCCTATGAATCTTACTATCAATGGGCCCAAAATAACACCTTTAAAAAAAAATTAAGTTCTTCAATTGATTCTGATGGTAACAGAGTGAGTTTTAAAAAAATTTTTTTTAAAGATTTATTTACTTATTTTAGAGAGAGAGTGAGAAAGAGAGAGAGAGAGAGAAAGAGAGAAAGCACACAGTGGGGAGGGGCAGAGGGAAAGAGAAATTTAAGCTGACTCCACATAGAGTGTGGAACCCCATGTGGGGCTCGAATTTATGACCTGGAGATCACAACCTGAGCTGAAACAGAGCCAGATACTTAACCACTGTGCCACCCAAGTGCCCCCAGAAAACATATTTTTATTTATTTTTAAATTTATTTGAGAGAGAGCGTGTGTGTGTATGCACACGAGCATGGGGCGGGGCAGAAGGAGAGGGTGAAGCAGACTCCCCACTGAGCAGGGAGCCCAATAGCTAGGATCCTAAAATCACAATATGAGCTGAAGGTAGAGGCTTAACCAACTGAGCCACCCAGGGACCCAACAAAAAACATTTTAAACACTATTAAGAAGCTTATAAACACTAGTACATTCCTTACAACAACCATGTAAATTTGGTGAGAAAACTGGCTTAGAAGTGTTAATTTGCTATGAGTCACAAATACATCATAAAGCTAGAATCTGAACCACGAGCTGGCTTTCAGAATCCTTCCTGTATGCAGCACACTATTTTCTTTAAACTTAATTTGTGGTTTGCTAAATGTGGTTGGTTAAAATGACAACCAACCAGCCAATAATAGTTTATAAAATTACCCAAATTCTGAAATTTCTGGTATTATAAATTACTTCAAGAGTAAAGAAAGAGAGTAAATGCTACTGTTCCCATTAGAGAAATCTGTTAGATTTTAGTACTATACCATAATTCCTATTTTTTTTTTTAAAGTAGGCTCTATACCCAGCATGGAGCCCAACATGGGACTCAAACTCAGGACCCTGAGATCAAGACCTGGGATGAGATCAAGAATTGGACACTTAACTGACTGAGCCATCCAGATGCCCCAAGGGCTGAATTTTTATAATATATTATCACAGGTAAAGTCCCCTCCCTTGTCTCTATTTTCAGAGGTAAGCATTATTCTGACTTTGGTGTTTATTAATGATTTTTACACTTTCCTACCTATGTATGCATCCATAAATTTATGGTCCTATTTTACATATTTTAAAACTATAAATGGTACAATAATGCGTATATATTCGGTATTTTCCTTTTAAACTCAACACTTCATTTCTGAGATTGTCCCTGTTGAAACCTAGTTCATTTTAAATGTTGTATAGTATTTCACTATATGACGATATCACAATTTTTTATTCTCATGGATAGACTTGCTGCTGTTACAAATTTTTGCTATTATAAATGGTGTTGCAAAGAACAACCCTATGTATGTCTCTTTATGTACATGTGCAAGAGTTTTTCTAGAACCTGGGAGACCTGCAGGGTCATAAACACTTCTGATTTTTTTTTATACTCTGAAATGAATCTGGTTCAAAAAGAGGTAATACACAATTACGTTGGAGTGACGCTTAGAATTCCCCCAAACATTAGCTTATTATGCTAACTTAGTGACCTAAAATCATTAGCAGAACTGTCCCAAAAAGTGTTCTACCCTTCATTTTATAAAGAATTATGTTGGGGCACCTGGGTGGCTTAGTCAGTTGAGCATCCGACTTTGGTTTAAGCTCAGGTCATGATCTCAGGGTCATGAAATCAGGCTACATTGGGCTTGCGCTCATCTGTAAGTGGGCTTGAGATTCTATCCCTCTGAGCTCCCCCGCTCCCCACCCCATGCGTGCTCTTTCTCTAAAACAAATAAACAAATCTAAAAAAAAAAAAAAAGAATCATGTTGATCTATAAACCCTAGGCCTTTCATAGAAATTAGCCAATAAATCAATTTTAAAGATACATATGAGTTTTGAAACACATACAATGAGATGATATTAATTCACTTCATTCCCCAGTGCAAAATAAGCTTTTTGAAATTCCAGAGTTTCATTATAGTATGAAAGTGAAGATTAAGTGAAGCTTCTTATTAAACAACAAGCTATGGGAATAGATGTATATATGGAATTGACAAGCATGCCACTTATTGTTTCCTGATATGGGTATTTGTCTTTACATGGCTTTTGACCAAGTATTTAATCATACTTTATACTTAAAAGACGGCAGTGCTGATTTATAAAGCTGCATTTAATGAATAATAAAGACCACTAACCCAAGAATAAAAAAGTTTGCCATGTTACAGCTTTAATTTAAACTTCATAGTTTTATTTTAATTTTTTGAGGCAAGTTAAATATTTACCAAGGTATATATAAGAAAAGATGGCAGTTAGTGATTCTTTGCCTAATTTTTGGAAGTAAAAACTTACCATACTATTCCTTGAGCTCCTGAGCCTATAGGTTTTAAATTCTGATATCGTTTCAAGACTGTAAATGTAGAATCTCCAATCTCTACACTATAAAAATTGCTGTCACGCTTGCTTCTGCTCATGATGGCAAACAATTAATTTAATGGCTTCATCCAAATATTCACCGAGAAGCTGCAAAATGGAACAAAATGTGATGTTAACAAAACAAATTTATTTAATCTTAAAATTCAAGTCCTCACCCTCTTCACTGATAGTAACACAGATTGCTATACCATATTAAAAGAGCTGCTTCATTAAAACAAACTGAAGGTTTTAGAGGGGAGGGGAGTGGGAGGATGGGTTCGCCTAGTGATTGGTATTAAGGAGGGCAAGTATAGTAAGGAGCACTAGATATTATATGCAAACAATGAATCATGGAACACTACATCAAAATCGATGTACTTTATGGTGACTAACATAACATAAACATACACACACATACAGAAAAATAATGGTTAAAAAAAAACAAACCACAGTTAGAAAAAAATACCACAGAGATTGGTTAGCTTCTGTTATACTTACGGAGATGATTGATAGTTACAACAAAATGTTTACAAGGGTTAACAGCTTCTCTACTATAGGTCACTAGTATTAATATGCATATGTGTCTTAATTTATTGGAAAACTGTAAAAATGAAAAAAACAAATAATTAAACTAAACATGCTTTTAAGGTCACTTCCATAGCTTAAAATTTAAAACCAGTCCTTTTTATGTATTTATTATAAAATATGGAAACCTTAATTTTTGTGAGAAACTGATAAACTTACATTCAAAAATCATTCACAATCTCATTTAGTGTGACATGGTAGAAACAACCAACTGCAGGCTAGTAAGCTGGTTAGCATGTATGATCCCTACGTAACAAATACAGAACAGCATAGTGCTGTCACCATAACAAACCCCCTGATTTCCAACAATTAAGTGTCATGCAGATGTGAGGTTATAATGGTTGAAAGGATGAGAAGAAGGGTAGAAAATATAAGATAAAATAAGAAGATATAAAATAAAGTTAAAAATAAGAAAATATAAGAAAAATATATAGAGAAAAGCATTTAGTATATTAGGATGTGAAATAAAATAATACTGTTTTGAATTGTGTGGTGCCTCAAAAGCATGATCTAAGTTCTGACCACAGCTCTTTACCACATGCCCAACTACAAGCCAAGGAAGTCTTTTTCCATCTATTTGAGTTGCATTTATTTACAAACCGATTATCCATTCTTATTAGATGAAAGTGCTCTATTTCAAAATGCTCCGCACATCCCATAATAAACCAATTAGGTCTAAAGTATTACTGTGTTTGTGTGTTGTGTGTATTTGTATGGTTTTAAGACAATGGTAACAAAAACAAAATCCTGATAAGATTTACAATGCAAAGAATCAATTTAACAAATACTAAATGCCTAACCTGTGCCAGACACTATACTGGGCCCTAAGGCCAGATACATAGAAGCTCATGAACTGGATTTTAACACAACTGAATTCTTAGAGCAGGATGGGAGGCACTGGGAAGTGAAGAGTGAGAGTACCTTGACCAGCATCCTAGCTGCTGCTAGGAGATTATATTGCAAGAGGAGGGGAACAAAAGCTGGAAGAGGAAAAACTAGTAAACTACTGTACTAATCTGGATATTGTACTAATCCAGATAAGAGATAAAATTAAAATTAATGAGGATTCTCAGATGTGATGAAACTAAACAAAAAAGTCCAAACAGTGTAAGCTTTAAAAGAGAAGGCAAGTAAATTGAAAGCAATTGAGAAATCTGATAAATAATTTGGACACATTGAAGAGGGGCCAGAGAACTATTTCCAAAATCAGTAACTAAACTAGTTATGTAACACTACAGAGAGTAGTGCCTGAAATGACAAATGTCATTAATTGTGCCTAAGAAGAAAGACCAGAAGCTTACAGAAAATGTTTGGTAATGATTTAAACATTTAGATATGCTCATAGGATGATCAAATACAGGTATTAGGTACCCAGACCAATTTCCTAATGTAACCTGAATTCCCTCCTGTCTACCACTGTAGGGAAATAGGGAGAAAGAAAAGTGAAAAGATTTGGGAAGAGAGGGAAATGTTGGGTGTAAGGCCCCTCATCAAATATTCTACATATTGATCCTGGAAACTCGGTCTGCCCAGGGCCCGGAGACCGTAATAACGGTCTTTGGTAATGTGCACATATGGTCAGAGGCAGAGCACAGAACCTCCATAATAGCAAGGAAAGGCTTCTCTCTATTCCCAGAACAGAATGGCCTGGAAGCAGGGGTACCCATGGTACATAAACAGAAGTCTAGAGTAAGCTGTGGCAGCAGCTGAGCAATGACAGGTAATACAACTCCCCAGGAACAGGCACAGCAGAGTACACCAGGTTAAGTAGGTAGGCCAGTCAATGGTACCCTCCAAATATGCCACAGCTGCCATTCCCACAAACGAGAAATAGGAAACTACTCACTTATGCTCTCAGTTGCACAATATTTAATACCTGAGTCAAATTCTATGCTGGGTACAATAAACACAACAGTAATCAGCAACTGTCTATCCCTTAATGGAGCTTGCAGTTAAGACAAATAGACCTTATGTTGCTTAGTATCTGCCTGTGTATCAATATGGCTCCAAAGACAGTATGAAGGGAAAGGACAGGATGCTAACAAAAGCAAAACTATACTAGTCTGGGCTCAGGAAAAAATTATCTTGATGCTGTGATGTTTGAGCAAGATCTGAACACTGAATATGAGTTAACCAGGCATGGAGAGAAGGGAGCTTTCTAGGCAGAACAGACAGCACATGCAAGGTTTGATGAATGTATACAATCCTATAACCACAACCCAAACCATGATATAGATTATTTCCATTACTAGAAAATGTTCCCTGTGTGAGTCAATCCCTGCCCTCTATTTCCCACAAACCTCTGGCAACCAATGAACTGCTTAGTTGTATCTTTCCTAGATCTTCATATAAGTTAAATCACACAGCATTATGTAATTTGTGTGTCTGGCTCTTTAATGTGACATAATTTTTTTTTTTTTTTAAGATTTTATGTTTTAAAGTTATCTCTACATCCAACATGGGGCTCAAACTCACAAACCCAAGATCAGGAGTTCCATGTTCCACCGAAAGAGCCAGCCAGGTTCCCCTGCCCTAATGCATTTACTATTCACCTGTGCTGCTTCCCTTTTTACTACCAAATGGTATTTCATCATGTGGATATACCACTGGGACATATGGATTGTTGCCAGTCTGGAGGTTTACAAACAATGCTAGCAGAAACATTCACACATTTTTTTATAAATTAATTAATTAATTAATTTATTTATTTATTGCCATTCATCTTGGGTAAATATTTAGGGGTGGAATTCTGAGTCCCATGTTCAACTTTTATAAGAAACTGCCAAAGTTTTCCAAAGTGGCCATACCATTCTTCATTCCCAGCAGCAAAATAAGAGTTTTTACCTGCTCCACATTCTTAGATTGCCATTTAACTTTAAGTATGCTAGTGGTATACAGTGGAATTCTACTGTAGTTTACATTTATGTTTCCTAATGATTAATGGTGTTGAGCATTTTTTCACAGGCTTATATGCAATATCTTTTTTTGGTGAAGTAGCTAATTAACACTTTTGCCCATTTAAAATAGAATTGTTTTAATACTTACTTGTATATTCTGGAGATACATCCTTTATCAGATGTTGTGCAAGTATTTTTTCCCAGTCTGTGGCCTGCCTTTTCATTTCCATTTTCTTAAGTGTCTTTTTTTTTTTAACATTTTACTTTGAAATAATTTTAGAACCACACAGAAGTTACAAAAATAGTACAAAGATCCTAGCTATCTTCACCCAGCTTTACTCAAATAAGAGCATCTGACATAACCACAGCACAATTATCAAAATGAGAAAGTTGACGTTGGTGCATACTATTAGAAAAAGAAAACCTGGGGGCACCTGGGTGGCTCAGTGGGTTAAAGCCTCTGCTTTCGGCTCAGGTCATGGTCCCGGGGTCCTGGGATCGAGCCCCGCATCGGGCTCTCTGCTTAGCAGGGAGCCTGCTTCCCCTCCTCTCTCTCTGCCTGCCTCTCTGCCTACTTGTGATCTCTGTCAAATAAATAAAATATTAAAAAAAAAAAAAAAAGAAAGAAAAAGAAAACCCGACACTGGTACAATACTATTAAACAAACTACAGACTTTATTCAGATTTTACCAGTTTTTACATGTACTTTGTATGTAAATTTATCACATACACCTATTAGTGTAATAACAATCAGAATACAGAAGTGTTTCATCTCATCAAAGAAAATCCTTTGTGCTAGCCCTTTATAGAATTACACACTCTTGCCAACCCTACCCCTGGCAACTAGGATGCTTCCAACCACTACAATTTTTTTTTCATTTAAATAATGTTATGTAAGTGAAATCACATAATATGTAACCCTTCACAGTTTCCAATATATAGGCCTTGCAAAATTTTGTTCA
Organism: Enhydra lutris kenyoni; assembly: GCF_002288905.1. Taxonomy (NCBI): domain Eukaryota; kingdom Metazoa; phylum Chordata; class Mammalia; order Carnivora; family Mustelidae; genus Enhydra; species Enhydra lutris. The sequence continues at coordinate 39,524,107 of NW_019154096.1, read as the reverse complement.
ATTTTTCCTTAGTATTAATATTCTGGGTACTACTGTAAATGTTTTAATGTTAACTTATTTTTAAATTTTCAACTGTTCATTGTTAGTACATATAAAAAAAGTTTTTTGTATAATAACTTTGTACTAAGCTCATTTATTAGTCTTAGTAGCCTTTTTTTGTGGATTCTTTGAGGATTTTCCACATATACAATCAGTTTCATTTCTTCATTTTCAACTTGGATGCCTCTGCATTACTTTTCTTGCCCAACTGTACTAACTACCATTTCCATACAATCCTGAATAGAAGTGGTAAGAGCAAACATCATTCCCTTGGTTCCTGATCTGAGGGGAAAGCCATTCAGTCTTTCACCACTAAGCATATAAATGACAGGATTTTACTAAATGGCCTTTAACAATTTTCTGTAAAACATTGTTAAACAATGTTTAACAAACATTTACTAAATGGCCATTAACAAGATGAGAAAGTTCCCTTTAAGTCCTATTTCACTAACAGTTTTTTGTATTAATAAGCAATGAATTTTTTTTAAAGATTTTATTTATTTATTTGACAGATAGAGATCACAAGTAGGCAGAGAGGCAGGCAGAGAGAGAGAGGAGGAAGCAGGCTCCCTGCTGAGCAGAGAGCCGGATGCGGGGCTCGATCCCAGGACTCTGGGACCACGACCTGAGCCGAAGGCAGAGGCTTTAACCCACTGAGCCACCCAGGCGCCCCATTATAAGCAATGAATTTTGTCAAATGATTTTTCTGAATCTACTGAGACGATCATATAATTTTGTTTTCTTAGTTGGTTCATATGAAGTACCCTGATTTTCAAATGTTGAACCACCCATGTATTCCTGTAATGAATCCCACTTGGTCAAAAGTATCCTTTTTATATTACTGATTCATTTGGCTAAAATTCTGTTGAAGGCTTTTCCATTTATTTTTATGGGGAATGCTTGTCTGCAGTTTTCTTTCACGGTTGCATAATGCTAACCTCATAAAATGAGTTGGGAAGTGTTCCCTCCTTTATTTTCTGGAAGACTTTGTGTAGAAGTGATATTACTTCATCTTGAATGTTTGATAAAATGTCTCCATGAAAACTTCTAGGATAAGTGTCTTTTTGAGGTAAGGTCTTCACTGCAAATCAAAATTTTATATATACATATATATACATAGGACTATTATTCAGGTTATCTATTTCTTCTTAAATAAGGTTTAGCAGTTTTGTGTTTTCCAAGGAATTTGCTAATTCCATATACGTTGTCCAATATAATATCTATAGGATCTTTAATCATGTATCCTCTTTCAACCCTATACTGTAACCTGTCCTTTTTTCCTTTTTTTTCCCCCCTGATCAGTCTGGCTAGAACTTTAGCACTATTTTTGAGCATTTTAAAAAGTTAGATTTTATTTATGACTTTCTCTATTGTTTTGCACTTTTCTGTTTCTCTGGTTCCTGCTCTTGTCTTTATTTCCTTCTTTTTGCTTGTTTTGGGATTGCTATTCTCTTCTAGTTTCTTAAAATGGAAGCTTAAGTGTTGGCTGGAAACTTTTTAATATAACCATTTAATACTAAAATTTACTCATCATTTTAGCTTCTTCCCACAATTTGTTATCATATCCATATAATAAAATAAATACAAACACTTATATAGGCTTTACTTTATGCCAGGTCTTTCTTATTTCAAGTGCCTTATAAATTTTCTTTAATCCTCACAAAGGTTTTCCAGTTATTTATGGCTAAAGGGTAAATTCAGTTCTTGTTACTACTACTTGGCTAGCAGCATAAATCCCAAGTACTCATTTTGTGTGATGTTTCCTTATGTTAAGATTGGAATTGCTCTTTTTCTATCTTTCACATGATGAAATTAAGTCTTAGAAAGGTTAATTGCTTATGGTTACAGAATTAGTAAGGGGTAGAGTGAAGATTTGAGTCCTTCACCAACACACTAATATTGAGTCCAAAATTAAAAAAAAATTCTTGGTGGTGAAAAAGGGTTTGAAGGGAGAGGAACAGTTATAAATACGTTGAGTCTGAGATATCTCTAAGACATCCAGATGTACATATCAAGTATCTGTAGCCAGATACAGAACTGGACCTCAGAGGGGAATATGGGTAAAAGATAGGAACTTAAGAGTTGTTGTTGAACCAATGAGAATGACGTTACTCAAGAAGAGTGAAGGAGGAAGGGAGAGAGACCCAAGATTCAGCTTTGTGAACAGTCACATTTAATGAGCAATTAAGAAAAAAAGATAAGCCAACAGGGGAGCCTGGGTGGCTCAGTGGGTTAAAACTTCTGCCTTCAGCTCAGGTCATGATCTCAGGGTCCAGAAATCAAGTCCCGCATTGGGCTCTCTGCTCGGTGGGGAGCCTGTTTCCTCCTCTCTTTCTGCCTGCCTCTCTGCCTACTTGTGATCTCTGTCAAATAAATAAATAAAATCTTTTAAAAAAATGATAAGCCAACAAAGAAGTCAGAGAAGCGATAGCTAGACACAGAAAATGAGAGAACACACTGGAGAAGCCAAAGGAGGTGTTTTAAAAAACAGTGGCCAATAGCAGTGAATGCTGCAGAAATATCAAAGAAACCACGAGTAGAGTAATGGGGTTCATAGAAGCTAGACTGGAATGAGCTGAGGTATAGGTAGGATATGATTTTAGAAACAGGTTAAGTGGTATCAGTATTTCTTAAGAGACATTTAGCAAAAAAGAGAGGAAACTCATAGAGGAAAGTAAATGGTCAAGGGAGAATAATTATATAAATACATATCATAGTATAGCATAGCATATACAACAGAAAGACAACATAAACACATTTACCTACTATAGTAAGAATCCAATATAGAGAGAGTGAGAATAGGGGAATGAAAAAGAAAAATGACGTTTCAGATAGCATCATCTCTCTGAAAAGGCAGAAAGGAATGGGATCCAGAACACATGCATGGCTATACAGATGGAGATACTAGTGTAGCTGTGCCATCAGAAAATACCATCAAGACTGAGATGGAAGGATCAACTTCCAAGACGAGGACATGAAGGATATTAGTGACATTACGGAGGAAGTATTTGTTCTCCTGTTCTCTCCATGATGATACTGGAACGGCAAAGAGTGTGAGGAATAAATGGTATTGGTCACTGATGACTCTCATGGCCCCTATTCAGGAAGTTCTCTTCTTGGATTAAAAACAAAGGAACTATAGTTGTAGAATTTACATGTGACTGGTTAGGGGGCTCATAGCAATAAGAGAAAAGATAAGCATTATTATCCCATTCAACAGATGACTAAACTGAGTCTCAAAAAGGCTAACATACAATCAAACGTGGAAATGTTGAGGTTCAGCTCTAGTCTTCAAATTTCACCTCTTATTAGTTCTCTAGCAAAAACACAACTCAATGTCAACATGGCTAAATTATCATCCCCCAAAACTCTCATGCACCTAAAATTTCCTCATTTCTCTTTCCTTTTTGTGAAATATTTTCACCGTTTTTTTTCTATCCCAATTCATCTACTCAAGACTAGCTTAAGTATGATACTCATGAAGCTTTTTCTACTCAAACCAGCATGAACCTAATTTCTCATTCAAACTACTCTGTATATTTAAATATGCAGAGTTTATTACCAGACAGCAATCTCTCTCTCTCTCTTTTTAAAGACTTTATTTGAGAGAGAGAGAGCGAGAGAGAGCGCATGCAAGGAGAGGGGGAGAGAGAGAAATCCCAAGCAGACTCCATGCTGAGCTCAGAGCCCACAAGGATTCGAGGCAGGGCTCAATCCATGACGTGAGCTGCAACCAAGAGTCAGACACTTAACCAACTGGGCCACCCAGGCATCCCCAGCCTGTGATCTTTTTGAGGGTAAGGACTGTCCTCTACATCTTCAGATTTTCAACATATCAGCTCTTTGTAACAGTTATAATTTAATACTAACTGCTTAAAGAAGTTCGCCAAGAATATGAATCTTTTTAAAGTCACAAATTACATAATAAATTGTTCTATTTTCATCAGTGTTTTCCTTCATTAGAAGGAAAAAAAAGATTGAATTAGTTTTTTATGACTCAAGGTTTATTTCTGTGATGTCTACACAAGGAACAAAACTCCACTACTATCAGGTTTGCCCACCTATAAAATGGCTGGTCTGGTAAGCCTGAATGTGGAGACAAACAAGTAAATAAAAGAGTAATATTAAAATTATTTAGGGGAAAAAAGAGTGAGTTCAATGCAGCCACACTAAAAGGCCTTACAGACAACAGAAAATAACTTGGGTTGCATCACAAATATATTTAATGGCTAAGCTTAGAATTTAGCCAACTAACTTCAGAAGTTACCCTACAGAAAAGTGAAACTCAACAAGCTCCTATAATCTTGCAACAAATAAGCTATTAGTAAATATTAAGACTTAAGAAGCTTATTATTAAAACAGAATGAAGTAAAATCAACAAAGAAGAAACAGAATTCTCTACCTGTCCACCATCTCTAAAGCTGAATGGTGTGAACATACAGACACTACTATAATTTTCTTTTTCCTAGAGTATATTTTACACTCTAGCTTAGTGATTTTTCCAATTTAAGTGTTCATAAAAATTAATTTTCAGGAATGTGTGTGTGTACACAAAAGAATTTTATATTGTCTTTTATGAATTAGTGAACTTTCAAGAGTGGTTCTGACTTTGGCTTTATATACTGACTTTAGACTCTAACTCCAGTGTATAAGAGTCAAATCTAAATAATCCATAAAACTTGCACAGTCAAAATCAATCCTAAAAATTATTTAAATCATCATATACAATAACTTCTCAAGGCCACACTAAATATGAGATGTTCACCCAATGGGAAACACAGGAACTAATTAAAACAGAACAGCAGATTCCTATATGAAGGGCACAAGCAGATTCCTGTCACTTCTTTGATTTTATCTGTCCATTAAGACAGGCATGGCTGGATATTTATAGTTAAACTCATGTAAGATGAAATGTCACTACCAGAAGCATTAAAATAATGAAGCTTCTAGGAAGAGGTCAGAATCTTAGAAGAATTAATTCACCAAATTCTGACTTTATGAAAGTAAGAAGCTAAATGAACCTATATGAGGGCTGAAATAATGCCCCTCTAAATTTGAGACTCTTCCTTATTCTCCTTCTTTTGTGCACTACTCACTTACAAAGAGGAGGTTAGAACCTATTCCCACAGATCCTCTGTTAAAAAAAAAAAAAGGTAGAGGGCAAATCCTTTAAGCATTAGAATAATTAGTATGCTTCTTTAGTTATCCACTGAGTGCAGAGAGAAAGTATTCCTGCCAAAAGATAACCTGGTGCCTGGGCCACTACCAATTCTTTCTACTATGCAGCAATCATATCTAGTATGCCCTCTTTTCTAGGAGAATTCAACCCCCACCACAAAGGGAGTGGAGGAAGTAAGGCCCAGTTTGTACTTCAGCAACTGGTTTTTATAAGATCTATTTATAAAATAGATTTATCTCTTAATTGAGCTTACCTGAATAGGTTTATTATATCACAACCACAAAATAATGCTAACACCAGTGTCCCTTCACAATTTCTGTATTTTGAGGTGGATCCCTTTAATTAAAATAGCAGCAGCCACATGAAATCCCTAAGCTTCAGAACCAGTTTCTAAGACTTCAGACATTCAAATTATTTATTAAAGATCTCGGGACTTTATAGCAATGTCCTCGGCAGTAAAGTGGCATGCTTCTGACTACTTTTGAAACAAAAGTAACAACCCAATATGTACATTCTATTACCATTCACATTTTTCTTAGCTGGTATCCAAGATTCTAAAATTACTTTGTCCTGAAAATGGCAAAAATCTCAAAATATTAGAAAGCTAGCTCTGGGCTGCTCAATTATATCTAGATTGTTAATGTTAGAGGTTAAAACGCAATGGGAATTTTCTCAGTGACATTCAATTTAATAAAAATAAGTAACCTAGGGACGCCTACGTGGCTCAGTCGGTTAAGTGTCTGCATTCAGCTCAGGTCATGATCCCATGATCCTGGGATCGATTCCTGCATCAGGCTCATTGCTCAGCGGGGAGCCTGCTTCTCCCTCTGCCTGTGCTTGCTCTCTCTCTCTCTGGCAAATAAATAAAAACCTTAAAAAAAAAAAGTAACATAATTTGTAAGAATATACTATATCTCAAGGTACTCAAAAGGTACTTCCATTTTAAAGCTAAGAAAAATGTATACTTGTAGATTCCTATAACATTTTTTTTGAGTTCTTAGGCAAGAAAGAATACCTATAGCTTTAAGGCATTTTTACACACTATGGTACCTTGGGTTAACTCTTCTGCTATTGGAAAAACTGATCATACAAAAGAACTCATTCCTTGAGAAAGATTCAAATGCCTGACGTTTTCTAATTATAACTTTTGCCAAGTCTTCTAGTAATAAGATTCTCAGGCTCACAAGAGAAGAAAATGTTGATCACATTTAACCATCACAAGAGACACTTCCTAAAACCACAAATTAGGAATAGCAAATGAGAAGTGTCCTAGATGCATTTTACAGGGAATTTTATTCATATTAGTTAATTCCACATATAATTACCACTAGTTTATCTTGCCAGCAGTGTAATTATGATCAGAATTTTGAAAAAAAGTGCTAGGTAGGTGTTGGAAGAAAGTGATTCCATTACAAAGAACTTTCTGTAATTAAATATGCTGCTCCCAGGAGAAAAAAAAATAATCACTGAATTTCAGAGTAAATCACACTTTGTTTCAAAATCTGAAAGCTCAGCAAGATGGGGAAGAAAAACAGCATTTCCATCTAACTGTGATAACCAGATATAACAAATCTAAGCTGAAGATTTACAAGATTAATAAAAAGGTTTAATTGTCTAGTTACAAATCTATAATCAATCACTCAAAAATACCTTTAATTTTAACCTCTAACTCATCTTCAGTTTGCTCTTCACTAAGTAAGACCTATACCTTGTACCATAAAAATCTCTTTTTTCACTACCAACACAATAACAGCAACAAAAGCTAGAGACTAAAAACACAGATTTTTTTCCTGCATAAATTTATAGTACATACTAAATATTTCTCCTCTAATCCTCCTCCCCTCACACTTCCCAAGAAGATTTATGACTTGCTGTTATAATTCAATAACCTAGATATGGAAAAAGCTCATGAAATCACTGAAAAGGCAATTTAAACATAACATGGGTGTCCCACATGTTAAATGGCAGAAGTGATAAAATGGCTTTTTCCTTGGTTTGGATTTTTTGATTCATGAAAGACAACAGTGCTAACCAACTTACTGTATTTACTTGTTCTTAAAGGGGACGCTAACAATTTTAACCTATAAAACAATGAAGTACTTTGAAGGAAAAAGATCCTTGAATAATAATGTCTAATGATATGATGCAACAAAAGGCACACAGGAAGAAAGCCTAGAAAAGCAAAGTATGCTAGACTCACTAAGTACAAGAATAAGTGATCTTAGGATTAAAAAGCCCCAGCAGGACTATAACCCTGAATAATCAATAATTATGATACTCCTGAGGCATTAAGAAATTAAATGACCAGTGTACTCCATTTCAGAAAGCCAGAAACTGGTTAATAAATTTTTACAAAGAAGCTAATCAAAGTTTTATTTTTTAAATGTTAGTATATAGGGAGACAAAAATCACACATAATACACATCATAAATTGGCAGTAAACATGTTACCAAAAGTCACAATTACTCCTCAAATCCTTACAACCACCCTTCATGCTCCACTATCTCCTGAATCCTCTGAAGAGCCACTAACAAGTTCCTAAATCCAGGCCTGCTCAATCAACTCCTCCGGAACCACTCTGCAAACTGCTGTCAAACCTTGCAAGCAACTTTTCTCTACTTCTTTTTCTCATTCCTTAAATGCATACCATACCTAAGAAGACTGTACCTTTCTATATATTTCTCTTCCTTGGTAAATTCACGACTTCAATTATGATCTCTGAATTTTGTTTCTGGCCCGGACCTCTCTCCTATATATTCAACTGTCTCTTGGTCATGTGAGTATGTTCCATAGATATTCAAACTCTAGTTAAAATCAAACCTTTTTTCTAAAACTTGTTCTTACTTCCGTATCTATTTCCTTTGTCAGCAGTACCATTATTCTAGTAACAAAGGCTGGAAATCTCTAAAGAAACTACTCGTTCATTTTCCTTTAGAGTCACTCTCATTTATTCTTTGCAGAAAAGGACCTCCAGGCTTTTAACAACTCTACCTTCCCATTAGTCCTCTCATGTTTTTACTTTTTTCCTTCATCTTACATTCCAGTGGTATTAGTTAGACCACAACTAAGCCAACATCCCTGCTCTATTCTTTCCAACATCTTTCCAGGGATATCTGTTTTACCAACATCCCTGCTCTTTCCTTCATATACCATCCTGAAATAGCACAGTATGGACCAAACTGGCTGCTCCTCCTCTTGAGCCTACACAGAAGCTGCTGAACAAAAAACACAATGGTGCATACTGGTATTGCTTTTCAAGGCCCATAGTCTAAGCTTATTATTTTTTAAATGTTAGTATATAGGGAGACAAAAATCACACATAATACACATCATAAATTGGCAGTAAACATGTTACCAAAAGTCACAATTACTCCTCAAATCCTTACAATCACCCTTCATGCTCCACTATCTCTTGAATCCTCTGAAGAGCCACTTACAAGTTCCCAAATCCGGGCCTGCTCTTGAATCTAGAAAACCCTAGATTTCCCTAGTCAGCTATCTTCCCTAATTTCTACAATACAGTTGACCAAGGAATGGCACAGGATTTGAACTGTTCAGGTCATTGCATACATGAATTTTTTTTCAGTAAATACACTACTATAAATATATTTTCTCTTCCTTATGATTTTCTAGGTAACATTTTTTCTCTAGCTTACTTTAAGTATACAGTATATAATACATATATATAATGATATATATATGATATAGTCATATATATATATATATATATGATATAGTTAATCAACTATATTATCAGTAAGGATTATAATGAACAGAGGGCTATAAGTAGTGAAGTTTGGGGAAATCAAACGTTAGATGCAGATTTTCCACTGTGCAAGGCCTGGTGCCCCTACCCCCGCATTGTTCAAGGCTCAACTGAATCTATCTCAAATAGTCACCCTGTTTCTTAAATCTCAACCCTACCTTACTTAGAGATAAAAGCGATCCCTTCCTAGAGAAAACGAAAGTCAGGAAATACTTTAGTTTCTCTTGCCAAACCAATATCCATATATTTATTTTTGCTTCACTATTATACTGTAACAGTGCTCTGGATAACTCTCCTGTTGCTCAAATAATCATCACTCTTTCTCCTAGCACTCAAAAATGACTAAGGCTCTTAGTCAAAAAAAAAAACATATACACACTTAAAAACCCTATTTCACTATCAACAGCAATCTCTAACCATAGGTCCCTCTCTCTCCTTCCTCTCAAATTCTCATGTTATTCCGACCTCTTTACCCCTCATAGAGTCCTCAATCCTCTGCTTCCGTTTTCACTTCCATTAAACTCATTTGCCAAGGTGCTCAACAAATGCCTTGCTCTGAAAGTCAACAGAACTGTACTTCTTATCACTGATCAGCAGAATCTGGCCCTGTTCACCACATTCTCCTTCTATGAGTTCCCAAAAGCATTGCATGTTCTGATTTTTCTCACCTTCCATTCTTTCTTAGTCTTCCTCTGCAGGCTCCTTTTCCCTGCCTGCCAGCCCTTAAACAGGACTGTCTCCAGGGCTCTCCTGGCTCTTCTCTTGTTATCTCTTCCAGGGCCATCTTACCACTCTCATGACTTCAGTTACCACTTAAAACTAGCTTTTGAACATTTATCTACTCTTGAGCTTTTTCCTCTGCCCTAGATGCATACATTCAATGGTCTATTAGGCATCTCCATTTAAATGTCTCAAAGCTACCTCAAACTCTGCATCTGTAAAAATGAAGAATTCATTCCATCTCTTCCAATCCCCACTGAACCTTCTTCTATGTTCTTTTCAGCTCTGGGTACTATCATCATGAACTCAGCTATTCAAGCCAGAAACAGACATTATCCTTGATTCTCTATTCTCCCATATCCAATTTACCATACAATTCTGGAGATCCTATTTTTAATCTATCACAAACTCATTCTCTAATGCACCACTCTAACTCTGACCAACATTATTTATTGCCTCAATCACTGTATTGTCCTATAAAGGCCTCTAGTCCCCTGCCCTCAATTCTTCACTCTGATGTCAGACTGATGTTCTGAAACTGATTCTCAGAAATTTACCCAGCCCTCAACTCACTGCACCCCCTTAATTATGAGAGGGGCGGGCTCTGAAGCCGTTGTTTCTGCTATATGCTCTCCTGGCCATGGGCTGATTAGACTTAGGGGAGATGACTGACTTAATGAGTCACTTAGACTTTCTCCAGGGGATGTGTTATTGGGAGAAAAACTAAGAGGCTGTGGGTTAGCTTTGCAGTCAAAGGAAACAGAGAAGCCAGTAGAGAAAAAACAATGAAGTAGAAGCTAGAGACAAGATACCTTGTGGGGAAGGTGAGGAATACGGAGACAGAGAGAGCCTTGATACTAATTCAGGACCCATTTTTGGTCCCAGACCCTTGTAAGATACAGCTGCACTTCCTATCCTTGCATATGCTGAACTTTTTTGGATCACTTTCATTGTGTTTTGCTTTAGTTTCTTACTTAAAACTAAAAGATCCTTAACAAAAATAATCCTTCTAACATGCAAATTTGATCCTGACTCTCCCTTGCTTAAAATCATACCATGGTACCCTTTGGCTCGTAGGACAAAGCCCAAATATTTCATCAGGGTTTCCAGGTCTATGGATGACTTGTCCCTGGCCTCCTCTTCATCCAGGTTACAACCACAATCTCTCTCACCTCCAAGGTGACACAGTTTCTTTTTATCTGCAACATACTTCTCCCCACTCCCTTTCCTTAGTTAAGATCTACTCATCAGCAAGGCTTTGAGTTTAGTGGTCTGTGCAGTCACTCCCACGGCACACTAGATTTCCTCTATGGCAATATATGCATTACCCTAATTGTAAACGTCTGAATTTCCCATTGGACTAGTAAAAACTCTGTTATGGCAAACAGTGAATGTTTTGTTCACAGTTGTGCTCATAGAAATGCACAGCAAATACCCAAATACTTATGAATGAACAGAATCAGTTGCCAAACTGTGTTGATTTCACTCTGATCTTGATAAATTTCTATAGATACTATCCTATTCAATCTCATTTCTTCTTACCTAAATTCTTTCAAAGAATTTGTAACTAATCTCTCTGCCTAATTTCAACCCATTCAAATCCATCCTATTTCCTCTAACAAGCAGATACTAAAAGAGATGTTAATTCTCTCCTCTGCTTAAAAAACTGACTCGAGCAAAAAGCCCATCCAAGTGAACTACCTTTATTTCTTGACACATATCAAACTTTTCTGCCTTTTAAGTCTCTGTTCTCTTCTGTGAAATGCCCCTCTCCATCTTTTCCAAGTGTTCAAATATAAGCCATCATATTACGCCAGAAAATGGTACTTTTCATCTGAATTTTATCTATACTATTTATAAAAACTTAGTATTTTTTATACTGTACTAAAAGTTACCTATATATCTAAATGTAAAATTTTATGTCAACCAAAATATGCCAAGTTTCTTCTTTATGCAAAGACAAAACATATAACACAATTCAGTGTAAATGATGTAACTGAGTTATTAATGTCCCCAAACATGGTAATAATCAAGACTACTATATTACAGTAATAAAACTGCATCTGTCTACAACACAGACTGCTCATATTTAGAATGTTTTCATTACCAAGGGTTGCTGCTTTGTGCTGGTTAACGGCATTCCTAAACAATTAACTTGAAACTTACTTTGTATTAACTAAAATGTCTTAATTGTAAAAGTGAAGAAATAACCAACATATCTCAGTGAATATTAAAATTTTCATTTGTGGCCTTCGTATCTGAGATGGCTCTTGGTTTAACACCTTCTAATCGTTCAGTTAAATATTCAAGTCCAAAAGACAAAGTGAAATAACGTTTCTGATTACACAGCAGAGAAGATTCAAGAAAGCAAGATTTTTTTTTTTGAAGGCAGCTATTAAAGTGTAATAATAAATCTTTCCAAATATCCAACTGCTTCAGAATAGATGGTTGCCAGTATTTAGGGTGAACAGTTTTCAATCCTATATGGCACGTTTTCCAAACTATGATCCCAACCCACTGACAGATCATGAACTCAATTCAGTGGATTAGAAATTTTTTTAATGAAACAGAAAAGAATAAAGAAGATCAAAGAGCAGCTCATGTGTTAATAAGTATTTGTGAAACTTTTACTTTCACACACACACAGTATGTACTGTAGAAGAGTATTTTTGTGATGTTTTTGTAGACCAGATATTTGTTATGGACCACAATCATAAAAGTCAAAATATGGGTGTGTGGGTGGTCCAGTCGGTTAATGTCCAACTCTTGATTTTGATTCAGGTCATGATCTTGGGGTCGTGAGATTGAGCCCCACCTCTGGCTCCATGTTCAGTGCAGAGTCTGCTTGAGATTCTTTCCCTCTGCCCCTCCCCCAAACCCTGCTCATGCACATGCTCTCAAATAAATAAAATAAAATATTTTTGCCCGTGTGTGTTGTAACTATCATTGGTGTGTTACTGGCCCTTCCCCAAACCCTGCTCATGCACATCAATAAAATAAAATAAAATCTTATTTATAAGACACAGGGGCATAAAATATATATATTAAAAATATTCATTTAAAGAAATATTCATTTTTTTAAAAAAACCTCCATTTCCAACTAACAGTAAGTTACAGTGGGTTAAATATATGAATATACCTTGCGTTCTCTTATTACATAGGGCATTCATTCATAGCTGCTTCAAATTATGGAAAACAAATTAAATAAATTGTATTCTATATGAATTTTCATTTATTTTTTATTTTGTACGACTTCACTTGCCAAGAACATTCTACAAGCTATGAAGTAGAACGTGCTAGTTATTAAATTATTATCTATTGTGACATCTCCTTGAATCAGGAAGTGACTAAACAATAAAATATGCAATTAAGATTTAGATTAAGTTGATTCAGCAAGATACAATTGGTATTCAATTGTCATACTGCCATTGTAATTTACTGAACATGCTCATTTCTTGACCACTTAAGAGTTCTTTCCCTCTGTTTAAAAAAATCATTCAGATACACAGCATTTCAATAACAAATGGCTAGGAATTCCATGTACTTTTTTTTTTTTTTTTTGGTGGGGTCTGAACTCAACCCTGAGATCAAATCCGAACCGAGACCAAGAGTCAAACGCTCAAACAACTGAGCCACCCAGGCACCCCGCCCCACATACTTTTTAAAACACCTCTGCCAAAGTTTCTTTATAGACAGATAATTTTACATTTCCCTCAAAAGATGGAAAAAGAATCTCCCTAGTTTATCATTATCTAGGTTATCAAGAGTTGGCAAAGCTTTGGATTTTCCATACAATGTAACATTTTATGAATATGGTAATAATACTGTCAATGCCCAATAATACATAAAAAGGAATAAAAATCTCAGTACATCCAGGCAGTATGTAGGATAATTTATAAGGTGACAGGAGAGGTATAAATTACTCATGCATGGTCATGGGAAGACGACATTGTTTAACTGCAATTTGATGACACAAAATGACATCCATGTGCTCAAGTCAGCAGTACTGATTATTTTTGTTTTCACAGTTGTGAAGGTACAATAACAACTCTGAAAACCTTGAAGGCTATGTACCTAAAGACTCTTTAGTAATACAATGGAAAAGGAAGAAGACTACAGAGCCAAGAAAAATGATACTGTAACCATAGAGAAATTAAATACCTGATATATAAATATATTTATATTTGTATAAATATATATATATATATATATATATATATAAATACACACACACACATTTGTATTCCTTTGTATCAGTCTTGTTTACTTAAGAACCTTGGATAACAAGTACATATCCTGTTTTACACAGTTTAGCTATATGATCCTTAAACAATAGTGAATAAAGGGAGTTTTATGAAAAGAAATAAATTGTTATCTAGTATAATACCGTTAATATTTTGTATATTTTTATGTCAATGACTTGTCTTTTTACTCTAAACCATATAATACATTGTCAAACTGATGGAAGTAATTAGTCTTCATCACCATGGGTACTAAATACATACATATACAATACTTTAAAAAATAATGTTAGGTACAATTTCTCTGGATAAATCAACTTTTACACAGAGATTACTATCATTCTAAAGTTATGTCAAAGACAGTATGACTGACTACTCTAGTTTCCTAAAACTTCTTTATAATATCAAAGCTGTTCAAAAGATCAGTTATCAGAAGCAATCAATTCACTGTTTGGATTATCTGCCTTTTCTGCCAAAATACAGAAGCATTCAAACAGTTAAAATAAACATTTAAAATGGTTCAGACGCTTCAGAAAATAATCATTTCCTCTTGGTCAAAACAATAAAAGCAACCCTTGATATCCCAGAGGATATCCCTTTTTCCCTTTTTGGAGGCACAAGGACCTTCTTCCCAGGAGACAACACTGATGCCTAGAAAGAATAAAAGCCTTGAAGCAGGTCTTACCATGGATCCAAATTTTGCTTCTCCACTTACTAGCTGTTTGATTCTGGGCAATTTACTTAGCCCAATTGATTCCTCAGTTTCTACATCTGTAAATCGGAGATACCTTTATTTATCTTTCAGGCTCCTAGGAGAATCGATTAAATACTGTACATCACTTAAGAAAATGGAACATGATCAAGCATTCAACCAATCTTATTTCCCTTTCCTTTCCACTTAAAAAACTCAGAACTAACCATAAACATAAAATATTTCTAAAAACTACAGCTTTAAAAAATTATTTATTTATTTATTTGAGAGAGAAAGAGAATGAGAGAGACAGAGCATGAGAGGAGAGAGGTCAGTGGGAGAAGCAGACTCCCTGCAGAGCAGGGAGCCTGATGCAGGACTCGATCCCAGGACTCATGAACTGAGCTGAAGGCAGTCGCTTAACCAACTGAACCACCCAGGCACCCTAAAAAATACAGCTTTAAAAAATCTTATTTTCATACAATATCAACAGGGATAATGTCAAAACAAGATAAAACTCTCCTCATGATATACACATGATTGATTACAAATCTAACCTCCATCAGTCATTCCATTCTACCTATCACTTGGCTTCAAAAACTCAAGGAAAAAAATTAATAGAGTGGGCTCCTTACTGATAAACATGTCCTGTTTATTCTTCTGGTGTTTTTCCCCACTGCCTAGTACAATGCCAAATACATGAACACTCAATAAATATTACTACCGAACTGCAGCAAACAGTCCTGATATGCCTCAAAAACTCATAAAGTACCACATTCTGCAAAATGACTCAAGAGACTATGAGTCAGGAAGAAAGGGATGAGTTATTAACCTTGTGCCCAGTTTGAGGGAATCTATATATAGATTATTGGCAACTGAACCCAGGCTCAAAACAGCTCTTACAAGCAAAATACAAAGTCTTCTAAGCATTGTAATACACTTTATCTTCTTTACTTTTATATGAAGAATACTTCAGCTACTTTTCAGATGTTTGTAAATAATCAGAAAATGTGGGGGATTTGTATTCACAAATACATAAAGCACTGGAATAAGTCATCCAGATAAGAGCTCATCCAGACACCTTAAAAGCAAGCAGTACTCAGAAAACAAAAATCACATTCATAGCAGGCAAATAGCAGTAAGTGCTGCTGAAGTGGTACACCTGAGCCATCTAGTGGATATGAGAAAAAAAGTTTAATTCTGTAAGAAAATGCCTATTGTCCCAATTCTGTTCTGTGAAAAAAGTGTGTATGTTTTGGGTAACAGTAAATTATAATCTATAAAAGATAGTAAAGAACTAAGAACAGGTATCGGGGAAAAATGAAGATTAAAGTGGTGACAAATTTATCTGGATGGAATTCAGATTTTACGGATAATTAAAGATGAATAATACAAATACTCGTTTTTACATTTTTCTTAAAACCATATAACCAAAATACATGTAACTATGTAAAAGACATTACAGAAAATAAGGAAGATTTCCTCCAGAGGCAAAGGTCTGAGGAAGGGCTACAGGCAGTAGAAACAAGGTGGCAGCCTCTGGATTAAAAGAAGAAAAGGGAACTGGGAATAGAGTGATAGATGATGACATCATTCTGCCTGAGGACTCCCATGCTATTAGGGTTAAGAGGACCCTAGCTCACTTAGGATATCGTCCTTTTCTCCAAAACTCCCCCATAACTTCCAACAGAGCAGGAAGCCTTAGGAAAATGGAGAAGATTTAAACTCCAGGCCCCAGGAAGGATAAGTACTCTTCCAGGTACTCAAATCAACAGCATTGCTTCTCAAAGTCAAATATGAAATTTAAAAGCTTCAGAAGCCACAAATTAATTGAACAGTGTGATATGGGCAATTTGCTTAAATCTGGGGGGGGGCACTTTTTTCTTATCCGTAAAATTATGGTCTTGGAATAAATAAGAGGCAAGATCACTTTTAATTCTAAAATTTAATGGTTTTTAGTACCCTCCCCCAATAAAGAAGTTAACTAAAAGAAAATTGTGGTTTTTTGGTTTGAATTTTTTCCCATCAACTCACATTATCAATAGAAACTGTGTCTCGGGGCGCCTGGGTGGCTCAGTGGGTTAAGCCGCTGTCTTCGGCTCAGGTCATGATCTCAGGGTCCTGGGATCGAGCCCCGCATCGGGCTCCTTGCTCAGTGGGGAGCCTGCTTCTCTCTCTGCCTCTGCCTGCCTCTCTGCCTGCTTGTGCGCTCTCTCTCTCGCTCTCTCTCTCTCTCTGTCAAATAAATAAATAAATAAAATCTTTAAAAAAAAAAAAAAGAAAAAAAAGAAACTGTGTCTCAAGCTCCAAAGAGGAAATAAGATTCCATTTTATTTATTTATTTGACAGAGAGAGGCAGGCAGAGATGGCAGAGATCTCAGAACCTTGAGATCATGACCTGGGCCAAAGGGAGAGGCTTAACCCACTGAGCCACTCAGGCGCCCCTCCAAAGAGGAAATAAAGATGACTTCCTGACCCTAAAATGCAGAAACACCAGTGAGCAGAAATAGGACACTAACTCAAGTTCATATTAATATGCAAGACAGAAAAACAAGGGTCTAAAGATTCAAATACAATACTACAGAAATCTTTGAAGCTAAGATTTAGCCTGAAAAAAAGCCAACTTTTGCTTAAATATCAGTATGTATCATTCTTTCTGAGATTTACTTACGGAGGGGAAAGGAGGCGGAAGGGATGGGTATATGGGTGAAAAGAATAAATGGTAGAAAGAAAGACACAAACCGCCCTACCCTTAAAAGGAGGCAAAACTAGCAACTGTCAAGAAAGAGTAAAAAATAGCCCATTTTGTTGGGCATACAAGCCTCATGAAGGATCTATATAGCTGGAAATAAGAGTAGGAAGGTGGGATGAATTTATTTTTGCACTGTAGACCACACGGAACCACCTGAGAACTCTAAGCAAGGCAAATGAACCTGGCCAGGTGAATGGAAATGAGGGAAGACTTGAAAGTACTAGAAAGAGAATTAACAGGATATGCTAACCAGCTGAATATATAGGCAATGAGGAAGAAGCTACTAGAATTGAAGGCAATCTAATGTGTGTGCCAGGAAATGTAGGGGTATTATTAACCCAAGTAGAAAACACAATTATGCCATGTAAATTATCATTTTATGTATGAACTGATAAGCTAAAGGTGAAAGCTAAGGAGTACACCTTAAGAAAGACCTATATTTAAGTTGCTGGTTGTTGCTGTTTGTTTTTGTTTTTGTTTTTAAGAAAAAGTTAAGGAAGAAAGTAAGAGAATGGGAAAGAGGAAAGGAGTAAGAAAAAAAAAATGACAACAGCACTCAAGGTAAGAGGGAATATGTGGAGAAGTATATTTTAAGAGAGAGCAATGCCAGTAGTGTGGAGTGGCTTGAAAACTGAAAAGGAGATAAAAAGGAAAGTGGTAAAACCTATAATACATTTCCTTTTTGAAAAGGGTAAGCATTATTCCATATGTGATATGGAAACATTTAAGCCTAGGAAAGGTAAGCTGAAAGGATTCACGTTCAGTGGCTTCTGTTTTGGCACTGAAAACAACGTAAGATTCCAGGGAGCATAAGAATAGATAGGAGGTAAAGGAGGAGAACCCAGGAACATGAAGAAAATGAAGCCATTATAAATTAAGTGCAGTGGTGATCAGAAGTCAAAAAGGGGAGTCAATCAGAATAAATAATGAGACTGGCAACACTAGAAAAGCAGAAAGATAAAAAAACTGTTTTTAGAAATGACAATTTTGATCTTAGTAATGTGATCAGGTGGTGGTGTCTGAGAGTTATGGAAATACAAAAGCAGAGCTCTAAAAAGTAGGTCAGGTTCCCAATTCACACACAAGAGCAGCTAGCCAATATCATTTTCATAATATTGATCAATTCAAGTCTTTCACTTCTTTTGATCTTATTTTGGTTATTTATATGTTCTTGAAAAAAAAAATCAACCATTTCATCAATATTATAGATTTACTGGTGCATAAATGTAGAAAGAATTCATCTTGTGAAACTTTGCATATATCAAAAGTGTATTACATATATACATACTTAAAGAATGAAATGAACATCAGTGGATTATCACTTATTGCCAGTTCCTTGAAATTCCCTTCCAATGCTCTGTCATCGCCAAGAGGTAACCATTTATCCTTAAGTTTGTGGAATCGTTACCTTTTGAGGTAATTTTAAGACCTTTTCTTTGTCTTTGGTGTTCTGCTGTTTGACTGTAACGAAGCTAAGTGAGGATTTCCTTTTATTTAACCATCTTAGGTTCCTATGATTGTTGAATGCATAGGTTAGAGTTGTTCATAAGCCATAGAAAATTCATAACCATTATCTTTCCAACTGCAGTCTACTCCCCAGCCTCTCTTCTGGAAGGCCATTTAAGTCAATGTTTAGACATCATTCGGTCTCCTAACTACTCTTTCACAGTATTCATCTGTTTCTGGGGTGCCTGGGTGGCTCAGTTGGTTGAGTGTCCGAGTCTTGGTTTTGGTTCAAGTCATGATCTCTAGCCCAACCGTGCTGAGCATGGAGCCTGCTTGGGATTCTCTCTCTCCTTTTCCCTCTGCCCCCCACCCCCAACAAACATATAGTTTTCATCTGTTTCTTTTGAAAATATGCTGGATGTTTCCTCAGATGTATCTTTCAGTTCATTATTTCCTTCTTTAAGTTTAAATAACCTGTGGCAAAATCCATTAGCTGAGGATGCTTTTAATGAATTTAAATTAGCAAAATTTTCAATTCTATAAATTCTAGCTGGTTCGGAAAAAAAAAATCTTTTTGGATATTCTTTAAAGTCTCTTAACCTTGAGATGCCTGGGTGGCTCAGTCAGTTAAGCATCTGCCTTTGGCTCAGGTCATGATCCCACGGTCCTAGGATCAAGCTCCACATCAGGCTCCTTCCTCCGTGGGGAGCCTGCTTCTCTCTCTGCCTGCTCTGCCTGCTGCTCCCCTTGCTTGTGCTCTCTCCCTCTAACAAATTAAATAAAATCTTAAAAAAGAAAAAGTATCTTAACCTTGGAATATATTTTCAACATCTTTTACTTATTAAACAGTTATTTTATATTCTGTGTCTGACCATTCCTGTTTTCCAGCAGGTCTGCTGCTGACTCCTGTTTATAGTTTTTAGCTTCTTTTTTTATTTTGACTGTCAGTTGTACTACTTATTTGGAATTTTATTTCTGGGAAAACTTTCACCCTGGGATAGATGAGTTTCTCCAGTGAGAATTTGTATTTGCTTCTACCAAGAGCCTAGAGATACTCACAGCCACTGCTTGACCACTGCAATCTGGTAATAACTCCAAATCAAATTATCTTAGGAAAATGGTTTTTAGACTACTTAGGTGGTGTTAAATTCAAATCATGAATCACATGAACATCAGCTGGGTTCCTCAAAATTCTTAGCAATAATCTTGCCCCAACATACCTAGATTAATGGTCTCAGAGTGTGATCCCCAACCAGCAAAGTCAGCATCACCTGGAAACTTACTAGAAATGTAAATTCTCAGGCCTTATCACGTATCTACTGAATCATAAACTCTGGCAATATCACCTAGCAATATGTGTTTGAATAAGCCCTCCAGGTGATTCTGATATATATTAAAAACTGAGAAGCACAGAGAAAATCAATTTTCCTTGCAGTCTTGACGGCTGATGGGGTTGGTGGAGGTTTCCAGTTTAGCCCACTGAGACTCAGCTTTAAGGGGAAAAGGATGAGTTACTAGACTCCACACCTCAAAGACCTTATTATTTCTTCAAATTCCTCAATGCCTCCTGGGGCTGAGGAAATTCAATTTTACAAAGTATCACAAATGCCCTCTGAATGAAAATCAGTTTAAGTGCCACATACTTAACTTTTCATAGATCCCATGCCTTCACCTATTTTTTTTTTCTGATAATTTTTGATGGTTTAGCTAGAATTCTTAACTTTTTATTTTGAAGTAACTATAGATTCATAGAAAGTTGCAAAGGTAGTACAAAGAGGTCCATGTACCCTGCATCCAGTTTTCCCAAAGGTTATATCTTATTGGACTACCATATAAAATCAAAACTAGGAACGGACATTGGTATAACATGTGTGTATAGTTCTACATCATCTTATCACATTTGTAGATCTGTGTAACTACCACCAACACAATCAGAATACAGAACTATTCTATCATCACAAAGACTTTATAGTCATATCCACCTCCCTCTCTTTCCTCACCCTCCTCTCCCTAATGTGTGGCAACAACTAACCTCTTACCTCTTCTCCATTTCTATAGTTTTGTCATTTCAAGAGTGTTATATAAATAGAATCATATTAGCTATTCTTCGAGATTGACTTTTTTCACTTGCAGAAATGTCTTTAAGATCTATTCAGGTTGTTGCATGTATCACTTTCCTTTTTTATTGCTAGACAGCATTCTACAGCATGGATGCACCACAGAGAAATCATTCACCTATGGTAGGACATTTTAGTTAACTGTTGCTGGCTGTTACAAATAAAGCTGCTATGAAAAATCAAATACAGGTTTTTGTATGGACAATTTTCCTTTTTCTGGGATAAATGCCTAGGAGTGCGATCGCTGGGCCATATGGTAAGACTATGTCTAGCCTTTAAAAGACTACCAAATTATCTTCCAGAGTAGCTATACCATTTTACATTTTTACCAGCAATGTATGAGAGACCCAGTTTCTCTGCCATCCTTGCTAGCATTTGGTACTGGCACTTTTTTACTTTAATGGTTCTGATACTTGGGTAGATATATCTCATAATCTTAATTTGCACTTCCCTGATGGCTGATGATACTGAGCAACTTTTTATATGTTTGTCATCCCTATACCCTCTTCAGTAAAACGTTTCTTCACATCTTTTGCCCATTTTGTAATTGGACTGCTTTACTACAATTAGGTTTTAAGAATTCTTTACATATTTCAGTTATGACTGCTCTGTCAGATATGCGGTTCGCTAACATTTTCTCCCAGTATGTAGTTTGTCTTTTCATCCTATTAATAGGTCTTTAATGGAGCAAATGTTTTTAGTTTTGGTGAAGGACAATTTGATTTTTTTTTTTTTTCTTACATGAATTGTGCTTCTGGGTCATGTCTAGGAACTCTTCACCAAGTCCTAAATCTCAGAGATTTTCCCCCTGTGTTTCCTTTTAAGTTTTATGGTTGTAGGATTACATTGAAATCAATGATCTATTTTGAATTAATTTTTGTGTAATGTATGAGGTTTAGGTTGCCGTTCATTTGACTGTCTATATATACCCCATTATGCCAGCATCATCTGTTGTAAAGACCATATCCTTCCTCCATTCTCTTTTGCACCTCTACCAAAAATAAACTGGCCTTACTTATGTGGAGTCATTTCTGGGTTTCTAGTCTGTCCCAGTGACCTACAGGTCCGTCTACCAGTAACATACAGTCATAATTATTTTAGTTACATAATAAGCCTTGAAATCATGTAGAGTAATTCTTCCCACTTTTTCTTCCTTTTTCAAAATTATTTTAGCTATTCTATTACTTCCTTTGTCTTTTCACATAAATTTTAGGATGATTTTGTCTATACCTACAAAAATATCTTGCTGAGATTCCGATAGGGATTTTGTTAAACTTGTTTATCCATTTTGGGAAAAGACTTCTGCACTTCATTGAGCCTTCGAACCTATGAACAAAATATTTCTCTCCACTTATTCAGATCTTAGATTTCTTTCCTCAGCATCTTATATTTTTCACTATACAAGTCCTACACATGCTTTTCTAGTTTCATATCTAAGTATCTCATTTTTTAAAAGCAATTACAAATGGTACTGGTATTTTTAATTGGAGTTTCTACATGTTCATTGCTATAGTATAAGAAACTGCTTTTTGTATGTTGGTCTTGTATCTTGTGATCTTGATCAACTCACTTGTTAGTTCTACACTTTTTTTGTAGATTATCTGGAATTTTCTACACATATGATCGTATCTTAGGAAAATAGGAACAGTCTCATTTCTCCTTTTCCAATCTGTATGTATGCCCTTTTTTCCCCTCTTGTGCTGGCTGGGACTTTCAACACTATGCTGTATAAGAGTAGTGAAAATGGACATCCTTGACACCTTGTTCCCAATCATAAAGGTAAAATATTCATTCTTTCATCAAGTATAACATCAACTGTATGTTTTCTGTACATGATCTTTATCAAGTTGAAAAAGTTCCCCTCTATTCTTAGTTTTCTGAAAGCTTTAGTCATGAATGGTGTTCAATTTTGTCAAATGCTTTTTCTATACTAATTTATATGACCATGAGATTTTTCTGTTAACATGGGTGATTACACTGGCTGATTTTCAAATACTGAACCAACCTTGCATCCGTGGAATCATGTCCACCTGGCCACAGTGTATATTTTATTATATATTGCTAAAATATATTTATTTATATTTTGTTAAAAAATTTTTGCATCTATATTTATAAGAGGGATAAAACCGGTCTGTAGCTTTCTTTTTTTGTAATGTCTTTGTCTGATTTTGTGACATGGTTAATACTAGTTTCATAAAATGAATTAGGAAGGGTTCCTTCATCTTGTACTTCCTGGCAGAGATTATGTAGAAAAAGTGTGAATTCTGCAAGCATTTGGTAGAATTCTCCAGTGAAACCATCTGGGTTTAGTTTTCATTTTAAAATTACAAATTTTATTTTCTTAATAGTTACAGAGCTATTCAAATTAAATCACACTGTGTGAGTTGTGGCAGCTTGTGCTTTCTGAGAAATCGGTTTATCAAAGCAGCTGAGACTTGTTCTTTGTTGAGAATTTCTATTTTTTCCTTTATTTCAATTATGTTTGCAATCACTTATTTGAAACATTTTCTTGATACTGCTTAAAAATCCTGTCAGTTAACTATGACATATGTGTTATCTTGATGCTGGCATGTATTAACTGTCTTTTCTAATTTTAGTTGAGACACTTCTGGTTCTTGATATATTTTCAATTGAAACCTGGATATTTGAGGTATTATAAGACCCTGCATCTTATTTAAATATTCTGTTATAGCAGGCTTCCTCTAACATTGCTCTGGAGAGGTAAGTACAAAGCCTCATTACTGCCTAGCATGGGTGGTAGTACAGATTCTTCCCCAGGTTTTTGTTGACCACAGTGGGCTGGGAGAGAAGCTGGAGCTCTCTGCTATTCTTGGTTAAGGTGGGAGTTCAGGATCCTCATCAGTACTGCTCTGGCTGAAAATAGTACTAGTGACTACTCCCCAAATCACCTCCACTGACACCATGTGGGGAAGGGTTGCCTTGTCATGCCTTAGGAGAGTGGAAGTCTGGGTCCCTACACAGCCTTTGCTAATCAAGGTGATTTTTTCTATGTATTTGGCTGGAGCAGAGTGGTTGTTGCCTAAAAGTTTTCTCTCCCACTAGGCTATTCCCTTCTTGGTCCTTGGCTAAAAAGAGGATGGACTTTCACAGAATTTTATCTGAGCCCAACATTTCAGGGTTGCCAACTTCTCCACACCCACTCTCCAATATATGAGGCAACAAGAAAACCCAGGATTTACCATCATGTTGAGTCCTAAGGTCCCAAGCAAACCTACCTTTTCTCCACTTTTCAGACCCTTATATTTGTTTTATCCACAATGTCCAGGGTTTTTAGCTATACTTGAGAAATAGGGGAAAGTATATCTATGCCATCTCTTTGGAAGCCTCACTTTAAAGTTCACATTTATATTTTCTTCAGTGTTAAGATTGGTTAAGAGGGGTAGGCTGTGTGTGTGTGTGTATGCTAGAGTGTGGGGTGTATATGTGTGTTAAAAAAAATCAGATCTTTGACTCAAAGAGATGGTCCTATTTCATCATACCCCTCCCTGTGCCACTACAAATACCTGGCAATTTTACTTATTACAAAATATTTGGAATTGGCTTTCTAGCAGAAAACAAAAGAACCCAAGGCTTATATACATGATTCAGAAGCCAAATTGAGTAGTGAAGGGAGTTAAGTCAACCACAAGGAAATAAAGTGGGAAATAAAGTGGGGAATAAAGTGGGGAATTCACAGGAATATTGGATCAAGTCATAAAACTGGGAATTCTTGACAAGTTTATCTAAATCTTTAATATTTCCTATGGTCTTATTTATTCTCTGCATACTTTAATTTCAGAGTAAAATGTTAAAATCTCCCACTATTATTTATCAATAAAAAAAGACACTTTCTGTTCTGTTAATGTTTTATCCCTTTAATTCCAACACATCTGATATTAGTAGTATTCTTAGTATCCTTTACAATTTCATAATCTTTTTTTTAAAGAAGTTCATGAATTTATTTTTAACATTTAACCATCCTGAATCGCTTGGTTTTCAAATGATTTTCTTTTAGAAAGCATCTACCTACCTTTTTTCTGACTCTACCAGGATTTCAGTGGGCAGAGAGGAAAAAAGAATGAGAAATATGCACAATCATATTAAAATCACCTAAAATTCCTGACCTTCTGCAGCATTTTAACTTTGTCCCATAGCAATTTTAACTATACGATTTGGTCATATTTACATATATACCATCTCTGCATGGACCAGAGGCATTTGGAGGATAAAAAATTTTTTATTACTTTTTAAATAATTTCCTGAAGTATGTAACACGTTGTCTTATTTATATAAGATATTTAAAAGATATATTTTGAATTTATATTAGACAGGAAGATTAGTCTTACAACACTAAGATGCTAGAAAAATCTATCAACAATGGGATCCTAATAAGCAGTCTGCCAGTTTAGATATGTACGCTGAGGATCGCCACCAACAAGACACTCTGTCACCTTCTATACAGTGGCCTGATGTGAAACTCCCCAAAGCAGGAATGCACAGAAGAACTGCTTTGGTTAAGTACATGATGAAAAACTAATGACTACTGGGAAACAACAGCAGACGGCCAATCTGGCAAAAACATTAAATGGGGGTAGCTCTTTAGGAATGAAGATGAAGAGGAAGTTATAAATAGAACCAGAATCTGTAAACGCAAA
Organism: Enhydra lutris kenyoni; assembly: GCF_002288905.1. Classification (NCBI taxonomy): domain Eukaryota; kingdom Metazoa; phylum Chordata; class Mammalia; order Carnivora; family Mustelidae; genus Enhydra; species Enhydra lutris. Next base: position 39,498,501 of record NW_019154096.1, on the reverse strand, counting down.
AGTGGCTCACAAAAATTTGTGCAGTATAAAAAAATGAATATAGAGAAGCAAATCTGTTACCCTAAACTTTCTATAATTCATCTGGACCATATTCCCTTATAATAATTTTCAAAGGTGACAAACTATAAGTGCCTTTAAATTATCTATGGTCACTGAGGAAACCCATAATTAGAGTCAAAATATCATCTGGTCTTTGTTTACCCTGATTCTATTCTATTTTACCAACTACTCAACTTGCATTCCCTTAAATGTATCCTGGCTAAATGAGAGAGACTGGAGATATACCAGCACATACATACATGCTATGTTCAATGGGTAATCTGTCTAGAATTAAAATACTAGAAACCCACATATCAAATAATGCAGGTTTATAACTAATAAGTTTATAGCACGTATTTCCATATATTTTTTTTACATCTGTCACCACCTTCTTTTCTTTGTCTCCATCACTTCTGGCTCCCTGACCTCTACTGCCTTCTTTTGAAAACAGTAGAAATAGGGTACCTGAGTGGCTCCGTCCGTTAGGTGCCTGCCTTTGGCTCAGGTCATGATCTCAGGGTCCTGGGACTGAGCCCCATGTCCGGCTGTCTGCTCAGCAGGGAGTCCGCTTTTCCCTCTCTTTCTGCCTCTCCCCCAGCTTGTGTGTGAGCGCTCTGTCTCTCTCTTTCTCTCTTGAATAAATAAATAAAATCTTAAAAAAAAAAAAAGGAAAGAAAAGAGTAGTAATAAAACCTACAAAAGCTGCAGCACTTGCCTTGTGAAGCAAGACTGCAATCAACTGAAGCCTTCAGGTCAGGTCAAGTGAAGTCAGTTATTTTGAGATCTGGGCCTAGCACCTACCACCTCAGAGAAAAGGGTGATACAATTCATAATGGCTATCATTTCATCAAAAACATTACTTTTAATGCCCAACCAAATGCCCATCATCATCCCCATGGAATTCTATTCCTCTCTGACCTGTGACCAAGGCTTCCACACTTACTCAACCTTCCCTATCTTTACATAGAGCCACTAATTCTGCGGCTCCCAATTCCCCTATATTCTCAATCTTTTTTTCCAAACATTTGCTTTGCTTCTTTGCTTTGAATAAAACCTTGTCATCTCAAAACACCACTTATGCTGCCTCCTCAAATGGTGGTATACGTATCTTGCTTACTCCCCATTACTACTATTATTCCCATACTCTCTAATGAGACACATACACAAAAACTTGCTCCTTTAAAGCTCATGTTACTCAGCTATAACACTCATCCCCCTCTTTGCTGCTATGATCTACCGGTCTCCCTGTTACCTCCCCTCATTCACTAAGGACTTTCCTGCTTAGTTAAAGTCTTCCCCTTTACCCTAAACCCTATCATCCACAGACATTATCAATATCCTTGAGATCAAACTGTCTAAAACTATAATCTTTCAGTTTTTTTGACATCCTCATCTACAATAAGTCTACCTCTCCAACTAACCCTAGCTACCTCTTCCCCTGCCCACTATCTGGGATTGAGTCATCATTTGAAACTGACCCACTTACAGAAAACAGTTCAGGTATGCCATTCTAACTACAATCTCTTCTCCAGGTAGCCTACTTATAACCACCCTCACAATAAACATTCTTTGAACTCAGATAGTCTTCTAGTACCTGAACTTTCTACTTTCTCCCTATCTATCTTCCTTTTACTGCATATATATATATATATATATATATATATATATATATATATATTTTTTTTTTTTTGCCAGTTTAAATTCCATGTTCATTCTGTTAAAAATACTCTTAGGAATATCTTAAACTCCTTAAATTCCTGTTTTGCAAAATCCCAAGTCCAGATGAACTCAGATACCTGCTTTTGTGATGCTCACGCCCAAGTGGAGGTAGAAAAAGTAACACAAAAGGACAGATACAACTTTCACTTCATGATCAACCTCAATGAGTGCACAATAATGTCTTTTCTCTGTTAAAATTACTTTCCATTCTCTACAAAATTTATTTAAAATTTTCTCCCATCTCTTCAAATTCCCAATTCCCATTATTTCTTTCTCTTTACAGAAGAGCAGCTCTCAAACAAGAAGTCTTGCAAGTTCTGGCTACTAAGCAGCCTATATACACTGTTAACATCCTCTAATCTGGCTTCTGCTTCCATCAGAGGTCTCGAAGATTACCAATGAAATACTTTGTCAATCCACATTTAACCTGATCTTTCAAAAGTACCTGAGATAGCTGAGCAATTGAATCTTTGAAGCATTCTCTTCCCTTCTGTTAAGTTGAAAAATGCTTCCCCCAAAATTGTAGGTCCTAAGAAATGTATATGTGATTTAGTCCCTGCGTCTTGCCACACAGCTCCTAAAAGAAAATCTTTGCAATTTCTGCAGTGGTGAGTGTCTTTTGTATGCTAATTAGATGGCTGGGGGCTGGGGGCCATAGGTAGCTTCAGGATAGGTACTAGTCCAAAGCATGATTAGAGGGTTGGCACCTCCAGCCCCATCCTCTGACCTCCAAGGAGGGCAGAATGGCTGAAAATTGATTACATCACTAGGCACTGGTGATTTACTCAATCTTTTTTTTTTTTTTTTTTAAGATTGTATTTATTTATTTGACACACAGAGAGAGAGAGAGAGAGACAGCACAAGGAGAGGGAGCGGAAGGCAGAGGGAGAGGGAGGAATGTGGGGCTCAATCCCAGAACCCTGGATTATGACCCAAGCCAAAGGCAGACCTTTAACAGACTGGGCCTAACCAACTGAGCCTGAATGAACCACCTAGACACCCCTGATTTAGTCAATCTTGCTTACACAGTAAAACTCTTTATAAAAACTCCTAAACAGTGGGGTTTGGAGAGCTTCCAGGTTGGTATACACCTCAAGGTGCTAGAACAGTGGCATGCTTAGAAAGGGCATGAAACTTCAAATTCCTCCCCCATGCCTTGTCCTTTGGATTTTTCTTCCATCTGGCAATTCCTGAGTTGTACCCTTTACAATAAACTAGCAATAATAGGTAAAAGTGCTTCTCTGGCCTCTGTGAGTCATTTCTTGCATATTATCAAACTGAGGTGAGGGGTTGTGGGATTCCCCAAACCTTGACTTTACAGCCATTTAGTCAGGAGAAGCCAGACTTACAACTGACATCTGAAGTTGGGGCAATCTTGTGGTATTAGGCCTTTAACCTGTGGGGTCTTTTAATAGTGTCAGTCCTGAATTGCAGAACACCCATCTGGTGTCCAGAAAATTGGAGAGTTGGTTGCTATGAGAAAAAAACCCACACATTTGGTGTCAGAAGTGTTGTGTAGCTAAAAACAGCTCAGGGTAAAGCTTTGGCAGATATGATTACATTAAGGATCTTGAGATAAGATTATCCAGATGGACCCTGAATGCCATCATAAATATCCTTACAAGGCAGAGAATGATTAGATAGAAAAGGGGAAGCTATGTGACCACAGAGGCAGTGAGTGGAGTGGTGGGGCCACAATCCAAGGAATACTGGCAGCCACCAGAAGCTGAAAGACTCTTGAGAGGGAGCTGGCCATGCCAACACCTTGATTTTGACCTAATAATACTGATTTCAGACTTGTTACCTCCAGAACTATGACAGAATATAAATTTCTATTGGTTCAAGGCACTAAATTTGTGATAATTTGTTAAAACAGCCAGAGAAAACCAATACCCTGGGGCTTCTTTACTAACTCACTGTCCCAGTATGCTGAAATCAGTTCGTGGGCTTTTAATAATTAATCATTCTCCACCTAGACACTGAAAAAAAAAAAAAAAGAAAAGAAAGAAAAAAATTCTTCAAAGGCTATGACTTCTATTCCCTTACTGATTCATTTCACCCACATCCACAGCATGGATGTTGGTAACCACCAACAGAACATATCCAAATGTGTATTTTCAACTCTGACTTCTCCTCTGATTTCAAACTCAACTTGCCTACTTGATAATTCCATTTAGATGTTTCAAAAGCACCTCTAATTCAACACCTCTAAAAACCAAACCTGGTCCTTCTTCCAGTGTTCCTTGTCTTAGCAAATGGCATTCTGCCCTCCAGTCACCATATTAACCTTCCCTCAGTCCTTGGGATATGTTAAGACTCTCTCCTGATAGCTTCTGCATATGCATTTTCTCAGCCTAGATTACTCTCTCCGAGTTCTACTCAACCTACTTCTCTCCTTACTATTGTGGAGCTCCTGCTCATTCTTTCAATCTCCAATTTCAGCTCAGCTGACAACTTCTCAGGAAAGCTCTCCCTCACTCTGCAATCTAAATTGAGTGTCCTTATACACCTTCATGATACCAAGTTCTCCTTCAGATCATTTACCAGAGTTCTAACTGCTCGCATATTTTTGTGATTAATTCTCTTCTCCACTAAACCATAAACTCCAAGATGGCAGGGAATGCTTGCTTTCTTCACTCTATATCCTGAAAGCCTAAGCATATTGCCTAGCATATGGGAAACACCAAATAATATTTGATAAGTAAACAAATGAAAACTGAAATATATTGCTTTAGATATGAGTGGCTTGGAAGTCACCTATACCCTTTACATTTAATTACTGGGGTTATTACATTACCTACTGCTTTTTAAAAGTTTACATTATGCCAATTCACTTTTAGGAAAGACTTGTATAAGTACCTGTTTTTGCTAATCAAAAGAAATTCAAAGAGAATTTCTATTTTTATTAAAAAAAAAAAAGGCAAAGAAAAAAAATAGCAGTTAGCATTTAAAGGCAGGACACACCCCAAGCAACAACAATATACCACCAAGCTCCTTCCCAGCAACTACACTCAGCATCTAAGCATCAAACGACAATAGCTTTGAACTGTGTCTGTGAGCATCTGTGCATTATCTCAATTTATTTTGTGCATTTGTTAGCAAAGTGTGTTCTGAGGGATCAGAAAAGCCTAAGGTTATTTTAGGTCTGGGAATGCTCAAAAACTTTTTAAATATATTAATGGTGACTGCTTCTTTGCTTTATGCCAATTTAGCATACAAAGGTGTCACAGGAATGCTCTACTTTCAGATGGGGGAAAGTGGACCTGTAATATGTCTTAACCCTAATCCAGACATTAAGATTTTCCTAAAGTTAAAAAAAAAAAAAAATCCATTGTCCATGTTATCCATTATATATTAAATATGGTTCAGTTCCTTCAAAAGACCAGTTCTTGAAGCATCTCTAAAAATAAAAATTAATAAAGCTGATATTTCTGTCTGGCATGTTGGAGGATAAGGATCAGATTTACCCTCTTTCAGTAACTAGAAAGCGGAGAAAACTCAACGCTATTATCAGACACTGGACAACAATACAACACTGTTATCAGACACTGGACAACAGAGAGATTAGGTCTGCAACCTCTGAAAAAAGGAAAACAAAGTAGGTAAACTCTGTATCTGCCCTGCAGTTCTGCCTGGGGGCCCTCTCGAGACCACTGTGGAGAACACTGCCATACTTAACAGCATGGCAGCTTCAAAGAGTTGAGAAGCCGTATCAGGAAGACAAAGGTGTCTGGAATCTTGAGGGCAGAGGAGAGAGAGAAGAGAGCTGCTCAGAGGAGAAAGAGCTCCAGAAATCAGCACAGGTCCTCTTATACCTTTGGCTGAATACTAATCTACACAAAGTAAGGCAAAATTCCCCAGGACTGAGGAACATGACAACTGCCAGGGAGCTACAAAGATGAACAATTTCCAGAACTCATTCAGAAACAAGGATAAAAATAACCATACTTCAGACAAGGAAACCACAACTTTAAAGTACTGAAAAACAAAATGTCAATCCAGAAATACATACCATTTGCTTTTTTCATTCTCATTCACAAATGTACAAGAACTTTCCAGAGCCTAAGAGATCTGTTATTTCGTAACAGATATTACTTTTTCTTTTGGAAAAGCTATTTTTCACAAAAAAAGTTGTTCATGTTAAGAAAAAAAGTTATCCATGTTAACTTGTAATTGGCTTATTATTTTACAAAAACTGGTAAGTATTTCTTAAAGTTCTTAATTTTAGTTTCTAATAAGGTAAATTTTGAGAGCTATAGCCTATATAAAGAAAATGCCTTTGAAATCCTCACTTATTTTTAACAACATAAAAATATTTCAAGACTAAAATATGTGGGAATCATAGCTTTAGAAGCAGTGGACGAATCACATTACTGATCATTCCCTTGTGGTGCCAAAGAGCCTATGCTAAACTTTTTCATTACAAAATCAACTTTTCTAATACAAAGCTTTCTGGTGGTGTCAGTCTGAGTAATGCATATCTTTAAAAAGAGTTTTTCCATTCCATCTAAGTTGTTTAGTTATTAGTATATACTTGTCTATAAATTTCCCTTCATCTGCAGGATATGTTGCCACATTCCTTTTTTACTCTAGGTATTGGTAATTTGGGGACTCTCTTTTCTTAAACTAACCAGTCTGGCTTCAGATATCAATTTTGGTAATTTTTTTCTCAGAAATTATTAACTGTATAAATCTTGGCCCTCAAGTACTTCACCCAGACAGGGTTTTTGGTGATGGCCCTGTGAGTCCTCATAAGATACTATGTCAATAATGATATAATGAAATATTTCAACATTCAGAAGATCTGCAGACCTCACTAAACCACTATTTTCCAAATGATCAATGCACTGGCATAGGATTCATTTAAATGCAAGACAGACCAATGGATTTTAATATAATTGAATATGAAAAAATTATTTATATAATTTCAGATTTCACATGGCTGTTATATTGTCAAATTTTAATGTAGTATAAAAGAGGAATATTAAAATAATCTGTATGATGAAATGGGAAGCTCACATTAGCACTGCAACTGTATACTGAAAAATAATGGCTGTCTCAAAGGTAAGGCACCTGTGCAACTAATAGAGTTGTGAGCTACTTTTTCATGGAATACCATTTTTACTTGAAAGAATGAATGACACACAAACTATTAATTTGGAGTAGGGTATCTGGAAGATATTTTCTTGAAAATGAACAAAGCAAGGTCAAGGGAAACAAATGACAAAATTTACACTAAAGATAAAATTCAAATTTTCAAGTGAAAATTAAAATTCTGGAATATTTAAACCTGTCCTTGTGAATCCTGGCAGCTTCCTAAGATATTTCTAATAAGATAAGCAGTGATATGAACAAATAATTTCTTGATATCCTATAATGCAGCCGCTCTAAATTTCTGGGTCTCAGGATCCCATATATTCTTTAAAAAAAAAAAAAAAAAAAAAAAAAAAGGTTTTATTTATTTATTTGACAGAGAGGGACACAACGAGAGAGGGAACATAAGCAGGGGGAGTGGAAGAGGGAGAAGCAGGCCTCCGGCCAAGCAGGGATCAAGGGATCAAGCAGAGCTTGATCCCAGGACCCTGAGATCATGACCCTGAGCCAAAGGCAGACGCTTAATGACAGAGCCACCCAGGTGCCCCTCCCATATACTCTTTAAAATTATTGAGGATCCCAAAGAACTTTTACCTATAATTTATACTGATTATATCTATCAATATGTACTATATTAGACAGTAAAAACTGAATGTTTAAAACTTCGGTTATACTTAAAATACAATAATAACAAACCTATTACATGTTACTATAACTAGTATTTTGGTAGAAAACACTTTTTTTAAAACACTTTTGAGAAGAGTGCCACTGTTTTACATTTTTACATATTCCTTTCCCTGGTGGCTTAATTTTAGACAGCTGGATTCTCTTATGTCTTTCTGAGCTCTGTTGCCACATCACAGGTCAGGTCATGTGGCCTCTGGAAAACTTGAGAACAAGCACAGAAAGGGCAAATAACAACTAAGTATTGCTATAAAAACAGTCTGACTTCATGGAACCCTTGAAACCCCTTCCTATATTTTCTACTGTTAAAGTTTAGAGATGTTAACAAACCTTAGCAGACTGAGATACGGTGACCAACACTGCAAATCTTTACAAAACTTCTTACTTCACTAAGGACACATTTCTTTTAGAGCAAAATCTATTTTTCCAAGCTTTCCCTACTCTTCCTCTCATTAGCACTAGATAACATTCTTTTCAAAAGAAATGTTCCCTAACTTTAAAGAATCATCAACAGGCCTTAATAACCAAAGGGAGGCAGAGAAGAAAGAGAAAATTACACCAGAAAATAGGATGCAGTAAATCCCATGTTAACATACCAAAGCACTCAAATTAGAGTTCTAAGAATACTGAATTTCCAGCAAAATATTCTCTTAAAATAAAAATACTTCCTATACAGTACCAGCAGAACTATGTATACCAGTAAACTTGTTATAACTATTCAGCTCTCTCGGTACCTTATATGAAATCTTTTCACTTACTCTCCTTTTATAACATCATACTTCAAAATTCACACTCTAATTTGGTTTACTGAACGTTTTTATTAAGGAGATCTTTTTGGAGATCATCACTGTTCAAGAAAATATTTGTCTCTTGAGAAAAAGAATTGCAGCAAAGGGCCAATAGAGCAAAACAATAAAATACAAGGCTCTGAATTCTTCCAATTAGGGATCTCAAGATTCTATTGCTTAAATAACTAATGCCCACAATGCCACACCAAAGCATTACAGGAATATGGTGTCACCCACTACACCATAATTAAGAAGAAAGAAAGGGCAGAACTTGATGCAAAATCACATACAACTCTTCCACTTAACCATCACAGGAGAGGCCACACATAGCAGTGATTAAAGCTCAGACTCTGGAGCAGATTATCTGGATTCAGATTCTGGCCCCACCACCCTGAGCAATTAACTTCACTGCCTGAGTTTTCCCATCTATAAAATGGAGGAGAGAGTAGAGTAATGGAGACTGTCAGAAAGACTAAATGTGTTAATTGTTAAGTGCTAGGAGACAGTATTTGTTCAAAAAACAAGAAACAAAAAACAAAACCAAAACCCTTAAAGCTCAAACACTTTAAATATAAATGATGAAATAATTTTAGAGATGCAAAAAAAGCCAAATGAAATAATTCAGAACACTGCATACTCAATTTTCTAACTTCTTAAAAAGGTATGCAATGTGGTATGCAATTATCTCTTAACAGAGCACAAGCCCAAACTGCTAAAGTTCAAGTCACCTTCAGGGACTTAATAGAAGAATCTGAGTGTATTTGAATACCTTTATGCCTACACATACTGAACAAGAAAACATTCTGTTTTTGAAATAAGGAAGGATGCAAAAAATAAAAGCATGGACAGGATACCTCTGTTACTCTGCAGACTGCTGAAGAAAAGCAAAAAGCATAATCCCTTGTGGCAAATCTGTTCAAAATCTAAGTGAAAGAAATGAATAATTATGTAAAACTGAGACTAAAACTAATTTCCTAAAAAATGGAGTGTTCCAGGCTGAAGCAGGGTAAGTACAAGTTGAAACACAGACATCTTGTTCTGCCAGGACGTATTCAATGACCAACAAGGTCAGATCAAAATGATAGAGCCATCACTTCAAGAAATTCCCACTGGCCAAATCTAGAGCCATGTTGAGTATGAAAAAGAATAAAGACACATAAAATAAGCAAAAGGGGGTGGGGGAACAGAGCAGAAATCAATGGAACTGAAAACAGAAAAACAAAACAACAAAAACAAAAGCTGTTTTTCGAAAATATAAATAAAATTGATAAACTCCTAGCCAGACTAAGAAAAAAAGAGGGAGAGACACAAATTACTAATATAAAACATGAACAGGGGTCAACACTACCGATTGCAAGTATATTAGAAGGACAGTAAAAGAGTATTATGAAAAATTCTATACTCACAAATGTGTTAACTGAGATGAAATAGGCCAATTCTGTGAAAGATAAAACCTAACAAAGTTCACACAAACAGAAACAGATAATCAGAACAGGACTTTATCAATTAAAGAAACTGAATCAATATTAACCTTCCCAAACTGTCAGCACCAAGTCCAGCTGGTCTCACTGATGAATTCTACCAAATATTTAGAGGAAAAAAATGACATTAATTATGAATTCTCCACAATCTCTTCCAGAAATAGAAGCAAAAGAAACATCCTCTAACTCAATGACAACAGCATTATCCTAATACCAAAATCAGATAAAGACAATACAGGAAAAGAAAATTACAGAACAGTATCTCTTATGAACATAGATAAAAAATCCTCAACAAAATATCAGCAACAAAATCCAAAAATATATAAAAAGAATTCTACAACACGACCAAAGGGTATTTATTCCAGGTATGCAAAGTTGGTCCTAAAAACTAATGTAACCCACCACATTCATAGGCTAAAGAAAAAAAGTCATATGATCATATCACTGGAAGAGTAAAAGCCATTTGACAAAATCTTTTTTTTTCTCAACTGACAAAATCTAACACCCATTCATAATAAAAACTCTCAGAAAATTAGGACTAGAAACCATTCTCTTCAATTTGATAAAGAAATTCTCTAGCAAAACAAAACCCTATAATTAACATAAATTCAATGGTGAGAAACTGGATACTTTCCCTCTAGGTTCGGGAACAAGACAAGGATGTCCCCTCTCATCACTCGTATTTAGTATCATACAAAAATTTGTGACTACTGCAGTAAAACAACAAAAGAAAATAAGTATATATATTGTAAAAGAAGCTGTTCTTGTTTGTCAATGTGATTACATATGTAGTAATTTCTAAAGAATTCACACACAAAAAACTCCTAGTTGATAAAGTTGTTTCCTTTTGGGTATAAGTTAATTATGATACTGCTCTAAACATATACATACTGGAATTAAACAAGTAAATGGATCCTGTATGGTAGGAGGCAGGTTTCTCACTGTTAGAGGAAATTACTATCACTAAGGAGAGAATGCCAGAAAGATCCATTTGGTAATGGATTAGAACTGAAGACAGTAAGCACTCATGTTTAGCTTAATATAGACACAGATGGTTATATAAAATATTTATAGATATGTGTATAAACACAAATGTGTATGTGTTATTAATACATACATTCATTTCTTAGCTCTGTCTGCTGAGAGTGACTAAGAAAAGCCACATCCCAGTAGCAATAAGCACACCTAGCACCTAGATCTTGGTTTCTAATTCTCTAGTACCATTCTCCAATATAAGGAAATAGAGTTCCTTGGAAAAGTGGTTGATTCTAAGAGTGGGGCAGAAAATATACAAGATAGGCTGGAAACACTTTGTAGTGGCAGAAAGTAAGGAAATCCTTTAAAAAAAAAAAAAAAAGAAGAAGAAAGAAAAAAATTACCTGCTTTGATAGAGGTATGTTAAAGGAGCATAGGTACCACCTGGAAGACCTCTCACTGGCCAAAGCTGGAATAATTTGAGCAAGAAAATAAAGTAGAGCTGGGTTATAACTCAAAGTATAAAATAATCATGAACTTATAACTGATACAAATTACTGAATTAATAAATCAGAGAAGATACAAATTACTGAATTAATAAATGGGAGAAGAGTTAAAACTCTCTGCAGAAGGATCCCACTAATTTATGCACTGTACTCTTAAGAAGACAAACAACTCCTCTTTGAGTGTGTACTCTTAAGGAGACAAACAACTCACTCTTTGAGTGTGACTGCATATAGTAACTTCTTGCACATAGTGACTTCTGCCAAACAGTACAATGGGGAGTAGAAAGGGAGTCACTTTATAGTGGAAAAATCTGACAAACACTATTTCAGCCAGGTGATCAAGGTCAACATCAGTAGCTCTAAACTATGTTAACAACATGTACCTCTGATATCATGTGATGAAAATGGCACTTTACCTCTATGATCTGTGTCCTCATAATCCCAGTCTAAAACTTAGAAAAACTTCAGACAAATTCCAACAAAGGGGAATCCTACAAAATATCTGACCAATGCTCCTCAAAACTGTCAAGGTCATCAAAAACAATGAAAGAATGAGAACTCAATGACAAGAAGATTCTAAGGAGACAGGTCAACTAAATATAATGTGGTATCCTGGATAGGATACCTGACACAGAAAATAACAGAAAAAGGACATTAGGTAAAAACTATGGAAAACTGAATAAACTATGTACTTTGGTTAATAATAATGTATTGGGGTGCCTGGATGGGTCAGTCCTGGGATTAAGCCCAGTGCTGGGCTCCCTGCTCAGTGGGGAGCCTGCTTCTCCCTCTCCCCCTCCCCTCCACTCGTGCACACACACACACACACACACACACACACACACACTCTCTCTCTCTCAAATACAATCTTTTAAAAAAAGTATGTATTGATATTAGTCTACTAATTGTCATAAATGTACAAGACTAATATAGGAAGCTATTGATAATAAGAGAATCTGGGTGAGGGTATAAGGGAAATCTCTGTAATATGTTCTCATTTTTTCTGAAAAGCCAGAATTTCTAAAAAAAGCCTACTAAAAAAGGAATAGTGAGGGGAAGGAGGGGAAGGAGGCAAGATGGCATTAAAGTAGGGGACTTTATTTCATCTGGTCCCTTGAATTTAGCTATGTAACTATCAAATCATTCTGAGCACCTATAAATTCAATCTGAGATGTAAAAAAATAATTGCTGGAATTCCACAAATAGAAAACCGACCACTTTTTGCAAGGTAGGGGGTGTGGAGAAGTGAATCTGAGGGGATATATCAGAATATAAATGGTGTGTGTGTGTGGGAGGGGGGAACTCCATAAGCTGGCTACTGGAAAGTGATATAGCTGCAGAAAACCTTCAGGGAACAAAAAGCCACAGAGAATCACCCCAAGCAGCTTACACTGAGCCCAGTCCCAGGCAAGGGGCAGTGCAACTCTGCCCAGGCAAAGACATCAGAGAATCAGTACAGCAGCACCCTCCTCCAGAAGCCCAGCTGGAAAAATCAGGAAAACACTAAGTTTACTGAGCACACAGAAATGCAAAACTCCAGTGTCAGGGAAAACAGTATATAGAATTTGAGATTTTTTTTTTCTCATGATTCTTTTATATTTCAGTTTCAAATTTTCCTTTTCTTTTTTTCATTTTTCCCTTTTCAACGAGTTTATTTTATCAACTATTTTTATGTCTTTTTTTAACCTTTACTTTTACATTTATACTTTGTAAATATATTCTTCATTTTTTACTTTTCACTGTATTCAACTTTATTTTTGTACATATGCAAGTTTTGCTTCTTTTACAATTTTGGGATTTAATGTCTTCTAACAAATAGACCAAAAAACAGCTAGGACCAAGTGGATCACCCTGTTTTGTCCACTTGGGAAGATTATATTCTCTCCCCCCTCCCCTTTTCTCTCTCTGTCTCTGTCTCTCTCCTTCTCTCTCTTTTTTTTTTTTTTAAAGTTTCCAACCTCTTTGGATTTGTTTAGTGTGAATTTTGCTTGGATCATGGTTAATATTTTTTATTTTGTTCTCTTGTTCACCTGTTCTCCTCTAGGCAAAATAACTAGAAGGAGGAATTTACAACAAAGGAAAGAACTGGGGTAATACTGTCACAGGCCTAATCTATATGGATGTCAGCAAAATGTCAGAGCTGGAATTCAGGATAGTATATATAAAGTTACTAGCTGGGCTTGGAAAAAAAACATTAAAGACACTAGAGAATCTCAGTGCAAAAATAAAATCTAATCAGGTCGAAATAAAAAATGTTTTAACTGAGATGCAGTCTAAAATGAATGCTCTAACATCTAGGGTAAATGAGGCAGAAGCGTTGACACAGAAAACAAGATGAGAGGAAGGAAGCTAAGGAAAAGAGAGAAAAATGAATGGATCATGAGAGGAGGCTTTGAGAAATCAGTGACACCATAAAGCAAGACAGTATTAGAATTATTAGGATCCTGGAGGAAGAAGAAAGAAAGAGAGGAGCAGAAAGTATATTTGAGCAACTCATAGCTGAGAACTTCCCTAATGTGGCAAAGGAAACAGACATTCAAGTCCAGCAGGCAGAGAGTGCGCCCCCCCCAACCCAAAATCAGTAAAACTAGATCAACACACTAGCATACAATAGTGAAGCCTGCAAATTTCAGAGATAAAGAGAAAATCCTGAAAGCAGCTCAAGATAAGAAGTCCTTAACCTACAGGGGTAGGAACATTACACTGGCAAGCAGACCTATCCAGAGACCTGGCAGGCCAGAAAAGGCTGGCATGATATATTCAGGGTACTAAATGAGAAAAACATGCAGCCAAGAATATCTAGCCAGGCTGTCATTCAGAATGGAAGGAGAGATAAAGGGTGTCCAGGACAAACAGAAACTAAAAGAATTTGTGATCAATAAACCAGCCTGCAAGAAACATTAAAGGGAATCCTGTAAGCAAAGAGAGCCCAAAAGTAACAGACCAGAAACAAACAGAGGCAATCTACAAAAACAAGGACTTTAGAGGTAATACAATGGCACTAAATTCATATCTTTCAATAGTTTCTTGAATGTAAATGGGCTAAATGCTCCAATCAAAACACACAGGGTATCAGATTGCATAAAAAAAAAGCAAGACACATCCATAGATGCTGTTTACAAGAGACTCATTTTAGACCTAAAGTCACCTCTAGATATAAGAAGAACACAGACAGCAACCTCTTTGACCTTGGCTGCAGTAACTTCTTGTTAGACATACCTCCAAAGGCAAGGGAAACAAAAGCAAAAATGGACTGTTAAGGACTTCATCAAGGTAAAAAGCTTTCACACAGCAAAGGAAAGAGTCAACAAAACGAAAAGGCAATCTACAGAATGGGAAAGATATTTGCAAATGACATATCAGATAGAGGGCTAGTATCCAAGATCTATAAAGAACTTATCAAACTCAATACCCCAAAAACAAATAATCCAGTCAAGAAATGGGCAGAGGACATGAACAGACATTTCTCCAAAGAAGACATTCAAATGACCAACAGACACATGAAAAAAATCCACATCACTGGGCATCAGGGAAATACAACAAAACCATAAGGAGATATTACCTCATACCAGTCAGAATGGCTAAAATTAACGAGAGGAAACAACAAATGGTGAAGATGTGGCGAAAGGGGAACCCTCTTATACTGTTGGTGGGAATGCAAGCTGGTACAGCCACTCTGGAAAACAGTATGGAGGGTCCTCAGGAAGTTAAAAATAGAGCTACCCTTGGACCCAGAAACTGCACTACTACTTACTCCAAAGGTACAAATGTACTGATCTGAAAGGGCACCCGCACCCCAATGTTCACAGCAGCAATGTCCACAATAGACAAACTCTGGAAAGAGCTCAAATGTCCACCACCAGATGAATGGATAAAGATGAGGTAGAAATACACAATGGAATATTACTCAGCCATCAGAAAGAATGAAATATTACCATTTACACTGACATGGGTGCTGGAGAGTATTATGCTGAGTGAAGTAAGTCAATCAGAGAAAGGCAATTATCATATGGCTTCACTCATATGTGGAATATAAGAAACAGCAGAGGACCATAGGTGAAGGGTCGGAAAACTGAATGGGAAGTCATCAGAAAGGGAGAACAAACCATGAGAGACTCTTAATTATAGAAAACAAATTAAGGGTTGCTGGAGGGGAGGTGCAGGGGCGGGGGGATGGGGTAACTGGGTAATGGACATTAACGAGAGCATGTGATGAGATGAACACTGGGTGTTATATGCAACTGATGAATTACTTAACACCACATCTGAAACGAGTGATGGCTAATGGAATTTTAATTAAAAAAAAAAAAAAAGGAATAGTGACTGGAATGATTATAAAAACACTAAAAAAACCCCCGCAAATTTCTGTCATACTGAAAGAGAGAGAAGAGAGAAATAAAGTTGTTTGCCACCATTGGCGATGACTGCTAACTAATTTTCAGAGTAGACATCATGTTCAGAGTTTCAGAATTCAGTTTTCAGAGTTAAAAAGTTGATTTAGCAGGGGCACGGGTGGCTCAGTGGGTTAAAAGCCTCTGCCTTCGGCTCAGGTCATGATCCCAGGGTCCTGGGATCGAGCCCTACATCAGGCTCTCTGCTCAGCGGGGAGCCTGCTTCCCCCCCACCCTCTCTCTGCCTGCCTCTCTGCCTACTTGTGATCTCTGTCTGTCAAATAAATAAATAAAATCTTAAAAAAAAAAAAGGCAATATTGGTGGTGGGGGGAAGGGGAGTGGAGGTAGGGAGACTTGTAGTACAGCAATCTCCCCTTGTCTTTCCACAAAGCAGATGAAGCTCCTGATTTACCATCAGCAATGTCAATACTAGCCTAATGCTATTCACAATATCTATGTCATTCATCTCACTTTGTCTCATCACTTAAGCATTTTATTACCTCACATCATCACAAAAAAGGTAGAAATACAGTACAATAAGATATTTATAGACCACATTCACATAGTTTTTATATAATTATGATAATCTTATATCCTTATTAATCTCTTATTCTGCCTAATTTAGAAATTAAACTCTATTATAAACATACATATATTGAAAAAAAAACAGGGTCTGGTACCTGCATTTCAGGCATCCACTGGGGGTCCTAGAACATATATTCCACAGATGGGGAGGCATATTAAGTGTCTAAAGCAATAATAAATATTATGCATGAACTCTGATTGAACCCTAGTTTGAGAAAACCAAATGGACAACCAAAGAAACCCGAATATAGACTAAAACTTACAGCTTCTTTTTAAAAGAATGACATCTGTAGGAAAATTTGTTTAATTTTTGGAGATGCACTGCAGCATTTAGGGGTCAAGCGCATACACAAGAAGTCTCTATTGAGAGAAACGTAAACAAATACTACAAAATGTTAATAACCATATCCAAATGGTAGTCTGGGGTGCTCATTGTACAATTCTTTAAATTTGCATGTTTGAACATTTTTTAAAAGATTTTATTTATTTGAGAGGGAGAGAGAGAAATGGAGCACATGCATCAACAAGGGAGGGGCAGAAGGACAAGCAGACTCCCCAGTGAGTAGGGAGCCCAACAGAGGGCTTGATCTAGGACCCTGAGATCATGGACCTGAGCCAAAGACAGACGCTTAACCAACTGAGACACCCAGGCACCCCTGAATATTCTTAAAGTAGTTTGGGGGTGGTGAGGAGGAATGGGGGGGGAGGCCGCCCGAATGAACTGTAAAGCACCAAAATATAGTAATAGCAGATTCTATAGACACATTTTAAACTAGCATCCTATAACACATACACTGCATAAACATTAGGAAGGTGGAGCATGGAGGGAAATCAGTTTAAGAAACACGTCCCACCTTCCGAAAGTTTAAAATATCAACCAAACACTGCTGATAAAATCACCTCAGACAGGACACCTCCAATGTCTCTCATTTTCTCAGAAGAAAGGTGACTACAAAAGAGGTATCATTTTCATTGTTCAATTACAATAGTTGAAGAGTAACAGAAAATTTTATAACTTAGAAATTTCAGTAATACAGGAAATGAGTTGGAGGCTCAAGAATATAAATGAACTCAAGAAGAGCATAAGTTAACTAAAATTAAAAGCTATATGATTTCCTATTTCTTATATTAATAACGGATTTCACAGAAGTAAGTTCTTCTTAATCCCTTAATAGAGGCTGTGCTGTAGATATATACTGCTACAAAGCATAACCATTGGCCCCAAAGTCAAACCCTCCTTAATGACTTAGAACAAATTAAAATTAAATTTGTGGAACAAATTTAAAAATTTTACTTAAGATAACGGAATAAATACTTCCCTGTGCCTGTTCCACTACAGCTGAGATTCTACAGCCACATAACTGTAACAATCTCATGCTGATAAATGTCAGCTCCTTTTACACATAACTGTCCTCTGATAGTCCTAACAGACATGAAAATGTTACCTTAGCTTTATCTCTCCCAAACTTTGCAAAAATATCATTCTCTCTGCCATTTGCTTCCTCCCTTTTCTAATCCTGTTTTTCCCTTTTCTAATAATTGCTATACTATATATAATATGGCTACATAATACATAATACATATATAATAACACTAGTACCCAAAATCTCACCTAGAGAAAAACTAAAACTATATATACTGGAAATCTTAAGATATAGACCTTCATCAAGCTAACAAATTACTTTGGTGAACCAGGTAATTGAGACCAATCTCCTACTGAGAACAAGAAAAACTGGATACCTCCTTCCCCCAGGTAAAAATCAGAAAAACAAACAAAACCCCCACACCTCTTTGAAGGTATCAGAATGCTAACAATGCAGTAAAAAAAGGTAAGGAGGCTAAGATTTGAGACAGTAAGGAAATTCTCAGAGGTGGGCCAAGCATCTGGGGCCATTTTTCCTAGGTTACATCTGTCAGTTCCATAAGGTAACTGAGAAAGCTTCACAGATCTACAAGGCTGGAGGAGTTAAATATGGGAGGTAAGGGCCCAAGGCAGTATGGGAGTAGGGAAACGGGGGTTGGGGGAGACTTATAACACCCGTGGTTTTATGTTAGGACCCCAAAGAATCATATCCTAAAAGCAAACAAAACAAAATAGGCCAGCCTTTGCAAAGTGTGGAGCCCATCTTTGAAACATTTTAGTATCTGACTGGATTAAGATGATACAGGATAGTTCACTATCCTATCTAGTTCCACTAGATAGCCTCCTACTGAAAGCAAACACAAGTCTTTCATGGAAGGAGGTAACATCATCCCTAAACCTCAAACTATCTCTAGGTTTTTGCATGTGTAATGCCTTAATAAGAAACATCCAGGTAGAAAAGATGAAGACAGCATGATGAAAAATTGAATAATACAAAAGCCTACAGGAAAATATCTACAAAGGATCAAAATAATAAAGTTACCCTATACAGACATGCTTAACATTTTCAAAAGATTTTTTTTTTTTTTAAACTGAGAAGGTACCTGGGTGGCTCAGTTGGTTAAAGGTCTGCCTTTGGTTCAGGTCATGATCTCAGGGGCCTGGGATCCAGCCCGGAGTTGGGCACCCTGCTCAGCAGGGAGAGTGCTTCCCCTCCCCCTCCGCACCTGCCGCCCACCCCCCCCCCCAGCCCCCTGGCCCCCCGGCCCCGCACCGCCTGGCTCCTTCTCACTCTCTTTCTCTCTCTCAAATAAGCAAAAACTTTAAAAAGACAAAAAATAACAAGAGAGTCATGAAAAACTGGCCCAGGACAAAAGTCTGCTAACTTTGAAATTTCAAACCATACCTCATTTCCTATTCCTTAGATTCATCGCTGATTAAAAATTCCCACAGCTGTTCTAAACCTTCCTTATTCAGGTTCCCCCCCCGCCAAAAGTATCTACTAAAGAAAAATGTGTCATTCAGTAAAAGGAATTCTACACAAAAAGGCCCTTTAACCTGCCTTATTGGTCCAGTCCTTGAGAGGGAATATAGTCCATCCATTTGCCATAAGAGCATGAACTGTTATAGAGAACCAACACAGCTCAAATTGGAGATTTCCAAGCATTTTACATCATAACCCATTATAGACAACCTCCAGGTGTATCTGTATATAAGCACACTCAACTTAATTGAAACACAAATTTCAAAAAAACTATTCTTAGCTAAAATAATCAAGACCAGGTGGCTGATATAATGACTGGCATATTATAGATTAATAGAATAGAACTGATAGTCCAGGAAAAAAAAATTTTTTAAACAAGGATGATAAGATAGTTCGATAAGTAAGCACAGTATTTGCAACAAATAGTGCTAGGGCAATTGCATGTCCATATGCCAAAGAATGGAGTCAAATCCCTTCTGCACACCATACACAAAAAATTTTACTCAAAATAGATCACAGGACTAAATGTAAGAGCTCAAACTATAAAACTTTTAGAAGAAAACACAAGAGTTATCTTCATAACCTTGAGCTGGGTGATGGTTTCATACATAAAACACCAAAAGCACAAGCAACAACAAAAGAAACAGAAACTGGATTTCATTAAAACTAAATCTTTTGTGCTTGAAACAATACTATGAAGAAACTGAAAACAGGAGAAAATATCTGCAAATCACATGTCTGATGAAGGAATTGTATCTACACTACCTGAAAAACCCAGCTTAATAATAAAAAGGTAACCCAACTTAAAAACAGGCATAGAATCTAAATAAACATTTCTCCCAAGATAGACAAATGACCAATAAGCATATGTAAAGATGATCAATATCATTAGCCATCAGAGAAGTGCAAATCAAAAACACAATGAAATAGCACTTCCCATCCATTAGGAAGGCTATATCAAAAGACAGTCACAGGCATTGACAAGACGCAGAGAAACTGAAACCTTTGTACCTTGCTGGTGGTAATGTAAAATGGTGCAGCCACTTTGAAAAGCCAGTATGGCAGTTCCTCAAAATGTTAAATATGGAATTATCCATACGACCAGCAATTCCAATCCAATGTGGTTATATATCCAAAGCAACCAAAAACCTGTCACACAGAAACTTGTACATAAAGTCTATGACAGCATGACTTACAGCCAGCTAAATGTCCACCAACTGAAGAGTGGATAAATAAAATGTGGTGCCCCTGTAGAATAGACTATTACTAGGCCATAAAAAGGAATGAAGTACTGATACGTGCTACAAGATGAACCGTGAAAACATTACGCTAAGTAAAATAAACCAGCCACAAGACCATATGCTACATGATTATATTTACATACAATGCCTAAAATAAATCTACAGAGACAAAAAGTAGAAGATAAGTGGTTGCTTGGCGCTGGGGAAAAGTGGGGGTTTGCACAGGAATGGGGAGAGTGACTGCTAATAGGTATGGAATTTTTAGAGTGACAACTATGTTCTAAAAGTAGGCTGTGGTGATGGGAGCACTACTCCATGAGAACACACATTTCCCCCTGCCCTGAGTATTCTCCTTTTCATCGCTAAGCCCTACATTTTCCTTTATCTACCATCTCTGTTTCACTTCATGGCTAATCTTTAAAAAGTTGTCTACATACACCTTACCTGCATTTGTTCATTTCTCATTTACTCAAAAAAAAATCTTCACTCAGTGTCTTTTAAGTGACTTCAATTTGCTTTCTTTCTCTTCATTTTAATAAAATTCATCAACATCACAATTACCCAGTAATCGCTCTCTGCCTGCTTCCTCATCCATAATATAGGAATAACAGTAAACAGAGACTACCTCATAGAGGTGCTACGTTATGTTTAAACACTTTAACACAGGTAAAGTCCCAAAATAGTGCATGATAAATGGTACGTACTAAATACCTATCAGCTATGACATTATTAGAATATTCTGGATTCTTCTTTTCCCTTGGTTTTGATTTTTTATTTCTAGCTTATTCAACAGTGTGTGTGTCCTGGAAGAGTAAACCACCTCCGAATTGGGGGAGAAGTGGCAAGATACAAAATAAACTACGAAATATCCATTAAACAATTAGATCCCTACTGAATTTCAGCCAAGTATTTTCACCCACAACATAGCTACCCCAAACCCAACAGTCAAATCAAAGTCACTCCCTCAACTCCCTCCCCTACCTTCATGCTTTCTAGACTTGCAGATTTTTGCCAGTATCATTTTTCTAAGCCTAAATCCTTCCTGTCCACACTCATTCGCTGCTCACTTCTAAAGGGTCAAGCTATATAGAAGTTATATAATCTACTACCTAGAAGAATCTAGATAATAGATTGTTTTCTATGTGCAAGCACCCAGAGGCAATTTCCAGCAGACTAAGTTACACTACTGGAAATTGCCTCTGGGTGCCACGCACATAGAAAACAATCTATTTGTATTATCAAATAACAGACAAAAAAGTTAATTACCAACTCTGCATTCACTGTCATATAATCACTACCTTGTCTTTCTGACATTTTAAAAACCACAATTCAAGTTTTCTTATATTAATGTTGAAAAATTTCACGTTGCTTTAATTACTCTCATAATCCCTCAATTTCAATTACTATTCATATCCTTTAAATATACAGCAAGTACAGGTATTTTGATCCTTATTTTATACATTGTGGAGGAAAACTATGTTTTAAAAATCATTGCTACCAATGCAATAAAAGAAAAAACTAGGAGTATAAAAGTTGGGAGAGGGAAGATAAAAAATTGGAGGAAGTAAAAGAAGGATGTATGATTTATACTTGAAAATAAAAAATTGGGGGTGCCTGGGTGGCTCAGTCAGTTGAGTGCCTCTGGCTCAGGTCATGATCCCAGCGTCCTGGGACATAGCCCCATCTCTGGCTACCTGCTCAGCAGGGAACCTGTTTCTCCCTTCCCACTCTGCCTGTGCTCTCTGTCACGATCTGTCTCTCTCAGATAAATAAAATCTTTAAAAAAAAGAAAAAAGAAAGAAAAAAAAGAAAAACTCAACTACAGAATTATTACAAATAGTAACAGAATTTCTAAAAAGGAAATTATTTAATATAACTAGTCAATAAGCAAAAAAACCAGCTTTCTTATATATAACCAGGTAGCTGAAATGGAAAAAAAGATGCCATTTCTAAGAGCAAAAGAAAGAAAGAATAGCGCAAAACCTAAAAATGCTATTAGGAATTCAAAAAGGGACTTGAAAAAAAATGAAAAGATTAAGTTTTCCCATATTCTTGGATAAAAAGAACACCATAAAACTGCCAATAAAAAAAAAAAAATCCTAAACACAAACTAAATCTTTGTGATAGAAGTTAATCAAGGTGGGAAAGGTGGTGGAAAGAAGGACATATTAACTTGAAAAGGGCATGAGTAAATTTTCTGGGTGATGGTAATGGTCTATATTTTGATCTGGGTACTGCACAAGTAATATACAGGCAAAATTCATTAGGCTGTGCATCTTACTATATGCAAACTTTACCTCCATAAAATAAATAATTAAGTTATCCCAACAGAAATGGAAACTAGACTAAATGTATTGACTGTAAAATTTCATATAAAATAAACAAGATGCAGAGCACCTGGGTGGCTCTGTTGGTTAAGCATCTGCCTTCAACTCAATTTAAGATCTTGGGGTCCTGTGATCAAGTCCCATATTCGGCTCCCTGATTAGCAGGGCGTCTGCTTCTCTCTCCCTGCCCCTCTGCCCCTCCTCCCTGCTTATGCTTGATGGAACATGCGCGCACTCTCTCTCTCTCAAATAAATTCTTAAAAAGTAAAAATGAAAAATAAACAAGATGAAAGCCAGAAGAAATTCTGGAAAAGAAATGAGACGTAATTAGTCCTAAGAGAAAACACAATATAAAAACATGACGGTTTGATTCCCAAGTAGGCAGACAGATCAGTGGACCAGAAATGGTCCCAAATACACTTAGCAATCCAGTAAATTATTAAGGTAGCATTTCAAATCTGTAAGACAAAAATGGATTATTTAATAAATGATGTTGGGACAACTGGATGGTCATGTGGTGACAAAAATAAGGTTGAACCTATACATAATAGCTTACCCCAGAATAAACTCCAAATAGGTAAAAAAATTAAAAATACCAAAAGGCAGAGAGAGATGAACAAAAAAACCATAAGAGTACTAGAAAGATAACATTTGATAATTGCTGGATAATGCTGAGTCAGGGAAAGACTTTCAAACAATGACATACAATTTAGAAGTCAGTAAAGACTGGTAAGCACTTTAACTGCTGGGGAAAAAAATTCAGCGTGATAAAACCACCATAAACAAACTAAAAAGTAAAGAACAAATTAGGAAAAATACTTCCAAAAAATAGCATACAGCTATTTTTCCTGATATAAAAATAAATTCTACAAATCTGAGAAGTAATAAAAGTGACATAAAAATAGGCAAGAATATGGACAGTTCACAATGAAGAAAACATAAATAGGCCTTAAAAGACAAAAGATGTTTAATGTTACTCATAATAGCAGGGCTGATCGAATGTAAGTTGGAACAGTTTCTTCAAATGTTATTTTGGCAATATCTATCAAACTTAGAAAGCATATACATTCTAGGAATTCCACTTCTGGCTATGTATACTACACGTTTCTATACAAGTGTTAAAAAAATGTATATATAAGGAATCCACTGTACCATATCTTTCCATAGCAAAAGGCTGAAAACCATCTAAATGTATATCAAAAAGGGGGTACTTAAATCAATACTATACTTGAATAATGGTGTTATGGACTGAACTTGTGTGTCCCCTTTGGGAATTCTGGAGGTAATTAGGACTATAGGAACTCATGAAGATGGAACCCCATGATGGGATTAGTGTCATAAAAAGAAGAAGAGAGAGCAGATACTCCCTCTCTCCATGTGAGGACACAGTGAGGGGACATGTCAAGCCAGGAAGAGTCCTCACAGGAACCAAATCTCTGAGCACCTTGATCTTGCACTTCCCAGCCTCCAAAACTGGAATGTTTATTGCTTAAACCACCCAGTCTATGGTATTTTGCTATAGCAGCCCAAGCTGACTAAGACAAATAGTCTTAGTGAAGTGTGTTTAAAAAAAAAAAAAAAAAAAGAATAAGCATGATATTTATGTCCTGATATGACTAACAGGAAACCATCCTAAGCTATACTGTTAAGTTAAAAATAAAAGCTAAAGGATACTGTGCATAGTATGCAACAACTTAAATGAAAAAGGTGAAGGCAGAGAACATACATTACACATACAAGACATACAATCCATCACTGGCCATTCTAAAATCTTTAAAGTTCAGAAAAAATATTTCCTTATAAGTTTAGTACAAACCTATTTGGTGTCAAAATCTGACAATAATTTCCATAAGGCTTTATAATTTTTATCTTTATTGTACTATTTATGCTTTTGTTGCAGAAATACTAATGTATTTAATTACAAGATGCTACAACATTCCCCTCCAAATAGTGATTTTGAATAATGCAGTAAATGCACTATATTACCTTTCCACAGCACCCCCCCCCAAACAAAACTTAATTCTGAAATACAACTGGATCAAGGGTTTTTGGACAAGGTATTATATATCTCTATTTACTTACACATACATAAACTATCTTTGAAGGGATTCACAGGAAACTTAACAGTGTTTCCATGTGGAGGAACTGTGTGGCTGTGCAGAATGGGAAGGAGACTATACTGTACATCTTTTAAAATCTTTGAAATTCTGAATCAAGTAAATACATTACCTAAGATGTAAATAAAATTACTAAAACTTTTCAATTCTCAGCTACATGCTTTGGTTTTTGTTTGACTAGAAAGTAACCCTTTCTTGAGTCACAGAGAAATCTGTGATGGCTTTCCTTTATTTCATTTTTGGTTGACCCGTATGGCAGCTGAGAGTCAGAGAGTCATCCTCTAAGGACCAAGTCAGGGAAGGGTGAGTATCCATACCTCGTAACAGCTTTTAGCTAATGTTTTGAAGCTTCATGACAACCAAAGGTTTTTCTTTTCTAGTGACCCCAAAAATGTTTTTTTCTAGTCACCCCAAAAATATGCTGGGGGGGCTTGGGACCCTCAGCAACAGGAAGCACTGAAGCCCATACTTCTCAATATTAGAAAAACTTAAGAAATGCTCCTACCATAAATCTAGCTGTAAGTCATCAAAGCTTCAATACAGGAGTTTGAGGACTCTGATGAGTATTTGAGTAGCATCTTTTCTATCTGCTTTTCATATACTTCCTTTAATACTTTATTGTGTTCCAAAATGGATTTGAGGATAAAAGGTTTATCTTTTTTTAGCATACAGATTTTGACTTATCTGTACCACACTCTCAACTTTAACCAGAAATTAGGAAAGAAGACATCTTCCTTTTTGTGGCTTATCTAGTGAGTACATTTTAAAAGGTAATGTGACAGATGTAGGGTTTTGAAGTCCCCAAATGCTCCAACATCCAGCACTCAGGTTTCAAGATTAAAGAAATTCCCGATGAAATGCCTATCAATATCTGGTTTCTTGCATCAGGACATAAATGCACTTACATTTGTCCTTATTTCCCATCAGGTTATACTCATGAAAAGTAGAGACTAATTTCTACTTCCTGTTGCCCCCACATCACTTAATGAACACCACCTATGTAAAGCCAGTGTCATTTCTTAGTTCCTGTCCTCAGAGTGATGTACCAATGTAACCACAGAAACACTACACAGAAAACTCAGAAAAACACAGGAAAAATATTTCCGGATACTACTTATAAATAACTTCCCTCATTTTTCTAGAGGCCTCTAGAAAATGCTTAATGAACTGTTGTGGTTACCCAGTCTCTGACAAGTTTGCAATCTTCACAAAGTCACAAATTCCAGTAAGACTAAAGATGGAAAAGCATTCCATTCTCTTCAAATACAGAAACAGGATACAGCTACTCCCAGCTCCTAGATTACCATTCTTTTAGAAATCTGTCAAAATCAAACTAGGAAAGCTTAGACAATTCTCTGCAGTAGGAAAGGTAAACACAGCAAAATAACTTTGTATCAGAGAATATGGCAAATAATTTTTTTTCAATATTTGCTTTTAAATTAAATTTAAAGCAGAGAGGATTACTGGTCCAAATGTTAAATCATTCCAGTCAATTCAGATTAGGTGAGACAATCCAATTTTAAATAAACCCCCAAAGATGCAGAGGGAAACAACTGGCATTTTCTGGAGAACTCAGTATACATGAAATTTGTTTTTAATTTACTTGGCATCTTCCATTTGTTCCAAGTTAAAAATAATAAGTGATAATACAGCTAAAATTTCCTGAATAGTTACATCTAGGGGTCCACATACTGTATTAGTGCCAAGCACTTTACATGCAATGCCTTACTTAAACCTTACAGCCCTATGAGATTATGTGCTATTATTATTCTCACTTGACAAATAATAAAACAGGCCCAAAGATAGTATATAACCTGAACTAACCAACCCAGCCATATAGTTAGTTAGATTTGGATCACGAATTTGAACTCAGAGCTGACCTTAAAGCTTATGGTAACAACCACTATTACGTTTGGGCTCCTTAACTTCCTAAAGGACTGGCAGATTTTAACCAAAACTGACATACTTCCAAAGGGTAACAGGAGACAGACATATATGTGTACTGTATTAGCCGTATCTCTGATATAACCCATCACTCTGAAGAAGAATGGCAGCTAATATGTGTTCTAAAAGACCTTATACACATACATATTCACATGTAATTTAAAAAATGGATTTCAATGAAATTTAGCCTGCCCAGATATTTGGGGGCAGGCTTTTGTTTGTTTGGGGGAAGCCCTCTCATAAATCTTTTAAGAGAATATAAATTCACTATTTAGATATGCCTTTATTCCTATCCTTGATCAGAAGCTTCTTAAGGCAACTCATTTTCACATCTTCCACCAACTCTCTGAGAGTAGAGTCTCATTAGTAAAGCATGGTGCTGTGGAATGAATAAAATCTATCATTCAAAAAACTCAAGCTTACAGTGAAATTTTCATTTGTCTTATAAGAATGGATTACACAAAATACTTAATTTTTTCTGCTTCTGAAAATTACAAAAGTCTAAGTTTCATTGCTGTTCTTGACACAGGATTCTGATTATCACCCACAAACTCTTTGTCCCAGTATGTTTTCTGAAGAAAAACCTATCCCAAGAACAACGTTTCTATAAAAAATAGCTCCAACAGCCTCTGCTTACAGTTCTAAATTCAAAAAGGTTAAGCAACTTTTCTATGGCTCAGGAACTTGTTGATGACAAAGTCTAGAAGACAGAACTGAAAAGTGAACCTAGGTCTGATTACTGGACAGGTCTAGTTTCACCTATTGCCCTGATAGGACAGCTCTTCTTTCAGTACTCCTGTCTCGTTTTAGGTAATAAAGTCTGTTGACTCAGAACTCATTTCTGAAATCAAAGTTCAAGTTAATCTGCATTAGAGTAAGAAAACTAATTTTCTAAATGTTCATGTAAAGAGCTCATGACTAAGACAATAAGCATCACAGCTCTGAAATAAGCAAATGATTCATATCTAGAACTATGTGGCTACAATGACTTCCTTGCACTACATGAATCCAAACGACTTATTCTCCATACCACTGATTTGACCAGAGACCTCTATAGAGCTGGCATCTTAATGTCAGATATTATTTCATACTTCTACATGTGCCACACAGTGGCTGAACTATCTAGATGATTCGAGTATGTCCAAACTCAATTCACAGACAAAGCAGACTAACTTGAATCAGACTTTTATTCAATAACTTCCTCGACTGTCTCTAGGATAGTTTGTGACTGACTGGTCACTTAAATTATTTCAAGTTGCTTCACTGAGCACTGAGTATCTTCACAAGGTCATTTCCATAACATTAGGCATTGAGTTAAGATTCTAACCTCATTAATTTGGGTAGAATTTATTATTAAATTAATTTCCTCTCCAAGTGGCCTTTCTCTGAGGACCTAAAGGAGTACAGGGATATAGTTTCCCACTCTGCCAGGACAAAAAGACAGCCCATTTCAAACTTATTAATGGAATATACTCACCGAAAGAATCAGTGCTATCTCTTCCTTTAAACATAATTTAGAGTGGAAAGGGGAATAACTGCTCATGGGTAGAGTTTCTCTTGGGTGATGAAAATGTTCTAGAATTAGATAGTAACGATCAATGTAGAACTTTGTGAATATATTAAAAACCACTGATGCACACTCTAAAAGAGTAAATTTTATGATATGTGAATTATATCTCAATAAAGCTGTTATTTTTTTTTAAACCAAAAGAAATTAAAAAACAACACAAAACAAAAAACTGGTTTAACATGTAGCCTGACAGTGAGCTACTGTCAAAGGATTTGTATTAGTAACCCTTCCTGAAATTTGACATCCTGTAACTAGGTGAAGTACTAAAAGTTTGGTATCTCAAGATTTTCATTCCTTATCTTAATAAAGTAGCATTTCCTTTTTACTTGTATTCTACATCAGGCAATAATGAGCTCACCTCAAATTCTTTCATATCCAAAACAAATGCTAAAATTTATTAAGTAATGAGTGGAAAAAAGATAGAACTTGAATAAATAAGTATTATTTGGGTTTTTAGGCACATATGCTTCACCAATAGTAGAATATTAAATTAAGTTAGGCCCAAATGCTTCACCAAGGTAGAATTTTAAATTAAACATTTCTAAAAATGCAATTAGAAATTAAACATCTCTAATAAAACTTTTTATGTAGCTTATTTCCTATAGTCCAGCTTTTCCACTTATAAATGTCATCAGAAATTTTTCAAGCAATATTCGCAAAAACACAAACTCAGTCATTTTGGACCCCTATTGTAATAACATTACACCTGTGTGTGATACACAGACTTTTAGACAAGGTTTTGTTGTAAGATAACAAATTAGAAGTGACGGGGAAAAAAAGGTAAGAAAATATTCAGGGGCGCCTGGGTGGCTCAGTCAGTTAAGTGTCTGCCTTCTGCTCAGGTCATGATCATAGATCTGTCAGGCTCCCTGTTCAGTGCAAGGAGCAGGAGAAACCTGCTTCTCCCTCTCCCTCTGCTCCTCCCTGCCCCCCACCTATAAGCTGTCTCTCTCAAATAAATAAAATCTTTAAAAATAAATAAATAAATAAAATATTCAAGAGCCCCTACTGTGGTACCACATAATACATATGAACCAATCATTTAGACATCTGAAAGTGCCAGTCTGCAAGAGGCTTTACAGAGAACTGCAAAGACTGGATTTAAGCCTGGATTTTAAACACTATTAATTGTAAAGAGCTTTTCATCAATCTGACTCTTTTTGAACACTTACTCTATTTCAGGCTAGGTGTCAGAGACAGATGCAAGACAGGCCTGTCCTCAAGGAAGTCCCACTTTGATCGCTTGCTTTTGTCAGGCACAGCACTAAACATGTTCACGGACAGCATATGACCACCTAGGTTTAACCCACAGCAGGGTAATCTAAGATGAACATTACCAATGACTATAAGACTGTAAGGCTATTAAAACTTAAAAGTTAAATTTGTAAATAAAGAAAGCCGTTGTACATTTAGACCAATCTCCTTATTAACTTCCCAATACATTCTAAGTTCCAGATTGTACTAAAACGAAAACACAACAGTAAAATGACCCAGAGTACAACTATACCTTTTTTAACACACACCACTTACATAATTGTCTCATTTAAAGGGACATCTATTATAGTTTCGTCAAAGCATCCTCTTCCATTAAAAGATATTTCTCTTTACCTTCAAACTCTCCATCTAAATACAGTACTGAACAGTTGCTGAATGAATGAATGAAATAAACAGATGTTCTAATTGCCAAAGATATTTGCTGGATGCTTATCTCAAAACACAATGGACTGACAGACCAGAATTCTATTGAAAAGACTACTGAATTTCAGAGGTAAAAATAGTAACCACTGAACATTGATACCATGCAGTCAACATGTTATTAAGTTCACAGTAAACATCTGATGGCGAACTCTCAGAAATTAAAATGAAAAGCGTTCATCAAAATACTCTAAAATGGACTTGGTTCTACCATCTAAGGATTGGGAACACAAGTGCAAGACAAAGAGAGGAGAGGGTGGGGTGAAAAAGTCAAAAGGTCACCACCGAGTGACCCTCAAGAGAAAAGCCCGATGACCACTAAAGCTCGCTCCCAGCTTGATGGACACCTGCCGCGCCAAGTCGAGGGCCCAGGCTCCCCCTCGCAGCCCAGAGCTGAAGGCCACCACAGCCCTTTTCGGCGCCGCTGCCTGCATTCGCCCAGAACCTTAGCACAAAGAAACCACCGAGAAACAAAACACAGACCCCGTGGGCGCCGGTCGGCGTCGGGACCCGGTGACCGGAGGAGCGCTTTCGACTCCCCATTGCCGGGAGAGGCAGCCAGGGCGCGGCGGGCCGCTCAGGCGCCTCCGTCCGGACCTTCCCCGAAGTGTTTCAGAACTTGCCACCCACCCTCCGCTCCATTTTCCCCTCTGGACGAGGATGCGAGACCCCCGTGAGAAGGGCGCGCGAGGACAGACGGGTGGAGATGGGCGGCGGGCCGGGGACTGACGGACGGGGAGCACCAGGGTCCCGCAGCCCCACGTCCCCTGACCGGCCCCCGCCTCCCGGGCCGCTATTGTTCCCGCGCCGCCCCCGCCGCCGCGCGCCCCCCGCCGCCGCGCGCTCCCGCCCCCACTCCCGGGAGGGGGTCACGGCTGAGGAGAAGGCGGCGGCGGCGGCGGTGGTGGTGGCGGCGGCACAATAACATAAACACGGCGGGGCCGCCGGCCGCCCCGGCCCTGCGACGCCCGCCGCACTCACCCCACAACGCAGAGAACGGCGACAGGAAAGCCCGCCGGCGGGACTGGCGCCGTCCGGGCGGTCGCCACGGCCGTTACCCCCAGGGCTGCTCACGGTTCCCCGCTCCTGGCCCCGTCGTCCGGCCTCCGCCGCTCCGCTGAGTAACAGGGACGCGGGCCGTCACCACGCACGCCCGCCCACGTCATCGCGCAGGGCCCCGCCCCCGCGCCTCGGAAATGGTCCGCGGGGCGGGGCAGCCTCGGGGCCCGGATTGCGGGGGCGGGGCCCGCAGTCCGGGGGCGGGGCTACTCTAGGGGCAGGGAGGACTGGCGGAGGTAGCCTGGAGGCGGAGCTGCTGGGAGAGTTTCTGATAGTCAAGTGTGAGGGGCGTGTCAGGGAGCCGGGCGGGGCGGGGCGGGGCCCTGCTCCAGGCACGTGGCGGCGTGTGGCCAGAACTCCAAGCTTTTGCCCCGGGGCATTCCACTAGTGGGAGCCAAAGCCTCAGGGGCTCCTCGCCTCAGGGTTTGAAAGTGAGGTGCACTTAGGCCAGACCCTCCCCATCCCCTCCCGGGGAGCAGACACCCAGGTCTGAGCACACAGCGGAGAGACAAAATGCTCCTTACCTTGACCGACAACACATTACATTCTGAGGACACCTGTCCAGAGCCCAGCAACCTACAGCAAGTAATTTTTCTTTTCAGCCACCTGGAAAAAGCCGTCTCCTCTTTTCCCAAAATCCACCTCGTGCCAGATTGAATGTATTACCTTATTTATCTCTGAGCCCCACAAAGCATGTATTTATTATAGAAGTGACAAATTGGCGAGCCCTTAAATATCCAACAATGGGTGTCTAAATTACATGCATCCATGCAATAGAATATGTCTTAGCAATTTAAATGTCATGTGTTCAAGGAATTTTTTTTTTAAGATTTTATTTATTTATTTGACAGAGATCACAAGTAGGCAGAGAGGCAGGCGGGGGTGGGGGGGGGTGGTTAGCAGGCTCCCTGCTGAGCAGAGAGCCCAATGCGGGTCTCCATCCCAGGTCCCTGAGATCATGACCTGAGCGTAAGGCAGAGGCTTAACCCGCTGAGCCACCCAGGTGCCCCAAGGAATTCTTAACAATACAGGAAAATGCTGACAGTATATCATTAAGAGAAAGAAGCAGGTCTGTATATAATGACCCTACCTACATATTATGTATACATGGAAAAAAAAAAACTGAAAAGAAATTTGCCAAATTATTTTAACAGTACTTCATCATTGGACTCTGAAATGAAAGGCGAATTGGTTCTCTTCTATATTTGGGAATTTTTTTCCCATGGTTTCTAAATGAAACAATTATGTTCATAATCAGAAAAAAGTACAATACTTTAATAATGAATACATAAATATTTGTGGAATAAATGAGTAAATTCAGGTACACTATCTCCCCATGTCCTGTTGGGCTGGCCTGTTCCCAGTGATTCTGAAATGAAATATATATATGAGCAATCATTTATACATTCTCTCCCCATTTCCTTTCTCCCTCTCAAGCTTCTTTATTTCCTTCCTTCCTTTATTTCTCCAATAAATATCTATTTCATGCTCACTCTGTGCCAGGCACTGTGCTAGCCCTAGTAATACAAAGGAGCTTACAGATGTAATCAACATAATGTGGAATTAATAATGGTAAAGAAATGCAAAATGATTACTGCATTATAATGCAAACTGATATGGAAACAAAATATTATGAAACTTACTGTTAAAGTTAGTAAGGCTAGGAAAGTCTTCCTGGAGAAACTGCCTCTTAAGCTAAGAATAGATTTAACCAGGCAGAAAATGTTTCAGATGGAGGTAACTTGGTGTGCAAGGGTCCTGTGATGAGAAGGAGCAGAGTGAGTTGGAGAAATTGAGTTGGTCAGCACTGCTGGAAGAACAAGAAGGAGCTATGAGATGAAGTAGGGAAGACAACTGATATATTGCAATCATACTACCCATGTCTTTATCCTAAGTTCAATGGGAAACCCTGACATGGTTCAGCAAAAGGGGTGGCATGGGCAGAATGGCATCTTAAAAAGATCTGTTATTGCAAGGAGGCCAGGTAGATATAGCAGTAGTCTAGATATTAGATGATAGAAGCTTGGTCTAGGGTGATGGTAACGGAAACAAGTTAGGGGAAGGATCTGAGGACCATTTAGGAGATCCAAAGCACATATTTTGGTGATGAGTTAGGTGTGTAATGAAGGAAAGGGAGTCAACAAGAAAAATTCATAGGTTTCTGGCTTGTGGCCAAAGGTAGATACTGGTTCACTGAGATGGCTGTCCGAGCAGAAAATGAAGTTTGAATGGAAAGACTGTGAGAGCAGGTAGTCTCCCCTCTGATTTCCCCCAACTCACTTCTCGATAATTTTGATATGCAGCCGAGATTGAGACCGAGTGCTTTAATTTAACATATTTTCTGTTCTTTAAGATCTCAGAGCAGGGGCAGTTGGGTGGCTCAGTCAGTTGGGCCTCTGTTTCAGCTCAGGTCATGGTCCCAGGATGCTGGGTCCAGGGCTCAGAGGGGAGCCTGTTTCTCCCTTTGCCTGTTGCTCCCCCTGCTTGTACTCTTTCTCTGTCAAATAAATAAGTAAAAATATTTTTTAAAAATCTCAGGACAACCTGCCCTCTCCATTAGCTTGTGTTTCAATTTTTCTCTTAATCTTTACTTTTATTATTGGCTCTTTTTTCGAATGTTCTGCCACCCATCTCCCATAACTTAGATGTGCCTCTGCTATATTTTCCTCTTTCCATCCACATCCAGATATTGAAGATACTGAGTACTTATTCCCTGGAGAAAGAGAGAAAGGGAAATGAATGAGAGGAAAAGAATATATTGTTGAAGTCCTATAAATAATAAAATCCTTGTTATTTTAAATAAGCATATATTTAGGAAGAAGCCTTTCCACTAGACCTCTGGACAAAGATGCTCTTCTTTATTTACAATTACTTAGCCTAGAATTTCTTCTAAGCTGGTGGAATTTTGCCATTTTGTATCTGAGGGTAGGTTCCAGGGCTCCTTGTGTCAAAACCAGCAAGATTAACTCTCAGCTGTGGGTTAACATAGCTGTATCAGGCTGGCCAGCTCTGAGCTTGTTGTGGGACTAAGAAGGCAGAGGAGAGGGGAGATTCTATTCTGGAGAAAAGGCAGGGGCCGGGGCCGTAACCCTTTAAGGTATGAGGTTTGAAATGAACACCAGCTACGTAAAGGAGAAAGCAAGCATTTCTCCTGAATCTGAGGCAGTCTGTGCTCTGACTGATGCTTGAGGGATGAGCAGTCCAAGGTAAATAGTGGAGAAATTTATTTCTGGGGATGCCAAGTCATGATGACTGGATAAGGTCTCAAACCCAGACCCCAACTTACTCACCACCCCCCAACACCACCCACAGTATTCTATTTCCTTGTAGAGTCAAGGTGTGGTTGGTAACTGTCAGCCTATGCCAAGCAGAGAGCAGGACTTCCCTCAGAATCAGCAGGAAAAATGGGATGTCACTAATACCTTCTTCTCAAAGGTATGACCTTGGCATGTGGTTCTGTCTACCACCAAGCAATCAAGCAAGGTCTACCATGTGAAGGAATGTCTGTGTAGAGACGGGGACCATGCTGTTTGGATTATCTTGTGAGGGCACATACCCATGTACTTGGAGAAGACAGAATCACACAAAAGGACATCAGATTCAAGTACTTGGTTCAGTCTGCCCTCACAGCAGGTTGGGATTTCAGAAGGCAGAATTTTCCCACTGTTTCAGAGGTCAACAGCCCCAGGAGGGAGATCAGACAGGATGGAAAGAGGCAAGCCAAAGAGAAAACCAATACAAAGAGCCGGTCTCAGGGGCAGAGATTGTGATCATAAAAACAAAACAAAACAAAACAAAACTACACAGACACACAGAAAAGAAATCCCCCCAAAAACCTAGCCAACACACTAGATTTCCTCCTACTCCAACAGGTCCTACAGCTTATAGATCAGAGAGAAGATTCTTGAGAGTGCTGAGTAAACCGTGAAGTCAAGGAGTTTTGAATAGTACTCAATAGGGATCAAAAGCCAGGGATTCAAAATGACGTAACTGTAGACATTTCTCTAGAATCCTTGTCACCCTGGGTGGAGAAACAGAGACAGCCCTTGAAGAGGTGTATCCGGCAGCTGGTGGGGGGTGGTGGTGGTCCTGGGCTCGTTGAATGGAAACAGGAAGGGCAAGGAGGTCCAAATAAGGACCCTGGAACCCAGGCTGAGCATGGGGATCAGTGAGGTCTGTAGAGGACACATGGATTGGGGCCAAATTCACATAAGGAACAAGGGGCTTCTGTTCTTTAGGACTGAGAATGGTTGTCAATGCATATAAGGGAGTGCAAGAGGGAGGTAGATAGGACTTGGATGAGCTACGCAGTTTAAGTTTTCAATGTGGAGCAGCCCCTAGGCATGTTTATAACTGTGAATGCTTGGTCTGAAGCAGAAGTACAGATCCTTTAAACTAAGTGATAGAGAAACTGTGAGCCTTTTGTGTTTGGCAGGTAGTTTGACCAGATGTCCCAGCTTGTCTAGGATGGGCCCACATTATATCTTTTGCGTCTGTGTAATGATTAATAGTGTTTCCCAGACTTTCAAATGTACCCAGGTTTGAATGATTGCATTTATCAGCAGTGGCAGTAATAGAAGCCAGCAGTGGTGCCCGCGACCCAGGACAGGAGAGGGGAGTTACATGAGAGCCATGCTGAGACTCCAGGAGGAGACATCTTCCCATGGGACTCCAAAAACCCTCCCTTGGGCATCTTCATAAATAGGAACTCTTCAGCCTGAACACAAGGACAGAAGCTACCCACAGTCCAGCTTCTAAAGTCATAGTTCTGGATAGAGGACTTTCATGCTAAGTATTCAGCTTTGGGATAGCTAAACTCTCTCTTCTCCAGGCTTGTTACAGAGTCAAGAGATGGAAAAAGCATGAGAAAGGTATCCCAGGAAAGTGGAGTGAGAGATAGTTTGGATGAGTGGCTGAGCTAGTCACTTCCGTCTTCCTGCTGATGGACTGAACTAGGCTTCAGCAGCTGGAGGTGGTCAGTTTTCCATACCTGTCTAGGATGTACTGCTCTCCCTTCTTCCAGGCTTGGAATCCTTCTGGATCTTAGGAGCAAGTATCAGAAAGAGAACATTGGAATAAAGTTAGCAGGCCTATGGAAGTATACAGCCTCTGCGAAGGGTTTTTGTCCCAGTTTGGGTGTGTTGGTACAATGATGCATATCCTAATTGTCTTGGAACCGCTCACACTGTGCCCCTGGATCTTGACCTCGTGCCTGGAGAAGATGATCTGGCACAAGGCCAAAGTTCCCGTTGGAGGTGAATTGAAGTCCAGAATTTCATATCATCCTTATATGACTCTATGAGAAGTAGTATCAAGACTTTTGTTCAGATAAGGAAATCAGTTTAGAGAGGCTAGGTCATTTGCCTAATGTCGTCAAGGTCCTCACCTGCAGTGTCTGGAGTTTGAAAACTCAGAGCTGGCTCTAGTCCCTGCCACTGCTGCCTCCCAAGGAATGTGTTGTTTCTTCTTTAATTTTGAAGGAATGGTTGCCTTGATTAGGCAGTGCTGCTCACCCAGGGATCCTCAAGGTCATCCTGACAAAGAACCCTGGCTTTTCCTGATCTAGGAGATTGGCTGTGGTTCCAGGGGTGGCCAGCAGGTGTCGTGGTCACTGGTCACTTGCAGTGTGCGGAGTCTGCGTTGTTGGACATAGGACTATTCTGTCACTGTTCTTTGAAAGCCTTTCTTTTCAGCAACTTGACAAGAGCAAAGAAAAACATCCCAAACAATGCATAGCAGTCCTTCTTACTTTATGAACACCTTCCAACATTTGGATGAACACTTCAGTCCATGGGAAAAAATCATATTGACATTGAGCTCATGACCCAAGAGAATATAAAGAATTCCTAGATTTCTAAAAGAACTGTTTTATTTAAAAATATTTTTTTTTCTACATATAATAGACTATAGGGGCACAGAGTGGCAGTGTTGCAGGCCTCCCCAGTACTAAGTTGTTTATACACAGACCTCATTTACCATTCTCTTTTGCAGGCTGTGAAGTGTGCCTGCCACAGGATTGATTTCAGTAAATGATGATGATTAACTTGTATCTGTGTCTGTGCTCATTTAATTCTCACAATCGTTCTATTTTAACAGAGAGGTAAAGTAATTCATCCAAATTCCCATGGTCACCAAGTGGTGGGATTGATGAATGAGTGAGCGATGGAAGGATTGAGAAGCTTCATTGTTATTATGCTTTTCCAAGCCTGGCCTCAGGAGCCGGGGAAGACCTGGAGAGGCAGACCTCTCTTCCCCAGATGGGTGGACTGTTGAGGGAGTGGGAAGGAGCACAGCGTGGTGGTGCATAGCTGTGACTTCAGCTGAGAGCAGGGGCAGCAGGACAAAGTTATAAAGTACCACCTTCCCATCTCAAGGCCCAACAGCAGCACTTCCATCATGAGTGAGTATGAGCCAAAGCCAGTACGGGCACTTTATGCATGAAGCCTGCCTCATTCATCAAGGAAAACTTTTGGGCAAGAAGTGGTGGGAACATAGTGTACCTGGCCCCTTTATTACAGAGCAAATCCATGGAGTCTGCCTGTGATGCAGAAGGAGAAATGACAAAGGATCTGCCCTGGCCAAGCTCACCTTCTTAGTGGGAGAGAAACCATCAAAGAATGGGCCCCTTTTCTGAATTTTGTGATTCCTTTCTCAGTTGGGCACGCAAGAGGTTATTTGTCTCTTCCTAGTACCTTGCCAGCAGCTGGAATACGTTGCCATGGAAAGAAAGGACACAGGAGCTTGGTATCTTCAGTGACTTACAGAGTTGGACCGCAGAACTTTGCCATGCAAATCTTATTGAAGTATGCACCTTCTTTTCAATTATGATTTGCAGAAAAGCAATGCCCAAATTTTATCTCAGTGAATAGTAGCAATACTAACTGAGGTCAGTCATTCCAAATCCCACACAATGGTCAGAGTTCCCTGTACCAGACTGGCTAAGCTTTAACAGAAGTTGAAAGTTAAGTCCCCGGGGCAGATAAGTAAAGTGGCAGGTCCCAGGCCCTGCCCCAACCTTTCTGTCTGGACTGCTAGTCTCAGTTGGTTCTGTTCCCCTCCCCTGTATTCCTAATTTCCCTGTCCTTTCTGATCACATACAGATCCCACATAGCTTAGCCCTGTCCTGGTCAGCACTACCCAGCCCTAGGACAGCCCTTCTGTGATATTTACCAGGCTCCTCTTCCTTTTGTATCCAAAGCCCCCTTTCTGCCAGTCTTTTTCAAATTTGTCTGCTCCAGATTCGGAACCTGGGTGTCTGGTCTTTAGAAATCTCTGCCCTCCCCCCACTGACAGGACACGCAATGTCAGAAGCAGAGCCAGTCTTTGACACTTGTCCATGCCTTGTCCCAGTTATCTTCTCCCCTCCCTGGGCCTCCGTGTGGCCTTTCTGATTCTCTGACCCTCCACTCAGCTCTCACCCCCATGGACCCACCTGCTGCTCATCATCATTGCTATTCCCCTCTAATGGATCACCATCTCAGTGTTCCCAGTATCCACCACACATTGTTTCCATTTTTAAGTCTGAACTTCAACTGACTTTGTGAGTTAGTTTCTTGAAAAGATTGAGGCCATCTAACATGAAATTTCTCAAATTCTCCCCCATCAACCTCAAAATTTCTGTGTCCTTTCACTCAGCTGTTTCCCTTTCTTCTACTTCAAAAAGAGAACTACTTCTCCACCTGTCCAAGAGTTTCCTTTGCACTGAGTCTTCTAATGGAAGAAATACAGGGTTTGAAGTGTGACTGGATTTCAAATCCTAACTTTACCATCTGTTATAGCTATGTGGGCTTGGGCAAATCATTTGACTTCTGTGAACCTCAATTTCCCCACTGTAAAATGGAGATAATACTCCCTACTTTCTAGTATGTATGCATATGGAATCATATACTATATGGCAAAATCCTTGACAGATAGAAGACCCGCATTTAAGCAAGTGATTCCTGGTCCTGTTCTCTCTCTCTTTCTCTCTCTCTCTCTCTCTTTATATATATATATAAAATTAAAATACATAATTTAAAAATATATTTATTATATTTATATATATTTATATATATATAAAATTAAAATTCATAATTTAAAAATATATTATATATATATATATATACATATATATATATATATTTACAGCAAGAGAGAGAGGGAGAACAGGGGTAGTGGGAGAGGGAGAAGCAGGCTTCCCACTGAGCAAGGAGCCTGATGCGGGGCTCAATCCCGGGACCCTGGGATCATGATCTGAGCCGAAGGCAGACGCTTAACGACTGAGCCACCCAGGTGCCCCGGTCCTGTTCTTGTAAGACCAGTCATTGTCCATCATTCCATCATTAGTGAGTGCAATTTCCTCCATTTTTGAAAGTTTTCCATGGCTTTGAGTACTTTATCCACTTCCTGGGTCCTGGTTGGGAGCCCTTGACTAGCTCAGTCAACCTCTTCAAGCTCTAAACTTCTTTGAAAAGCAGTGAACAGACATTGACTTCACAGGGCTGCTATGGGAGATGAGTAAAACTGCACCAAAGAAAACCTATCTCTAGCATGTCATCATGGGTGCTGTCTAGGTCAGTTTCAGTCTATCAAGGCACAAATAGTCCATCATCCAGTCAGCATATGCTCATTGAGCATCTGTTCTGACTTGGGTTCCATTCCTGGTGTTTGGAAGTGGCAGATATTCTTGGTTTCTCACCCAGTAATCACACCCTTCACCCCTCATTTGCCTTGGTGTCAGGCCCCCAGTTTGTGCAGACATCAGGGAGCAGGTGCTCTGGAAAGATGGCTTTGTCCCCTTCTCCAGGGAGAAACCAGAATTGATCCGAGCCATGGGTGGGCCGTGACCTCATATGGACAACACTATAGAGGAGGAAGTTTGCTAGGATTCTGAAAAAGATTCTAAAGAAATGCTAGGAGAAGAAGTCCATTCTCTCCCTTATAACATGGTTGGGTCAGGACACGAAGGCTGGAGCTGCCGCAGCCACTGTTCAGAAGGAGCAGAACAGAAATGTCAGCCCAGGACTCTGAGGCTGTTGAATTGCCAAATACACATTTATGTGAAAACACAAATATCCTTGATTGTCTGAGTCACTTTCCATTGTTCCACTTTCCCCACACAGCTGAAAACATCCTGCAAGCAGTAAGCAAGATGGATAAAGTTCTTGCCCTCATAAAGTTTGAAAATAAACAAGTCAACATATAAACACACATTATTAAGGTAAAAGTGGTAATTAGTGTAAAGAGAAGTGAAGAAAGCAAAGGGATTCAGAATGATGAAGGCACACTACTTAAGGTACACCCTTTCTACGAAGGCTACACTTAAACAGAGACCTGAATGAAGTGATGAAGTAAGTATATGAAGATCTGGGGGAAGAACATTCCAGGCGGGGAAAATAGCAGGTGAAAATCCTGGGATCAGAAACAAACTGAGCCTGTTTGAAAAGTGGTGCAAATACCACTGTGACTGGAGCACAGGAAGTCAAGAGGAGAGTGAGGTGGCTGGGTTAGATGGCACTTCGTGAGCCATGGTAAGACGTTCAGCTTTTACGCCATTAGGGTGATGGGCACTCATGGGTTGATGTTGAATGAGGTGATGACATGATCTACCTTTGGTTTGAAAAGGACAACTGTGACTGTTCTTTTGAGAGAAGAGCCAATTGCTAAAGCAGGACCAGCAAGGAAGCTGCTTTGCTGTTTCAGTTTGGAGGGGATGGTGGTTCTGATGGAAGGTAGGGGCTGGTGATGATAAAGACCTGTTAGATCCAGCATGTGTTTTAAATAGCTTGCCAGGGGGCACCTGGGTGGCTCAGTGGGTTAAGCTTCTGCCTTCGGCTCAGGTCATGATCTCAGGGTCCTGGGATCGAGCCCCGCATTGAGCTCTCTGCTCAGCAGGGAGCCTGCTTCCCCGCCCTGCCGCCTGCCTCTCTGCCTACTTGTGATCTCTCT
Organism: Enhydra lutris kenyoni; assembly: GCF_002288905.1. NCBI lineage: Eukaryota > Metazoa > Chordata > Mammalia > Carnivora > Mustelidae > Enhydra > Enhydra lutris. Next base: position 39,457,512 of record NW_019154096.1, on the reverse strand, counting down.
GTGTCAAATAAGTAAAATAAATAAATAAATAAATAAATAGCTTGCCATGAGGTCAGACATGAGATGTGAAAGACCTAGGAGAATTGCAAGTGACTGTTAGTTTTTTCCTCCTGGGCCAGTGGATGGAGGGTGGTGGCATTTATTGAGCTAATTAGACTGAGGAAGGAGAAAGGGTTTATTTTGGGGGGAAGGGGATTTGAGAAATCATCAATCCTCTTGCAGATAAACTGAAATTTGAGTTTCTTATTTGACCTCAAAAATGAAGATATGTGGGTAGTGGTATAAAAGAAGCCAGTTTATTAGAGGAGTAAGGGCTTCTTATAAATATGAAGTTGGAATTCATCAGTGGGTAGGTGGCTGGTAAAGCCATGGGAGTTGAGATCTTATGTGGTGAGTGAGAGTAGAAAGAGAAGAGAAAACAACCGTGGAAGAAATTGTCAGGCATTCCCCCATGTAGAGGTCAACAGAAGGAGGGAAGTAGACACAGGTATTGAAGAAGTGGCTGGCAAGGTATGAAGCAAGTCAGAGGAATTCATTCCAGAATCCAGGAGAATAAAGCATTTCAAGGAAGGGAGACTAACCCAATGTTGCTGCAGGTCAAGTAAAATGAGCACTGAGACCGGAATCTTGGACTCAGCAGCCTGAAAAATAGCCCCTTCCATGGCTTTTGTGGGGAGAACCTGATTTGAGAAGATTGAGGAGAGATGAGGTGAGCAAACAGACCAGCAGAGCAAGAGCCTGTAGACTCAATTCTGGGACCATGCAGGGGCTCCCCTCGGACGGATTCTCCCTCCTCAGGGCAGCTTGAGGTTATCTGCTGAGCATGGGAAGGGAGGAGAGGGTGTGACTGTGGCCTGGGAAAGTTGAAGACAACCGGGCTAGGGAAATGTGGTGAAATTCTTGGGCAGTGTGGGTGACATGTGTGATCATGGGTATACAGTGAGACCAGTTAGCACAGGCTTGTGTTGTTCTTCAACCTGGCTAGGCTGCATGGACGTAGGGTGCAATAGGGAGAAGCAGAGCTGGAGAGGGTTGTATGCAATAGCAGCAGACACAGCGTGCTTACCATGTCCCCCACTGGTCGTATTGCTCTGCACTCTTGGCCTGTGTCCACCTCCTCCCCGCCCTGACTTCACAGATGAGGAGACAGCACAGATAAGAGTCAGTAACTTGCTCAGGTAGCCTAGTCAGTAGGTGGCAGAGTCAGGATTTGAACCTAGGCAGTTTTAGCTCAACAATCCTGCTCTTAATCATTATGCTGTCTTGTAGCTCGTGCTCCCACTTACCTGCAGGTGAATAATTTTAGTGATAGGCTATGCAAATGTAACTGATGGGACGAAACCCAATGGCTCAGACAACACATTTTTTCTTTCTTTACACTCCAGGGAAAATCTTCTAGGTGGGTGGAAGTTGGGGTCCCAGGCTGAAGGGACCTCTGCCATCTATGATCCTTGACTTCCAAGGTCTTTGAGGTCATCTTCACTGCCATTCTAGCGCCCTCTGTTGTGTGTTGGGGTGTGTGTACATCCTGTCCACTCACTTACCATTGGCTGGGACTCTGTCACGTGGCTCTAGCTAGCCACAGAGGAGGCTGGGAAGTGTAGTCTGGATGTGTGCCCAGGAGGAAGAGGAGAACAAATTTTGGTGGATGGCTAGCAGGAATTTCTGCCACATGAACCATGGACTTGAAACTCGATAATGAGGGAAGAGAGTACAGGGTGGAAGTGATGATCAGTGGTAAGGTCCTTGAATGGCAGGTCTTTATGAGCACAAAAATTTGTCAAAGTGGAGATAATTTAAGGTAAATAAGCTGGAAAATAAGTGTCAGTGGGTTATCCAAGCCTAAGATACAGGAAATGTAAGTTTTGGAGGCAATGCAGTTACTTGTGATGACAAAAGCTACATGTGAACACAGGAGTGGATGGCTGAGGTGGGGTGAGGAAGGTAAAGTAACATGGTTAAGGACTTGTTGAGGTCATAAAGAAGTTGGCAGGACTGACCACGGAAAGCTCAGAATTGACATGTCAATGACTAGGGACAGCCCATCTCTAAATGTTGCAGGGCCCAAGAAAAGTGTTAAATGGAGGCCCACACCCTTTAGGTCTAAATATTTAAAAGTTATAGGGCAAGCCACCAGACTTTAAATAAAATATGTCTGTCCTCTTACCCGACAAGTAGACCTTTATAATTCCCTGCAAGACTGCATTCGAAATGAAAGTTCTGGGCCTCTGTGTTTTATGAGAACAGCTGCCTTGGACTTCTAGTCCCAGGCTCGGCCACACACTGTGAGGGGACACTGGGAGAGACCTGGCCAAGCCCTGAAAGCAGGCTCAGTGCTGATTGGGTAGGACACCTTGAACAAAGCCCAGGAGATGGACACAGGAATGGGGGCAACCCTTGGCCCATGGCCTTCTCACCCACTTAGAAGGGGTACCTTCAGACAAGGGCAAAGCAAGTCTTCTTGCGTGGTCTCAGTGGTGGACTTCTTAGAAGTCAGTACGTGATGGCAGAAGGGATAGCAGGGTGTGTGATCATGTGTCTCAGAGAAGAGGCAGGATGTCAGAGAAGTGATTAGAGGAGGAAGGAAGACAACTGGACCCTACAGAGGCAGCCAGCTGAGCCAAGGCTATGGGAGAGAGTAAGGTCAGGGGTTTGGGGATGGACGGAGCTGCATACCCTCTACATCGCCACCACCTCCAGCAAGATGCACAACTCTCTCATCACCACAAAGGTTGCCCTGTGCTAGCCCCTTACAATCACCCTTCCCTCCACCATCTCTAACCTCTGGCTACCACCAGTCTGTTCTCCATCTCTATAATTTTGTCATTGCAAAGATGTCATATAAATAGAGTCATAGTGTATGTGACAAATTGAGATTGGCTTTTCCACTTAGCTTAATGCCCTTGAGATTCACCTAAGTGTTGAATGTACCAATGGTTCATTCATTTTATTGCTGAGTAGGATTCCGTCGCATGAAGGTTCTCCAGTTTGTTTAATCATTCACCTACATTTTGAGTGTTAACGGTTTTTGACTGTCGTAAATAAAGCTGATGAACAGTCATGTACACATTTTTGGGTGGACAAAAGCTTTCATTTCTTTAGGAAAAATATCAGGTGTTCAATTATTGGCAAGAACATGTTTCATTTTTTAAGACACTGCCAAACTATTTTCCAGGATAACTGTGGCATTTTTATATCTCATCAGCAATATCTGAGAGGTCTTGGATTCTGTTTAGACTAATAAAATTTATTATTTTGGATGTAACTAATTTGCAATACATGACAGTATAGATATTGGACATATCCCTGGTAGCAAGCCTAAAGTAAGGGGCATAACTGGGAATTGGTTTTAGTATTAAATTCTACTTGAGTCTATATCCTACTTTAAAGAACTGTATTTAAATATGAATCAATATGATTCTTGAAAGTGTAGCAATTGGATTTTCTAAAAATATGCAAATTCAAAAATCTCAGTACTGAATTAGGGTTTTTCCTTGCTTTAATTTGAATGAATAAAATCTTAGTAGAGATAAGTACAGAAGGATATTGCTGCTGAGTGCTCATATTTTTAACAAAAAATGTGAAGGCAGTGGTGACTTTAAGCAGACCAGCATGTCCCTGGGTGTCAGTGACTTAGATGTTGCTTCTGTTCTCATAGGAGTCAGGCCCATGCTTGGAAGCGTTCATTTTCTCCCTCTGGGACTCAGTTTCTTCAGTTGTATGTGGTTGGCCTGAACAACTTACTAAATAAAACTTATCTGAGTACTTATTAAAATGCAGATCCCCTCCTCTCTCCCAGAAAGTCAGTTTCAACAGCCCTGGGGTGCCCCTGGGAATTTACATTCCCCTAACGTCCATTCTGAATCTGATAAACAGACAAATCTGGGAGAAACAGCACAAGATGGTTGCAATTATTGTAAAATCCTTTACTAGCTAGTGTGGAAAGCAAGTAGCTTTAAGCAGGAAAAAATAAACTTTGTAAGATATTGTATAACATTTATTGCTTTGAAAAAAAAAAAAAAACTATATAGCACAAGGCTCCAGGGGGAAAGCCCAAAAATGGACAATAATTTTCCTGATTAAATAATAACTAATGACTAATTAACAACATTTAAAACTCTCTTCACAAAATAATCATTAAGTTTCTAGTGATTTTTGCTAGATAAATAATATATATGAATATCTCATACATATAATATAATGTAGATTATACATAAAGAATGTATTATATATATTTATATATCTATTCACACTAAGAGGAATCATACAAGGTAAATCCACACTTTTGGTTTTTTAAAAGATTTTCTGGGCAAGTGTTGAATGCCAGCACACGCAGATCTGCTACCCTCCTTTACACAGCTACATCGTCGTTGTTCACTGTGTGAAAAACAATTTACTTTTCTGTCCACCGCTGATGGACATTTTGGTGGCTTCTAGTTTTTCACCATAACAACAAAAAAAATACTGCGATAAGTGTCCTTTTTTATATGTTTGAGTGACCATTTGTAAGGATGCTCATAGGGTCAGTTCCCCACAACTGGGCTTACAAATCTTCTGTACATTTACAGTTTTAATGAATATTACCAAAAGCCCCACTGAGAGCATGTGCTAATCTATATTCTCACCACTGACACAGGACGGTTCATCCACCATGCCCTTAAGCACTTGATTTCATCAAATGTCATTATTTTATTTTTTTGGTCAATATATGAAGTAAAATGCTTATTTTCTTTTGAAAGCCAGTTTTGAAATTTCTGTTGATTTAGGGAGCTCTAAAAACCTGTTTTTTTCACCCCTACCTCTGCAGAGCTGGTGTCTAATCGTTGCTCTTCTTCTCCTCTGCTGGTTCCTTTCTGCGACCAAGTACCAAAGAATATGAGAATTCCTTTTCCTCCTTCTCCAACCACATTTCTGTTTTATTTTAATTTTTATTCTTTTTTTTTTTTTTTTTTTTTTTTTTTTTTTTTTAACAGAGAGAGACTGCGGGAGAGGCAACAAAAGCAAGGGGAGTGGAAGAGGGAGAAGCAGGTTTCCTGCTGGGCCAGGAGCCCAGTGTAGGACTCAATCCCAGAACCCTGGGATCATGACCTGAACTGAAGGCAGACGTGTAATGACTGAGCCACCCAGGCATCCCCACATTCCTCTTTTAAAAACAACACAAAACAGAACATTTTATTGAGGTATGATTGATGTCCAAAGAGCTGTGTATATTTAATGTATTTATTTAAGGTGATGAGTTTGAAGGTTAAGTGTCCACCTGTGAAAGCAACACTAGGATCTATGCCATAGACCTATCCATCACCTCCAAAAGTTTCCTCTTGCCCTCTTTGTTTGTGGAATTACTTATATTATTGTTATTATTAATTTTGTGTGTCTGTAGTAACCACACCCACATTCCCCTTGCGTTCCCCCTGGCAGCTCCAAGTCATCATTCCTCACCAGGATCTTGCACCTTACTCTACCCTGTTGGGTGTGGGTCCAAAGCCTGGGCCCAGTGAAGCGCATGGAGGGCCGTGGAATAAATGAGACTAAGGCTCTGTTCTTGGCGGCCCCCTGGTTCCTCGCAGGGCCCTTTCTTTTGATTGGACCAGGAAATAAAGCAACATCCATGCAAAACCCCTGCTGAGCCACAATCCTATTGTCTTCAGTGGCACCTAATCCATTTGAGCTCTTACAAGCTCTCCCTCAGGTCACCCACCTTGGGGGTGGCTCTGTCTGTGAACAGGTCAGAGACTGCCTGGGGCTCAGGGCAAGAAAGCAAGTGGCAGGAAAGGGAAGGCCCTTTGCTGACTCCCTCCCTGGGCAGCCAAGTGCTTAGTAACAAACAGTAAACAGAGGCAGCAGCGCCAGTGGCCACAGCAGCTCAGCAGAGAGGAGCAAGAGATCCCTTCTCCGGGTTGGAAAATTGTCCCTGATGAAGGCCTAGACCTGATAGCGATCGCAGAGACTTTCAGATGCAGCCTCTGCCTCAGGACACAGGTACTTCTCGGTGTTCACTTTTCTTTTGTAAAGCTGGGTCAGGTGAAGGGCAAATCTTTTTACTAGCTTTGGGTGTTGGGAACAAAGAAAACACAATGGGACTAAGGCCTGTGTGAGTGACTCTGCCGTATTATTTGGAGTATTATATGGTCTAGGCTACTAGTGGGGCCTGATTCAAATGATGAATTTGCTTTAAAGCAGTAAAGAATGGCTCGGCAGAGAAAACGCAGGGTTCAGAGACAGACCAACCCTTGTGTGAATCATTTCTTTGAGACTCAGCCTCTGTTAGCAAATTCAAATTCAAAGCAAATATTTTAATTTTCCAGAGACTCAGTTTCCTCATCCAATAAATGGGGATAATGGTACCTACATTGTAGCGTTACTAGGGATACATGAGGTGACATATGTCAGGCACTTAGCACAATGCTTGAAGCAGAGGAGTAGCCCAATAAATGATATAACTATCACCATCTTCCAGAAATGGGTATTTTGGTTATGTTTAAAGAAAGTCCGCGCTTTAAAGTTTCAGGCTTTCTCTAATCAACTCTCAGAAAACAATGGGAAAAATTGTGAATGGTTCATCTAACTTCTGTTTTTTTTTTCTTTTCTTTTCTTTTTTTTTAAGATTTTATTTTTTTATTCGACAGAGAGACAGTGAGACAGGGAACACAAGCCGGGAGAGTGGGAGAGGGAGAAGCAGGCTCCCCACTGAGCAGGGAGCCCGACTTGGGGCTCGATCCCAGGACCCCAGGATCATGACCTGGGCCAAAGGCAGACACCTAATGACTAAACCACCCAGGCACCCTGTGACTTCTGTTTTTAAGTAACAACTGAATTCAGAGATGAGGTGTGAGTATCTCTCCTGGCTACATGCTGTTGTTTGTTGTAGGTTAGAGTTGAAGCCGACAAATTAATTAGATAAGCAAGATATATCCTGGCTGCCAAGCCAAGTGCTAAGTGCTGGGGACACCCGTCTCTGCTCGGGGGATCTTCCAGGTGAGTGTGGGAGCCCACGAGGTGAGCCTGTATGACAAGGGGTGGCAGTAGCAAGGGTCAGAGTGATACAGGGTCCTGGAAGAGATGGTGTGTGAGCGCAGTTTGAACGCCGGGTGGGAGCTTGCAGGAGGTGAGAGGAGAGGAGTTGGGGCAAGCTGTCCTGGGCAGAGGAAAGTATGCGCAAGAGCCCAGTAGTATGAATAAGTAGAGCGTATTCTGGGAACAACAGGCAGCGTGGCGTGACTGTAGTGAAGTGTGAATATGGGCATCTGAGTAGAAAGAGGCTGCAGAGGTGAACAGGGCAGAGCAAAGAAAGCTTTCCATGTCTTGCATTCCATTCAGAAAGTTCTGGAAAGCCATCGATCATTTTAATGAGGGGATGTCATGATTGCATTTAATTATTAGAAAGACTATTCTGGTAGTAATATACATGTGGGGTTGGAAGGGATGAAGCCTTGGGATGACGACAGCCAGATTAACCTAAGGAAACAGCAGTGGGGATGTACAGACCCTCCAAGCACAGGCTGCCAACACTGCAAAAAGGAAGATAAAAAAACATTCATACATCTACACATGTATAAGTTTATTATAAATTGTATTTATTTATTTATTAAAAGATTTTATTTATTTATTTGACAGACAGAGATCACAAGTAGGCAGAGAGGCAGACAGAAAGAGAGAGAGGAGGAAGCAGGCTCCCCGCTGAGCAGAGAGCCTGATGCGGGCCTCGATCCCAGGACCCTGAGATCATGACCTGAGCTGAAGGCAGAGGCTTAACCCACTGAGCCACCCAGGTGCCCCTATAAATTGTACTTATATGAAGGATGTGCATGTTGCATAACTGATAAGTTGTAAAATATATGACTCTTTATTCCAAATTTCATATAGCCAGTCCGTTCACACAGACTGCATACATTGATTTTGCTGAACTCTGACATCCTCAGTCAGCCTATGGTTGAGACTGACCAATGAGTATAGCCGCAACATTAATGTTGGCTGCTATTCTGTTTACACTGACGAGTAAGAAGAAAGCTAAGCAATGAAGGTGAATGTTTTAACTCCACTCATTTGTCAATGACATGAGTGACTGCTGAATTGGATAATAGTTTTTGAATTCTGGAAGAACATTTCCTCAATTTTTGTGCTATTCATAATACAACAGATCTAGACATGAAACACTTTTAGGTTTAATCTGAATTAACATTTTCTCCATCATTTTCTTAAGTCTAGATAATAAACAAAACCATAAACCAAGCCCTGATGTGTAGTTTCTGCCAATTTCTGTGGTGTAAATACTTTCTCTGTGGTCAATTCCAAGTTCCCAAGATGCAACACTAAACACAAAGTTTGAAAAGATATATACTACCACATCATTATATGATATTTCTGTCACACAAATGCAGTGGATTTAAAGGAGCCGAAGAGCATAGACAATAATGAAATATAGCCAAATAATTAGGAAAATTAGGGGTCTTGAGTATATTATGAACATAATTTATTTAATTGGAAGTTTATATGACTTTTTTTTTTTTTTTTTTTTTTACAATGGCTATGTTTAACAACCATCTTGCAAAACTCCTGGAGATATAATTATGGACTCTCATTAGTGGGTAGGAACCTTCTTCAGCACAGCATGGGATCCTAGAGAGTTTTAAAGAGGCGGAATCCATAGGGATAGGAATATGATTATCAAGGATGGGAGAAGTAAGGACCAAGAAATGAATTAAAAAGAATATATTCTTTTCTCTAGGGACCAACATACCACTCACCAAAATAAGAAATACAGGAGTGGATTCAGAGGTACAAAGCAATGTTAGAGTTTTTGAAAAGACCAACATAGAAAGATAACCTTGGATTTAAATACAGAGTGGAGAAGGTTGAGAGCTATTTGCAGTCTCTTTTTCTTTTTTCAAGATTTTATTCACTTATTTGAGAGAGAGAGGAAGAGAGCACAAGTTGGCGGGGAGGGGCAGAGAGAGAGGGAGAAACAAACCCTCAGATCATGACCTGAGCCAAAGGCAGATGCTCAACTAACTGAGCCACATAGGTGCCCCGCTATTTGCAGTCTTGAAGAGAAGTCACTGGATTTTTTCAGATACCTACAGAATCTGTGCTCATTCCCCTACCGGTGAGCCCCGATGGAGGAGGAGCGGGCCCTATACTTTGAATTCCTAGCATCTAAATCCTCAGGTCTGACATATCAGTGCTTGATGGAATTCATTTTGGCTGAGTTTGTCTGCATTAATCCTTTTATTTTGAAGGCAATGTTTACTTTGCTTTTCTAGAAAGTGAATGTAATACTACTCTCTTCAAACTGTGTTTTAAGCCTTCGGGGATATCTGGAAAGTGATGCAAATCTTTTTGGGTGCTGCCCCTTGCCCATGCTGCCTCTGTATCAGTCATGCTCCATGGACTTGAGGTTATAGAGGAAGGACAGGCCATGCTCAGAGGGTCTGGCTGGACCAAGGGAGTGTTCTTGGTGGGGCAGGGAATGTGGGGCAGGCACACAGGAGCACATATGAGAACAGTCCTGATGACCATCTCTCCCCCCTCAGTATCGCTAATCTCTGGCCCCGGTAGTCATCTTCTTTCACGTATTGTCCCCTTTTACAGGTCCTCTCCACTCACAGTTTCTGTGTTCAGGCCACCCAAGCCCACCTGATACTATGTAGCTGGCCCAGGTTCATGGCCTCACTTCATAAGTCCTCCACCAAATTCCTCCCCATCAATCTAAAAGAGTCATTACCCAAGTACCCAGAGCATTGACAAGCCCTAACACGGTAATTCTATCTCCCTCCAAATTTTAGCTGGCTGCGGCCATTGCCCACCTGTACCTGGTTCTTCCAAATAAGCAATGGGACCTCAGTGCTATCCGTAACTTATAATGGGCAGATGAACCATTTGGTGATCCTGCCAAAATATAGATTCTGACCCAGAGGACCCAGGAAAGGCCTGAGTCTGCCTTTCCTAACAAGTTCCCAGGCGATGACCTTACAGCTGGTCTGAGTCAACACTGTGACTGGGGTCAGCGCCACCTGCAGCTCAGGGATGAAGCCATTTCTGCTTTCAAAAGCCCCAGTTCTGTGGGTTTGTCTCCACCCTATCCCCTGTCCTCTCTTCATATTCAACATTAATCTTATGAAAAATTTATAGTTTATTGAGAAGCTACTGTGTGTCAGATACAATAACTCAGGTTATAGATGAGTGAAGGGGAAAAAAATAAGTTACCCAAGGTAGACAGAGGTCAGGCCAACCCTGACCTTGCAACCTGCCCTTGTAGCCACTGTGCCTCGCTATTTCCATTTTCCTCTCAGTGATTACTGGCCCTGAGTTCAGTGTTTTTAGCTGTTTTCCTCCCTGACCTCTCGTGCCTGGGACTGTCTGGCTAACTCTCCTTCCGCAGTCTTGGTCTTCATCTCATTCTTGGTCACTGACAGCTCTATTTCTAATTACCTTTTTTCCCCCCCCTTGCCTTAGTTCTACTGCTCTACCTCCTTTTCCCTGTAATTTCTTGATGTAAAACAGTTATAATAGCCCAATATCATTGGAAATAGAGTAGGGAGTGAAGGAAGGGAGGGAGGAGAGCTACAGAATGGTGGAAAAGGACCAGTTTGGGGTGGGCTGGTATGAGTCAAGTGGTAGATTTTGAGACTAAGCTGTCAGAACTTACTTCTCCACAGATGCCTGGGTGGCTCAATTGGTTAAGTGTCTGCTTTCTGCTCAGGTCATGATCTTGGGGTCCTGGGATCAAGCCCTGAGTTAGGCTTTGTGCTCATGGGGGAGTCTGCTTCTCCCTCTCCCTCTGCCCTGCCGCCTGCTTGTGCACTCGTACTCTGTTTCAAATAAATAAATAAAAAAAAATATTTTTAAAAATTAAGAATGTACTTCTCCATAGGTTAAAGAAATGTGGCAAAGTGTCTGCCGAGACAGGAAATGTGTTAGACACGCAGAGAAAGTGTCATAAAAGTACCCCATTTATTTCTTGTATCGGTGTCTTTTCTGTATGATGCTGGTTCTCAGAATACAGGCCGCTCCCTGCTTATTCATTGACTTTCTCAGTCATTCAGCCTACAGGGAAGAAAGGACTCTAGGCAGGAGTGTCCCCACCTGGCACTGGGCACTGGGACGGACAGGAGTTGAGAGAGCTGTGATTCATCTGGAGCTGGAGAGGCTATAGAGGCAGGAGGAAGGGGCTGGACCTCAGTCTGGAGGGGTGGACTGGAGATCCCGTAAGCCTCGTTCAGGAGGCAGGAAACAGAAATGATTCTACGGAAAATAGCCAGTGAAGGTTTTAATGTGGAGGAGTAACATGGGCAAATGTGTTTCAGGAAGAGAGCTCTATAGGATGGAGACTGGGTTGAGGCAGTGGTAAGACTCTTGCCATGAAGGTGTTTTATAGATGGGATTAACATCTATAATCAGTCGACATTAAATTAAGGGCCATATCCTTGATAATGTGGGTGGCCCTCAGCCAAACGGTTGAAGGACCTTAAAAACTGAAGCTCTCCCAGTGGAGAATAAATTCTACTTCAAGACTACAGCATCAACTCCTTCCCAAGTTTCTAGCCTGCTAGTCTGTCCTATGGATTTCAGCCTTGCCAGCCCCACTGTCATGTAAGCCAATTTAAAGAAACGAATACATAAATAAATATATTCAAATTAATATATATATAAATAAAACTGGTTCTTTGCAGAACTGCACAGTTACATTATGAATTAGTGGAACATTAATAAAATATGCAAAGTGGTTCTTTTTATATATAAATCTCAGATGAATGGATTTATTTTTTCTCTAGAGAGAGGGCATGCCCACAAGTGTGCCAGGAGGATGAGGGACAGTGGGAGAGAGGGAGAATCTTAAGCACACTCTGTGCTCAGTGAGGAGCCTGATGTGGGGCTTGAGCTCATGACCTTCAGATCATGACCTGAGCAGAAATCAAGAGTCAGACGCTTAGGGGCGCCTGGGTGGCTCAGTGGGTTAAAGCCTCTGCTTTCGGCTCAGGTCATGATCCCAGGGTCCTGGGATCGAGCCCCGCATCAGGCTCTCTGCTCAGCGGGGAGCCTGCTTCCTCCTCTCTCTCTGCCTGCCTCTCTGCCTACTTGTGATCTCTGTCAAATAAATGAAATCTTTAAAAAAAAAAAAAAAGAGTCAGACGCTTAACCGGCTGAGCCACTCAGGCGTCCCCAGATGAATGGATCTTAGTACTTTAATGCTGGGGGCCCCTGGGTGGCGCAGTTAAGCATCTGCCTTTGGCTCAGATCATAATCCTAGGATCCCAGAATTGAGCCCCACATCAGGCTCCCTGCTCTGCGGGGAGTCGATTTTCCCTCTCCCTCTGCCGCTACCCCTGCTTGTGCGCGCGCTCTCTCTCTCTCTATATATATATGTGTGTGTATGCGTGTCAAATAAGTAAATAAATCTTTTAAAAAATAGTTTTAAGCTGAATTTAAAGGCTCAAGAAAAGACAGTAGCTATTAAAATTCACAAATTTATTTTATTTTTTTATTGTTATTTTTCTGTCCTGCTTAGAGTCCAAAACACCCACCCTGAAATACCAGACCATTCTCATGAACCTAGCAAGATTGATTCTCATCTAGAATACACAACTTTAATAAATTGAATAATGATTTAAACATATGTAGCTTTAATTAGTCTTGTTAGCTTACAACCCCACTGTCCCCTACTTTAGAAACTTAAATTGCACTTACTAGCCAGAGTTTTGGGATCTTAAATCAGTTAATGTCTCAGTTTCTTCATTTGGATATGAAGATCATATTGCCTTGCCTTTGAAGGAATCCTTTGAAGGATTTTTGTGGGAATCACAAAAATGTCTGGAAATTTCATAAGCTGCAAGGGGCCATTCTCCTTAGAAGGCATTACCTTTAAGTAAAATTGGTGAGGACTCAATCAATCCACTCTGAGTACAGATTACATTAAAACTGGCCCTGAGACCTTACATAAAGGATGGCACAGGGCTTCCCAAGGGACAGGCTGGACCAGAGAACACAGGTGGAACAAGAACTGCATTGATCACATTGAGTTATGTGTTTCCCATTTTACTTAAATTCTTCGGATTATGTCAAGAAGAAAAGTCTGTCCAGAAACATGAGACTTCCCATTTCTCAAACTAATTGCTCCTTTCAAAATGAAAGACCAAGCTTTAGGCTCACTGGAGGACAATATTATCTGGCAAGAATTCAATGATTAAAAAAAAAACAGTTATAATTACCTTCTATTTATATCTAATTATACTAATATTCGATTTCCTATAACAACATGCAGTTTCCCCTTAAAATGAATGCGCTTTAAAAAACTTGCCTTATGAGCATAGGTAATATAGCAAATATTGGGAAAATGTTACATAAAAGACGGGTAATGGGTGAAACACTACTCTATACTCTGAATGTTTTCTTGTACCTCAGTATCCATTCTCTTATCTGGAAATGCAAGGTTCCCTCTCGGAAGACTGAAGGAAGGTAAGATATCTGCTAGTTGCCATTTTTTCATTAGTTTGTCTGTTTCTCACAACAACCTGAAAGGTAAGAAGTATCATCTCCATTTTATAGTGGAGGAAAGAGATTTTGAGAGGTTACTTGTTCAAGGTCATACCATGTTGGTGCGACAGTATTTATACTGGAGAGTAGGGCAGGGTCTGTGTGAAGAGTACAGTACTGGCACAATTTCACCCATTACCCACTTGAGATCAAGTTTTGAGGAGAACCCTGTAGGAGATTTCTGGAAGTTAAGAGCCCTGGCACCTTTAGTCCTTTAAACAGAGCCCAGATGAGGCAGAAATTGTCTTTTCCTCTTCGGGGGAGGATGCCATTTGCTTTCTGGAAAGTTTTGCTTAGATTTTGGTCTGAGTGCTGGCAGATGGTTTTTAATGAGTGTCCAAAGGGAGAAGGAATGAAAGGAGACACAAGGACCAAAAGGAGGAGGGAAAAAAGGATCATTCTGAGAGCTTTGATTCTCTGGGAGCTCCACATCCTTTCCTGGTTCCTCTCTAGGGTGTCTATTTTGGGGACATTGAGATATTTTAGGCATTTTGCTAAGGCTTAAAATGGGATGTTTATAGCACCTCAATCCTGGCAGACAGATGGAAACAATTAGCACCATATCTTGAGAATCTCATACTTGGAAACTTCTCAGCAGCTCTGATGCTTAAAATCCCTCTCTGGATGGTTGGAGCAGAGATGGAAAGAGAAGGGAAATAAGATATATTCATTATCTTTTACATACCGAACCTATTAATATAATCTCCTAACATTTACATGAGGTAGCTGCTATGATTAACCCTATTTCCCAGATGACAAGACTGAGGCTCAGAAAGGTTAAGTATATATATGCTCTGTGCCCAAGCTCGCACAGCCAGGCAATTAGGAAGCTGGAGATGGAACCAATTCTTCCTCTCAGCCCTAGTCAATAGTCAGCGGCATGATTGTCTCAGAAAGTCTTCTGCTGGGCCTTGCACTTCTGCAAGTTAGTGGGCAGGCCAAGTTTCCTATTGCTCCTAGACAATCGTGCCAACTCCTTTCTTGGCCTGAGAAGTGAGGCAGAGGGGCACCTGGCCAGCTGTGCGACTCCCCCTTACACCTCTGGGTCTCCTTGATCACTTCCCTCACCATGCTCCTGCCCAGCCTGCTTCTCCGTTCTTAGAATCTATCGAACCCCGACATGTTGTGCCCTTTGTTCTCTCTGTCTGGAAAGTTTTTCCTGCAGCCAGCACCTTCTCAGCCTTCAGGCCTCAGCTCATAGGGCATGTTCAAGTGTGTCCTAGTCCCCTTGTCTCCTTGTTCTTCATAGGCTGTCTCTCTTTGAACGTATTTTGTTTATCTGTTTCCGCATTCAGTATCTGTCCCCCTCTGCCCATCCCCACCAGAACGTAAGAACTGTGAGGGTAGGATGTCATATTTTTACCTTTCTGTTTGTAGCTTAAAGTACACTAACTCCATGGTAAGTATTTGTTAAATAAATGAATGGCGGAGGCAAGGAGGTCAAGTGCATGGGCAGAGCTTCTAGGCTGAGCCAGAGTAGACAGGAGGGGCTGCTGGAAGCCAGAGGCCCCTGCAGGAGAGTCCCCGGAGCCAGGACTCACCCTAGTGTGGGAACTTACGGAAGGGAGACCAAGGATATCCCTGAATGGCAACGAGGCTTCAGATGGAGGAGACGTTGGGGTTAGCAGATGACTGCAGAAGCCTTCAGAGAATCAAGTCAATATGGAGGCCTTGAGGAGCCTTGGGGAGCCTGGGAAGGGAAAACGAAACAAGGGTTGACAACAGAGCTGCCTCCCAAAAGCACGCCCATGGGCTGGACACTTTCCCTGAGCTTCCTCACTGGTAGGAAGACAGGGTTTATCTGGGGGGTGGGATCTCTCCATCCTTTAGAAATTTAATGGTCCCCTTTTAGTTCACGGTATAGCAGACTGTGTAGAAACACTTGGAGGCAAGCCCAGAGGCACCCCAGCATGCTGGAACAAGGCTGATGGCGGCTGCCTCAGAGGCCGGGACTGATGGGCACCAAGCAATGGAAACAGTGCCTGGCGTACAGTTCAACCCCACCAACTGTATCCTTGTGTTGTCAGTACCAGCTAGCTCTGAAATGGAACTGGCAATCGGACAGAGATTACAACGTTCATATAAATTTGGGTGGCTCCTTGAGGGCTGGCGGACTGGAATGGAGTCAAAGTGTCCCCAGACAGGTTGCTCCCTATCAGAGTTGGGGAGTGCGGTAAGGGCTGCCATGGAAATCCAGAGCCACCAATGGTTCCCAACTGTTGGCCCTCCCTCTAGGCATCTCTTTCCTCCAGTGGACAGAACGTAAAGGTCACCTGTGACACGGGTTGGATAGAGCTTGTACAGAGAAGTGGAATGCAGACATTTTTTTCCTGCAGTGGGATCACATGTATGCATCGGAACAAGGGGAACAGTTGTCTCTTGTTTTGTTTTAACGGAGAGGAGGATGACTAGTTTGCTGGCATTACCTCCTGTGTTTGGGGTTGCCTTTGATGTGGAAGCTGTAAATCCCTGACGCTTCCAGCCACAAGAATGGCAAGTTCAAGCCTCAGGAAACTCTTATCTCTAATAGCTGAGTGGGTGTCTGGCTGGCCCACCTGATCGGTTATGTGCCCTTCTGATGGTGGATGTTCTCTTAGATGGAAAGAATGATTGGGCCTTTTAGCTGGTTAGCATTTGTTGGCAGGATTTCAGGATAATTCCCTTCAGACAAGTTTAACATAACTGATGAACATTGTTGGATTTATATTTTAAGAAAGGAGGTGGAAAGAGAGTGCTTTTTTGGGGATTTGTCTGAAAATATTTTCAGCAGGGTAATGCTCAAAATTGTTTTAAACTTTTATTGTAGGAGAACAGACACAGAGAACCATTATAACAAATGCGTAGCTTAAAGGGTCATCCTTTTTTTCCTTCTTTCTTTTTAAAAAGATTTTATTTATTTATGTGACAGAGGGAGATACAGTGAGAGAGGGAACACAAGCAGGGGGAGCAGAAGAGGGAGAAGTAGGCTTCTTGCTGAGCAGGGAGCCTGATGTGGGCCTCGATTCCAGGACCCTGGGATCATGACCTGAGCCCAAGTCAGATGCTTAATGACTGAGTCAACCAGGTGCCCCTTAATGGGTCATTCTAAGGTGAACACCTTTTAACCATCACTGAGAGCTAAGACATAGAACGTTGTCACCCATTCCAGAAAGCCTTCAATATTCTCCATCTCAGTCATAGTCCCCTTACTCCCCCAAAGGCAACCATTATCCAGACTTCTATAGTCACCATGTCCTTCTGTTTCTTTATAGTTTTATCCCTCCCATGTGCATTCCTAGATCCTGTTTTACTCATTTAAATCAAATTGATAAATATTTTAATTGTAGGTTCCTTTTCATCCCTTTCTTTTCTCTTAAAAAGTTATTGAGATATAATTCACATATCATAAAATTCACCTTTGTAATGTGTACAATTCAGAAGTTTTTGGTATATTCACAAAGTTGTGTAACCAACACAATGAATTCCAGAATACTGTCATTGTTTCCTTAAGAAATCTATACCCACTTGCAGGCACTCCCCATTTCTTCTTCCCCCAACCCCCTGCCAAGCACTACTCTCCTTCTTTTCTCTTTCTATGTCCCTTCTGGGCATTTCATATGAAGGAAATCATATGACATGTGACCTTTAGTGACTGGCTTCCTTTACTTAGCATATTGTTTTCAAGATTCATCAGTCTTGTTTGGCATAGAGAGTAATGATTGTTTCATGGCTATATACTCATCTCCAAGCCCATCAAGTTGTATACATTAAATATATACAGTATTTTGGGGGCACCTGGGTGGCTCAGTGGGTTAAAACCTCTGCCTTCAGCTCAGGTCATGATCTTGGGGTCCTTGGATGGAATTCCACATTGGGCTCTGCTTCTCCTTCTCCCTCTGCCCTTCCCCCCTTTGTCTTCTCATGCACTCTCTCTATCTCTCTCAAATAAATAAATAAAATCTTTAAAAAACGAAAAAGAAACACTATTAAGAACATGCTGGAGGGGATCCTGGGTGGCTCAGTGGGTTAAGCCTCTGCCTTCGGCTCAGGTCATGATCTCAGGGTCCTGGAATCGAGCCCCGCATCGGGCTCTCTGCTCAGCAGGGAGCCTGCTTCACCCTCTCTCTCTGCCTGCCTCTCTGCCTACTTGTGATCTCTGTCTGTCAAATAAATAAATACAATCCTTAAAATAAATAAATAAATATATACAGTATTTTGTATGTCAATTATACCTTAATAAAGGGGTTTAAGAAAAAGATTCACCCATCTTGTAGCATATTACCGTACCTTGTTCCTTTTTATGGCGAAATAGTATTCCATTGTATGTGTATGCCATTTTGTATATTCACTCGTTACTTAAACATTTGGGTTGTTTCCACTTTTTGGATATCACCAAGGATGCAGCTACGGATATTCATGTTTTGGTGTGACATGTTTTCAGTTGTCTTGGGTATACACCTAAGAGTGGAATCGCTGAGTCCTCTGGGAACTCTATGATGAACTCCTTGAAGAACTGCTGAACTGTTTTCCAGAGTGGCTACATTATTTAACATTTCCATCGGCAGTATACGACGGTTCCAACTTCTCCACATTTCTGCCAACACTTATTATTGTTCGTCTTTTTGGTTATAGCCATCCTCATAGATCTGAAATGATATCGCATTGTGGTCTTGATTTGCATTTACCTAATGACTATGTTGAGCATCTTTTCACGTGCTTACTGGTTATTCGCACTTCATTGGAATAATCTATTCACAGTCTTTGCCCATTAAAAAAAAAAATTGGGTGATCATACGTTCCAGATTGCCTGTGACACTCTCAGTTTTGCCTAATGTAGTTATTTTTTTTTTCTAAAGATTTTATTTATTTGACAGAGAGAGAGAGATCACAAGTAGGCAGAGAGGCAGGCAGAGAGAGGGGGGGAAGCAGGCTCCCCGCTGAACGGAGAGCCTGATGCGGGGCTCGATCCCAGGACCCTGAGATCATGACCTGAGCCGAAGGCAGAGGCTTAACCCACTGAGCCACCCAGGTGCCCCTGTAGTTATTTTTTTATTGTACTTTTAACTTATTTATTATTGAGGTATAGCTGACACCTCTGATCATTTTTAAATTGGGTTGTCTTTTTTACATTGAGTTGTGGGAGTTCTTTCTATAGAGATGATCCCCGACTTGTAATGGTTTGAGTTTATTCAGGTTCTAGAACTAGGCAAAGAGTTCTTAGGTTTGATTTGACCACGGTGCAAAAGCCACACACATTCAGTAGAAAACATACTTCAACTTTGAATTCTGATCTTTTTCTGAGCTAGTGATATGCCCTACATTCCTCTCTCATGACAAGAGCAGGAGAAGCTTCCTGTCAGGCACAGGGTCATGAGGGTAAACAACTGATAACACTTACATCCATTCTGGTTATCACTTTCAGACACTATTCAATAAATTACATGAGATAGTCAACACTTTATTATAAAGTAGGTTTTCTATTAGATGATTTTGCCCAACTATAGGCTAATCTAAGTGTTCTGAGCACAGGTCAGGTCGGCAAGGCTAAGCTATGATGTTGGTTGCAAACCTAAGAACTTTTTGCCTGGTCCTAGATCCTGAATATTTCCTTTGATGTGTTATTTTGTAAAAAAACCATGAGAGACTATGGACTCTGAAAAACAACCTGAGGGTTTTGAAGGGGCGGGGGAGTGGGAGGTTGGGGGAACCAGGTGGTGAGTATTAAGGAGGGCACGGATTGCATGGAGCACTGGGTGTGGTGCAAAACAATGAATACTGTTACGCTGAAAATAAATAAAAAAAAAAAAACCAAGTTTTATGTTCTACATTAGATCTACGATTCGTTTTGAGTTACTTTTTATAAAAGATACAAGTTCTTTTTTTCCATGATGGATCCAGCACTATTTGTTGAAAAGGCTGTTTTTCCTTTATTGAGTTACTGTATTGAAATGATGGTCTTCACTCACCATATACCACAACAGCCTAAAATACTTCTAATGCAATTTTTTCCTAGTCATAAAGTGATTAGGAAAACAAAAGAAAACACATTCAGTATTTCATGAGATGTTTTGAGATTCAG
Organism: Enhydra lutris kenyoni; assembly: GCF_002288905.1. NCBI lineage: Eukaryota > Metazoa > Chordata > Mammalia > Carnivora > Mustelidae > Enhydra > Enhydra lutris. Next base: position 39,437,924 of record NW_019154096.1, on the reverse strand, counting down.
AAATTTCCTATTTGAGAATCATAATCTTGTCTGTTTGTTTTTTCTCTAATAACTAGCCTTTCATTGTGGCTGCAGAGAGCTAGAAGCATATGGTGGAATGGGAGTGCCTAGTCCCTATTACGTCTCAAGCAAAGTTTAGATAAAGAAGTAGGAGGAACTAAAAAGAAAGACAAGAGAGGGCTTGCCCTTTAGCTTAGAATCTATTACTTTTTACCTGGGTGACCTCGGACTGCCTTCCAGTCTGTCAGTGGGAACCACAGACTTTCTTGGCAGACTCCTTGTTGTAAGCGACCTCTCCCACATAAAGCTTCCTGCCCAGGTTTGGCTGCAGCACACTTCTGGCCCCCAAGGGAGAGAAGGAAGTGCAAGGCTTTTGCTCTCAGGAATCCATTTCTCTTCCTGAGGCTGGAGGAGGTGAGACTTCCTGGGTACACAGGGAGCTGAGCGGCTGGCCAGTGGAGAGCCTGGATTAGCCATGTTGGATGGAGAGGTGAGGGGCCCATAATGTGCTCTCCACCCTGCTCCCCACACAGCCCTCCCGCCTGCCCTGAGGCTGTAGAAAAGATCAGTGACGTAAATGGATTAGTAAAAGCCTGCCTGTCCTCTTCCTGCTGCCACCCAGCCTGGGGCTGGCGATTAGTTGGTGGCAGCTTTGTTTGGGGGGGGGGGGGACAGACAAGTAAATGTCAGCTTTGGTTTAAAGGAGCCCTTCTAAGAAGAGAGGAAGGAGAGGACCAGCCTTCTTGATCCCTCCTCCAGCAAAGCAGCTCCGTGCTTTCTTGTGAGTCTGCTCCTTTTCAAAACACAGGGCTTGCTCTTCCATCTACTGATTTTCGATCTTCTTGCAGGTGTTGGGGGTCATTATAGACAGAGCCGCCACTGGCACCAAATCCAGCTCTGCATGTGACAGAGGAAAAGACATGAATCATGCATCGGAGATAAAACAATGTTGTTAACCTACTTTCCCAGATAGAGCGGAGCCCGGGAAAAGGATGCTCCCTGGGCATGGCTAACTGTCTTGAACAGCACAGGCCTTGCTCAGAGGAAGGGGCCCTTCTCGGGGTTCATTTGTTCATTCATTTATTCCCTTAAGCCTTCACTTGGGAGTTTATTTGCTCATTCACTGAATCAGCGGCCGGCCTAGCCAGCTCCCCCCATAAGCATTTCTGTAGTTCCTCCTGTGTGCGCAGCCCCAGAGATGCAGGAGATGTAAGCATGGTGCTTTAAGCTGCTGAGGGGCCTGGATGGTGCTGGGGCTGATGTGGTGAGTGTGGCCCCAATGTGCTTGTGGACATTGCAGAGACTCTACCACATACGTGTCATTGCAGGCATGAGCCCAGCCTCTGTGACCCTGGCCAGTGCCCTGCAGGTCAGGGGCGAAGCTCTGTCAGAGGAGGAAATCTGGTCCCTCTTGTCCCTAGCTGCTGAGCGGCTCCTGGAAGACCTCCGAGAAGGTAAGAGTGTCTGGGGCAGGTAAATCACAGCGAGTTGAGTGCAAAGCTTCCCAATCACATTTCTGGCTGCTGCTTCTCAGATGTGTTACCAGGTGGACAAAGGACACCTACCTTTGGAGCTGCACCGGGAAGGCAGGCTTGGCTCTTGGACCTGGTGCACAGGAGAGTTGAAAGAAAGGCCTTGCTTCTAGGGAGACAGGGGCTGTAGCAATCGGGGCCTCTCCCCACACTGGGACCATTGCAGCATAAGGAGACAGGAGGCAGGGAGCAGCTACCTGGACAGCTGACAACCCCAGGCTGACCCCTGCTTGGTGGTGTGTCACCTTGTGTCCCCGCAGGGGATAGAGAACCCACATACTAGTTGGTCTAAAGAGGAGAAAGAATTATTAAATTAAATAATTTAAATTATTAAATTCGAGGACTAATTTTAAGATAGGAGAAAATTTTACATGATCCCCAGGGCTGAGGGCAGCACCAGTGAGGCACAGACTTTGAAGGGAAGCCCCTTGCCCAGCTTGGGGTTCAGATCTGCTGGAGTTGCTGTGCTTGGAGCCCACAATGACGGCGCACTCCGCTGCTCTGCCCGGCTAGAAGTGGCCAGCAATTACTGGACAAACGAGGCACAGGAATCGCCCACACAGGCCGGGTGACCCCCTGGGTGGACGCGGGTACCGGGGAGCCACACCTTTGGGAGTCCGTGCGTGCAGATGGCCTGGAGCCCGCGGGATGTGTGTAGACGGAAGGATCACTTGGCCAGGCCGGGCTGGGAGGTGGCAGCCGGACCGAGGCTCCTGCGCGTGGTGCAGCACGTCACTGGGGCGTCCTCACGCGAGCTCCGCGCCCCGGGAACAGCAGGAGGGGTCCCCTCCTCCCGCGGTGTCTCTCCAGCGCCCTCTACTGAGAAAGCTGCAGGTCGCACTCGCTCTAAAGGACAGATGCTGGAGAAAGCAAGTATGGAGAGAGGAGTTTGGAGTGGCCAGACATTTCGTGGGTCATTGGAACAAACACCGAGTACCCACACTCAGATATCAGCTCTGAAGTCACACGTGCCTGGGGGCAGCAGGACCGCAGTGGAGGCGCCCCAGGCGCGAGATCACACGAGTAGCAAGTCCCAGTGTTGGAGATTAGGAGGCTGTGCACCTGTAACCTTCAGTTTCATCTTCCTTGTGATTCCTCACTCCTTTTTCCCTGGCGGGGGGAAGACTGGGGGAGGGTTGAATTTTTTTCACTTTATGTTTCCCTGGGTCTTGCTCTTAGTCCATCCCAGGGGCACCAGCTGGTCACAGTCTCAAAACTGCCCCTCCGGACAGTGGTCTCTTCTCTATACTCCCATCACGGCCTTGGTTTCAGATTCCTCGGACTATGTGGTCTGTCCCTGGTCAGCCCTGCTATCTGCAGCCGGAAGTCTTTCTTTCCAGGACCATATTTCTCACATAGCGGCTGCTCCTTTCAAGGCCCCTGAACTGCTACAGGGACAGAGTGATGAAGAGCCGTGTGATGCATCTCAGGTAAGGTTGGCAGCTCTGCAGCACCTCTGGGCCTGTCCGGGGGAAAGGCCTCATTCTAGAACATTGGACCTGTCCTGGGGGTGGTGTCCCAGCTCTTGGCTTAGCCCCAAGAAACACTGAGACAGAATAGGTTGAAAGAATTTTATTCCCAGGTCTCTTTCTCTCTCTCTCTCTTTTTTTTTTTTTTTTTTTTTGGGCAGCAGTGTATTAGCTCTTAGATGATGACAGGTCAACTTCTCTGAGCTCCAGTTTCTGCATCTGTAAAATGGGTTCATTCATATGACCCAATCCATCAGCTTACTATAAATACTCAAAAAAAAAAGTGTTAGAAAAATTGTGGGTAAATGGTCTGGGACATTGGTACCCTTGGCAGTGTGTGACAAAACCCTAAAACATCCTCAACTAGGAATTTGTCCTAAGGCATGAGTGAAGAGTGAGTTTGCTGCAGCAATGTCTACTGTTGTATTGTTGACATTAGTGGAAAATTACTTACTGGACAACTCCATGTCCAGTAAGTAAGAGAGCATTAAGGTGAGGCTGTAGGAGCTTATAGAATGGCTTGAAAAGAACTTAAACATATGCATGTACAATGTGATGCTCATTGAATACACACACACACACACACACACACACACACACACACACACACGGAGATAGAGACAGAGATGAGAGAGGGTGAGTTCTAAAAATATATATACCAAGGTGTCTGCAGTGATCATTTCTGGATAGCAACATCAGTGATGATTTCAGTTTTTCCATGGATGTGTTTTGCTTCTGAATAGCACCAAGTTTAGTAAACGTTATTTTCAATTTTATTTTATTTTATTTTTTTAAAAGATTTTATTTATTTATTTGAGAGAGAGAGAGAGAGAGAGAGAGAGTGTGAGAGAGAGAATGAGAGGGGAGAAGGTCAGAGGGGGAAGCAGATCCCCATGGAGCTGGGAGCCTGATGTGGGACTCGATCCCCGGACTCTGGGATCATGATCTGAGCCAAAGGCAGTCGCTTAACCAGCTGAGCCACCCAGGCAGCCCCCATTATTTTCAATTTTTTAAAAAGAAGAAATTCTAGGGAGAGAGCAATGTAAGGCAGGCACACAACACTCAGGGCACAGCAGGCACTTCCTCAGTGTGTTCTGTTTCTTCCAGTCCTTTCCTGGGAAGAGTACAGCACGGAAGTCCAGCCCTTCTCAGGAGGCCCCTGGAACTGGAGCTGCTTTTCTTTTGGGTTTGGAGAACAGGGCCTCGGTGGCCTCACATCTCCAAGTCAGATCCCAACAGTGAAAGCAGCACATCCCCCATTGCGGTGGCCCCGACTCTGTCCCTGCACAGGCAGTCTCCCAGCCCTCCAGGCCCCAACACCCTTTCCTACATGGACAGAATCCCAGGGATGAATCCCCGGACTCCTGTGTTAGACACAGACGTGGGTACGTCTCAGTCCCTCTGTTTGGGTCTCTCTGGTGGTGGCCCCTCCCGTCTGGCCTCGGCTGAGATGCCACAGCCAGAGTCGTGGGATCTGACTTTCTGGTGTCAGTTACAGCAGAAGCCCCACCACAATAATAAATAAACATTTATTGAGAACTTAGTATAAACCAGAGGCAACATAGCCAAGGCCCGGGGCAGGGGCTCTGGTTCAAGTTTAGGCTTTAGGTCTTCTTTGTGAAAGTGCCATAAGTTGCCTTTGGTTTGTCTCTTCTGTAGAATGGAGACAATTAAAATATTGACCTCCCAGGACAGTATTTGGGGTGAGGATGAAATGAGTTAATATAAGTAAAAGTCTTAGAGCCCAGCTTGCCACGTAACTGCTCTGCATCTGGTAATCGTAACAATAATTATCATTACCATTTCCAGGTGTTTTTTACTCAATGCTCATGAGTAGTCAGGCAGAACCCCCACTGTAAAGATGAGGCAAGTGAGGCTCGGAGAAGTCAGATACTGCCCTTCCATTTCACCGTGTCGCTCTCTGACAGCACATGGTGCTTTTAAATCAGGCCACCCCATAGGGTGTCACCGACAGAGGGCTTTGGCTACATGGACCAGAAAGCCTAAAATACAGAGGCTGAAACCACAGATACAGTTAGGATTTGCTTCACAGGAAGTCTGAGGATTGGCCACCAGCTCAGTAAACGTCATCAAGGACCCTGGCTGTGTCTTTCCATCCCACCCTCCTCAGCTGCTGGCATTTTGCTCTCACACCTGTTGTCTGAGGAACCAGGATATGTGGTGGTTCCACGTATCCCATCAGTGGGCAAGGCAAAAAGGAGGAAAGATGGGGCGAGCTACCTGCGTTCTTATTGTCAGTAAAGCAAAGGTGCTCTCAAATGCCCCTTAACAGACTTCTCCTGCATCATTTGCCAAAGTGTGGTGTTATGGTCCCTGGGGCTTTAGGCCACAAGAGTAGGAGGGAGACGGGAAAGTTTATGGGAGTCGCAGACGGTTGTGAGGCTAGCCAGCTGCGCGTGCAACTGGAATGGTGCTTTGTTTGCATGACCACGGAATAATGGAGGTGATGGCAATCTAACCTGGTGTTTTTTTGTCTTGGGCAGATGCACGTGTATTCTTTGGGCATGACCCTCTACTGGTCAGCAGGCTTTCACGTCCCACAAGATCAGGTCTGTAAACGAGAAATGCCAAGTCTTGCCAGGTCATTCTTTGGATTTCGTTAGTGGTTTTCTTCAGGATGGGGATCACATCTCTTGAACCACGTGCCACCACTCTGTCCTCCTAGGTTCTAGGAAAGCACTGCTGGCCCATCACAGTGGGCCTCCTGCTGAGTTCAGAAAGCACCTCAGAATGCTGCTCAGCATGGCAATGCAGCCAGCCACGATCTAGAACTGGCAAGACTTACAAGCTCAGAGGAAGTAGCAAGTCTAGAGGGTTTTACAGATAACGAAGATACCGATGTAGAAAGCAGCCCTTCCTGAGGTGAAATGCTTCCCTGAGAAATGGTTCTGTGCTCAACAAATTTGGGAGAATGCTGGCTACGATAGCTTCCTCTCAGAGATTTGGCAGAGTAATTTATTAAAGACTCTGAGAAAGCCTAAAGTAAAGGAAATTTTAAACTATCATAGCACTGTATAAAATTTTTGACTACAGAATGTGTGTGTGTGTGCAAATTCTCATCTGACACTATAAGAATTCCTAAGAGACCAGTGAGTTAGAGAACCCCGTCCTGTCTCCCTCCCTCCTTCCCTCCCTTCTTTCCTCTCGTCTTTGTCCTCTCTAATTCAACATCCCAATGTTTCCTGGTGTTTTTTGTTCTCATCCCTTTTCATGTAAAATCTCTTTTAGCTTCCCACTACCCATGGGATTAGGTTCTACTTCTCAGCAGGGCATACCTGGAGCCCCAATTGGGGTTCTTACCTGTGGATCAGGTTCTTCTCTGGAGCTCTGCTGTCATCCAGGCTGGCTTCCTGGGCATGGGGCATGTGTAACTGTAGATTGCCCTGCACTTACAAGGGCCCATGCTTGATTTAATGCTTTGATGTCACCAGCTTAAAACCCTGAAAAGTTTTGAACAAGGGGCCCTGCATTATCCCTTTGTTTCCCTGGGCTCTGTCCTGTCCATAACCCCCTTCTTCTCAGACATGCCCCCCTTTGCATATACTGCTCCCTCTATCATGGTTCACTCCCCCACTTTTCTCCTGGTTAACCCCAGTGTGCTTTCTGAGGTTTAGTTCAAGTTCTTTCCTCCATCTCCAGACTCCCTTCCCAGGCTGGGTTAGATCTTTTCTGCTGTGTTATTACCATATCTTGTACTTTCCAAGACCAAAGTCCTTGACCCTTGAGTTGACCATTTTTCTCATCAGACTGTGAAGTCCTTGAAAGCAGGGAGTGTCTGCTACCTTGCAGTTCCAGTAGCCTGGGGCTCTGGGAACATCCGAGGTGCTTGGATTGGCTGCCTGACCCCAGGACACAGTATCTCTCTTACACTTGGAGATGGGGATTCCCAGCTGGTGCTGGATGGCCAGAAATAGTAGTGCAGACTTTATATTGAAAATGACTTGCAGTACGGGGAGTGTGAGAAAAAGCCCAATGTTGAGTCTGATTTTGAGGACTTCTGCATATAAATGGTAGCCACTGAAATGCATGAGGAAAGTGCTTAATAAAATGTTTTTTCTTTTGCTTGATGGGTACATGTGACATAAAGTTCTTCCGATGATTGTTGACCTTGTGCTGACCACTGGAGATTCCAAAGGGGAAAAAAGCACAATCCTTACATTCCCAGAGCTTATATTCTAGGGGATGGATCCCAGTGAGACCCACCTAAATAATCTGAGAAGTAATTTGGTAGAAAGTAATTGAGGAAGTAATTTGAGAAGTAATTACATTGGAGACGTAATCGAGAAATAATTTGACAGGTTTCCCAGGTGGGTGTGAGTTGAAGGCTGATCCCTGGTTTGAGCTGAGTGCTTGGCATCGGTGGAAATTCATTCTGTCAAGCACCTATTTTTCATAAGTACTCCAGGCACATGTCTTTGCTCTCTGTGCACCAAAGAACATTCCAGACTAGAAAGTAGCCAACTTCACACAACTGGCGCAGAGATAATTGCTCTGCATTTTGTGGCCCCAGTGACAGAGCTTGTGTCCGTCCCTAAACTCTCCAGAAGGGGCAGGCATCTGTCTAGTGGTGATGACATCCTCCGTGTCCGGGAGTCCCTACTGCACATCCGACAAAGCGCTGGGCTCAGCGGCAGCCGCTCTCCAGACTTCTTACACAGCCCCTTTCCTCTCCAGCCTCTGCGGCTCCATGAGCCCTTGCACTCCATTCTGCTGACTATGTGTGAAGACCAGCCTCGCAGGCGTCTGCCCCTGCAGTCAGTTCTGGAAGCCTGTCGGGTTCATCGGGAAGAGGTGGCTGTATACCCAGCTTCTGCCAATCTCCATGTCCAACGGCTGGCCGGCTTAGTTCTGGCCACCATCTCTGAGGTCAGTGGAGATCTGTGCTTCCCAACCCAGGGGACACTAGCTACAGGTAGCTGTTAACATTTAAATTAGCTAAATTATAGTTCATTGAAATGAAATAAAATAAAATATTCAATGCCTCCGTCCCACCGACCACATTTCAAGAGCTCAGTTGCCACATGTGGCTGCTGATGAGCCTGCTGGACAGGGCAGATACAGAACAATCTCATCATGGTGGTTCTGTTGGGCAGCACTGGGGAAGACTTTCAGGCAAGCCCAGATTTCTAATGTGGCCGAGACTCTCGGGATCTTTCAAAGAGCCCTTTATGTAAAAAAGCAATTGTGTTTATAACCCACGAGTCAGCTCCCCTATCAAAATTTGACTAGGTCTCCTGCAAGGAGCCTTCCCTGACGGTGCCCTCAGTCCCTGGCTCCTCCCTCCCTCTGCTGTCCTGTGTCTGCCGAGAGTCCCCGTGTTGCGCGTGTCACACCGTGTTGCTTGCTGTCCTGTGCATTCCCCACCATCTACCAAGAAGCTGACACATAGTAGGCATTTGGTTTAAGTTGGGTTCCCTTGAAGTGAAGCCAGAAATGGTGATGTTTATGCATGTTATTTGTTTTAAAGATTTATCTATTTATTTTGGAGAAAGAGAGAGAGAGCATGGGTGGGAGGGGCAGAAGGAGAGGCCGAGAGAATCTCAGGCAGACCCCATGCTGAGCATAGAGCCTGATGCAGGGTTTGATCTCACGACCCTGAGATCACGACCTGAGCAGAAACCAAGGCCAGATGCTTAACCGATTGTGCCTCCCAGGCACCCCCATGCATGCTACTTATTGTGGAAGTGCCTCTAGGAGAGGGGGAATGCTGGAAGGAAGACAGGATGGCTGATAAGCCCAGCCTGGAGGTGATCTCAGGTGGAGACAGCCTCAGCCTGGCCCCACGGAAGGTGGGTTGTGGTTTCTGGAGCAGGAATTGTGTCAGCGTTGGCCCCCGTGAGGCAGGGAAAGTGTGGGAGAGAGGCCAGTGAGGTGCCTGGGATATAAATGCAAGGAGGTCTGCATCTCAGAGGAACCAGAGGGGGGTGGGCTGGAGCCTGGTTGGGTAGCTGTGCACTTGTCCAGGGGTCAGGCTGGAGAACTGAGACCAAGACTAATGCAGGGGCCATGTGGATGGAGAGCAGGGGACAGCTGGGGTGCATGCTGCCCCCAGTCATTTAGAAAATGTCTCTTCCATCTTGTCCTCCTTCTTGGATCCCTCTGTCTTGGCATCTGAACATGTTGCTCTTATTCAAAGAGCCAGAAGAGCTACAGTGAAGCACAAATCACACGGTGAGGTCAGGGAGATGGACAAACAAGAAAACGTGATATGATGTAGAAGTAGATGTAAGGTGACGAGGGAAGGTGACAAAAGGGACACTTTCCTCTGCCTTGAGGGCAGAAGTGGAGAGGTTTGGAAGTAGAGAGAACACTGCTCTGGGTCTTAGAGGCACAGAGGGGTTTAGCAGGGAGACCCTAGGCAGTGGGGGGAATGCCTGAGCAAAGGCACAGTTGTGGAGAGGTCCACTGGTAGTGGGGGAGGGGAGCGAATTACTTTTAGGGTGCCTGTGGGTGGTGGAGTCTGGAACCCGCTCTGGTTGCCAAAGTGTATTGTTGGGCTCTCACTGTGTTCAACAGACACTTCTGAACTGACTTAATCTGACAGCCAGTCTGTATGCGTCTATACAAATGTCTCCTCTTGACTTTGGGTTGTGGATGTGTGGTGCACTTGACCTTCAGGTGGGGAGGGGAGCTGCAGAAGGAAGCTACTCTGTGCAGCGGGACCGAAGCCGCCTGCTCAGGAGTAAGCTGCATCAGGTGAGCTGTGAGGACCCAGCAGCAGGCGCCCTGGAGCGACCGCACCCCTGCAGAGGTGGGTACAGCACCCAAGCATTCCAATGCTATTGTTTCCTGTGGCTAGTGGGCCAGATATTCACCCGGGCAGGTTTCCCTCTTCCAGGAGCCCCCAAGGAGAAGAGGGCGTGTCCTCAGGAAAGCATCATCTGGAGATAATTATTTATATCAAACATAAACCCTTTTTTAAAATTGAGTTTGAACTGTCCATCTTGATAAAACAAATTTCAACGAATGACATAAGAGCAAAATAAAGCAATCTTTTAAAGATTGTTTTAGTTGTTGCTCTAGTCATGTTAGAGGAACTGTTTTTTGAACAATCTTCGAATCTTCTACTGTTCTCTACTCTTCAACTGAATCTGAGGGGCAACTGGGTGATGGGCATTAAGGAGGGCACCTGATGGATGGGGCACTGGGTGTTATGTGCAACCAGTGAATCACTATCTCTGAAACTAATAATACAGTATATGCTAACTAAATTGAATTTAAAGAGAGAATGAAAAAAAAAATAATGTTATTGTTTGCTGTTCCTAAAACAAGGCACTCTTTGCCCCTGGGTTTTGTCTTTCCCTCTCAAAAAAATAAGTTCCCCTGACTCTCTGGAACTGTCATTCCCATTTCTCACATGAGCAAATAGACTCAGAGAGGGTAAGCAATTTTGCCAAAGTCACACAGCCAGTAAATCACAATGCTGATATCCACATCCCAGGCTGCTCAATTCAAGAGATCCATGCTCTTTACATCTTCCCATGCCCTCCATCATGCTGTTTGATAAGTTTCAGAGAGAAGCACAGAGACCCAGAGCTCCCTGGAGCCCGGTCTGAGCACCTCAGTCCCCAGTCACCGCAGCCTCTCGGCTAGTAGGTAAGTAACAAGGTGTACAGTGTGTGGGCCACTTGTGGGGCCTGCTGTATCTTGCTTCTTGGCTGATTGCTAATGTGAGAACTTTTGCTGCTCCAGAAAAAGCTGACCCTACTCCATTGGCAGGTGGATTAAAAAAAAGCAAACCCCACATTCAAGCTGATGTGCAGCCAGGGTGATGAGGGGCCAGATGGCAGCTGTGCTGTCAGGCATTCTGTGTCCTCTGGAAATCCGGTTCAGGCTCCGTTCTGGAACAATGGCATGCTTCCATGTTGTGATTATCTGTGGCTCCATGAGGTGGCATAACGAACGACCACAAAACACAATGTTTAAAAATAATAGTTTTGGGGCACCTAGGTGGCTCAGTCTGTGAAGTGTCTGCCTTCAGCTCAGGCCATGATCTCAGGGTCCTGGGATCGAGTCCCATGTCAGGTTCTCTCTCATGCCCTCTGCCCCTCCCTTCCACCCCTGCTAATGCTCTCAGCATCTCTCTCTCTCTCTTTCAAATATATAAATACAATGTTTTTAAAAAAGTAATGGTTTATTTAGCTCTTGCTTATGCAAGTTGGACAATTCAGGCTGTGCTCAGCTGGGAGGTTCTTCTGGACCCTCCTGGAGGCCCTTGTGCTCTGTGATCAGTTGCAGCCTGGCTAGGCAGCTACACTTTTGGGGGGTGGCTGGCTGTTATCTGGGGGAGCCGTGGCTCTTCACCAGTAGGCTAGCCTGGGATTGTCCTTATGATAATGGCAGAGTTGAGAGAGAGAGAGAAGGAAGGGATGGAGGAAGAGAGAGGCACAGGGCATGGGTCATGGAGAAAAAGTGGCTGGTTTTGGAATCAATCTGACATAGATGCTCAAATCTGCTCCAAAACCACATGGGGCCATATCTTCCTGCATCTGGAACATTAGGAATTTTGAAGTTTGGGTATTTATTTCTTTACATGTTGATTTGTTGTCCTTCTATCATCAGCCAAGGGCTGTGGCAATACTTGGCATCACATACACAGCTGGGGCCTTGACTGGATGCTGTAAGGTTCATCTCATAGTAATTTTTTTTCCTGCTATTTAAAACTCTGTTTTTTTTTTCCAATGAAAAGTGCTTTTTTTTTTTTTTCTGATTCCATAAACAATGTATTTTTTTTTTTTTTACCAAAACATTTCAAACACTATATAAAATTCTAAGTAGGAAAGTCAGCATCCCCTGTGACCCCATCACCAGCTTCAAGTTCTTCAGGAGCTGGGGTCATAGGACCTGCTTGTCCTGAGCACAGTGAGCTGAAGCAGGGTTGTGGGGTGGGGAAGAAATGGACTGGGACCTGGCCCCTCACACCCCACCCTGCTCCTGTGGCTCTGCAGCCTCAGCGACCTCCTTGGAAAAGTACACATGGTAACTCCTCCCCTAGGCGTGGGGCGAAGGGAAAGTAGGGGACGTGCCCTGTCCAGTAGAGCACCTGCGCACCATGGGCTTTCATTGCTGGTGGCCGTTTGCATTGTGTGTCATCTTTCCCCTTCTTGACTGCTGGCCAGTGCTCTGCCAATGGAAGCTCCCCCAGAGCTTGAGGACGGACAGCAGCTCAGCTCTGGCTCGATGTTCCCAGTGTCTGCAGAAACCTCACAGTCAGCAGTTCCTTCTCAAAGGGCTTTTCTGCAAAGAAAAGGAAAGGTGAGCAAAAGAGGACCCAAAGACCTTCTCCAAAGAGGTTTGAGTGGGGAGCTGTGTGGCTGACACCGTCGTTGAAAATGGGCAGGCTCCCTCAGCGAGATTTTCAGCCCTGCATCACCCCTTCTTGAACAGCACTGCCAATAGCTGAAAATTGTTTTAATAACCACATAAGCCCTGTGGTTTAATCATGAAGGGATGAGGGTCCCCTGGAGCAGGGACAAGCCCCTGCCTGGCTGTTCACGGAGGAGGCTGCCTTTGTTGGCGTTTGGCCTGGGCATCTGCAGCCCTTCGGGAACATCAGACCCAGATGCCCCCAGAAAGCCTTCGTTTGTTGGCCTCTCTCTGTTGCCGAGAGATTTTCTTAAAGCTCCTTAGCCAATTTGAGAGGAGTTGAGCCTAGAGTAGCCTCGGGACATCCTCTCCTTTGCGGCTCTGGGCTCCCACACTCCCCACGCCCCTGCTGCCCTCAGAGACCACTCTCCCACGTTCTCAGGTAGACAGGGTCCGGGACACTTTCCTCTTCTTTGGATTTTTGCCATGATCACTCAGTAAAGACACTTCTACAAGACTCTCAGGACACACATCATTTATTGGCTGGTCTTTTGGCCTTTGGAGCAGGAGTCTGGTTGGTTTCCTTGGGGAGCACATTAGTAGACCTACCCAATCTTATCACTCTTAGATTTGGGTGAGCTTCTTAACCTCTTGGAGCCCCAATTTTCTGACAAATGGGTTGAGATTATGCACCCCACAGGATGATAGCTGCATGTAACTAATGAGAGGTATGAAAGTATCTCCCCATCCAAGCATGATACAAACAATGTGAAATTGGAAAGAGCTGCTCATGCACATTATTGATTCAACATACAGAGCTAGAAAAACATTCATCCAATCGAAATCTAGAGGTATTTTTGCTTTAGAAAATCTCTAGCATATAACATATATTTGTATTATATAATGTATTTTATAATTTTGATACATACAAAAGATTATGTAATGATGTGTGAATTATGAAACACACAATGAAGCAGACACCCAGCTTAAGAGCTAGGACAGCACCAAGAGCACTGTACCCACTGTTAAGACGTCTGCTTTGAGATGCCCAACTTCACTGAGTTGAGCTCTGTTGAGCTTCCCCCCTGCCACACCCCGGCCCATTGAGCCCTGTTTCCCTGAAGCCTGTTTCCTGCTGGCTCCCAGGAAGGGAGTGCTGCTAGAGGGTTAGGGGAGGTGAGTGCATTGGGGCAGCCCAGTCCAAGAGCTGGGGGGCCAGACCCCCTGGGATGTGACTTCTCTTCTGTACCATGAGTGACTCTTGAGTGTTTTTCCCAGTTCTCTAGGCCTGAGTTCATCTTGCTGGCTGGAGAGGTCCCGGTGACTTTGCATCTACCCGGCTCAGTTGTGGTAATTGCTGGGATAAATGGGCAGGGGTGATGGGTGGTGAGGGAACCACCCTGCTGGGAAGTCCTGGAGGCTGACTGACTTCTAACGGCGGTTTCAGGCTGGGGTGCTCGCTCTCTCCTCCAGACTCCTGCCGGAGCTCTGGGCTAAGTCACACTCCTGCTTCCTGTCCTTCAGTACTCCCTCTTCTCCTCGAACAGGAGCCCTCTGCTACTTCTGGCTCAGTCTTGCTTGTCTTTCCAGACTCAGCTCGACTTTGTCACTTTAACGGGTCAGCAAATATTGTTTAAGCATCTAGCATGTGCCAGGCACTACTCCAGACCCTAGATTGTTAATGTGAACACAAGAGGGTCCTTTCCACGTGCAGCTTTCATCCTAGCATATCTGCATTTGTCTAGTGTCCGGTGGAAAAGTCAGTCTTCCTTCCCTTAGCCCTGCTTTCCCAGTCCTGGGAAGACTGTGGACCCCCGAGAGATTCAACCCTTGTATGGAGAGGCACTTGGTGCCTGGATTGGGGGTGGGTGAGAGGCTTGGCCCTGCTAAGACCCACTGAAAGAGCTTTGGTGATCCCAGCCCAGGGTGGGGACAGTCACTGCCATGCCCTCCTCCGAGATGTCTTGGGGGCATGTGTTCATTTCTAGGACCCTTCCTGAGCCAGCCCTCTGCAGAGGAAGGTAGTGATAGGCTGCCCTGGGTGGAGAGTAGAAAGGGGGAGTGGGAGGGCCAGGTTGAGGTGGGCTGGAGCACCAGTTAGCTGCTAGAACCATTCTGGCAAGTGGGGCCATGGAAGCCCCATGTGTAGCTCCGTTGTCCCATTGGACCTCACTTAGAAAAACACATGTTCAAGGACACAACTATTAAGAATTTCAAGAGGGCAGTTGTAGAGCATTAAACCCAAGGAGAGGGCTCTTCGAGCACATGGGGTGGCCCCCACATCTCTCTCAGCTGATTCATCAGGGAGCCTCAGAGTGTGATCAGCCCTGCCCTGGGTCATATGGGAACAATCTCCCAGAGGGTCCTCAGGTCTGGAGTGTGGGGCCTGCCCCTGGGTGCCACAAGGGATAAGGTATGGCCATAAAGTCACGCATGCCAGTGTCCATCCTTAACTGTCCTTTAATAAGGACTTTGTCAGGGGAGATCTGGGCCAGGCTTCTGGCTGGGCTGTGGGCTATGATGGTAGAATGATGGGCCATTCTGGGTGACTGAGCAATGGTGACTGTGGTCAGCATGGGGCTGTGGTGGCAGATGAATCTGGAACTAATTGGAACAGGGTGAAGCGAGAAAGCAGACAAAGCAGACAGCTGCTCATTTTTGGATGTGGCTCTGGTGACCAATGTCTGGATTTGGAGCAATCCCCTTAGCCTTTAACTTCCTTACCAATCTGTGCCCACCCCTCTTCTTTCTTCTTCCAGGGCTATCCCTGGAGGAACAGATTCAGGGTGATCAACACCCCTGCGACATCTGATCCATGTAGGATGGCCCTGAGCAGCCTAAGTCCTCCCAGGAAGGGGGCGGCTGGGATTTCAAGCAAGCAGAGGCATGTAGACTGGCCTCCCAGCCTTCATGGCCCCTGAGGAGCCTGGCAGAGTGTGGATTTGAGTCCAGTTCTGCCTCTTAGTAACTCTGGCACCATCCCTTGCTGTTCTTACCATCCCTTCCTACTAAGCAGGTCCCTTACTGTCTCTGAAACTCATCTCTCCTCTGCTGGGTAGGAACCCTAACTTCTTATTTCTTAGGGTTATTTGTCACGATGTGAGACAATGCATGCCTAGTGCTTAGCACAGTAGCCAGCCACTGCAAAGACTCCATGTCATGTACTTATTGTTACAGTTGACACTATCTATTGTTTTCAGACCAAAAAAGGGAAATCCTATTTGGCTCTCAGGGACCTCTGCGTGGTGCTGTTGAGTGGGCAGCGTCTGGAGGTGAAATGTGACATTATGTCAACAGCGGGAGCCGTCTTCAGTGCTGTCATGTCCTTTGTCCACCTTAGGGAGCTCACCTACTTTGGCTTGGCTTACGTGAAAGGTGAGTGGCTCCTGGGCAGCCCACAGTGGACCTGCTGCTTCAGGTGACCCAGATATCGAAAAAAATTGCTCGAGGCTGGGACACATCACCTTGCACATCTAGACGTCCGTTAGCATGGGGAAGGCTTCAAGGACTCATTGCAAAGTGTTAAGGAAGCGCAGAAGATGATAATGAAACTGTGTGTGAAAGATAGTGCGGGTTTCTGTGAGGGGCTGGGTGTGGCTGGTCCATCTCAAAGCACTGGTGTCAGACAAGTGAACGTTGAAAGCATTTCCACGTAGGTGGGAATACGATGTGGTGCTGCCACTGCACAAAACCGTGTGGTGGTTTCTCAAAAAATTAAAAATCGATTTACCACATGACCCGGCAATTCCACTTTTGTGCACATGCCCCGAATAATTGAAAGCAGGGTTTTCAAGAGAGATTTTTACACCCATGTTTGTAGGAACATTGTTCACAGCAGCTAAAATGTGGGAGCCACCCATGTGTCCTTTGACAGATGAATGTGCGAGCAAACTGTGGTCTCTACATATAATGGAATGCTTTTCCACCTTAAAAAGGAGGGACATTCCGGCGTATGCGACAATATGGGTGAACCTGGAGGATGTTGGGCTAAGTGAAATAAAACAGTTGCAAAGAGACAAATATTGCATGACTCCACCTGTGTGAGTACCAAGGATAGTCAAAATCGTAGGAACAAAAAGTAGAATGGTGGTTGCCAGGGGCTGAGCTGTGGGGATTGGGAGATATGGTTTGATGGGTTTGATAGGCGTAGAGTTGCAATTCCACGGGATGAAGCATGCTGGAAGATGGTGACGGCTTCCCAACACCGTGAATATACTTAATAGTACTGAACTGTACATTTAACTATGGTTAAGATGGTAAATTTGTTATTGTGTGTATTTGGCCACAATAAAAACAAATTTTTAAATTTCCAAACAATCATACAGGACTGATGGGAAGTCGGCACCCCACCCAGGAGCCCAAGTTAAGAGTCCATTATGAAGATCCTGAAGGAAAGCCTTCTTCCCTTCTTCCCATCGCTGCCCTTCCATTAAGGGGCTCCTGTTTCCGTCTACGCAAATATACATTTGTTGTTGTCGAAGCTCTTTAACTACTGTGTGGGATAATGGGAAGGAGGCGGGGTGGGGATCACTTGGGCTTTCAGGTTCAACTCTGGCTCTACCAGCCCATCTTGCTTAGGAGTCCTCATCTTCGTGTTCTTCTGTTCTCCCATCCCCGATGGGAGGAGCTTGGGAGGCACTGGAGGACAGACTCGGTAGGAGCTCAAGTCCTGAACATGGATTGGAGTTACCAAGCTGGCCACTTTCAGGTCAGAAGGTAAAGACGACTCCACTCATGCCCTGTCTTAGTTTGCTGGGGCTGCTAAATGAAATACCGTAGACTAGGTAGCTTAAACAACAGGTCTTTATATCTTAACACTTCTGGAGACTGGAAAGTCGAAGGTTGTAGTTGGAGCGTGGCCAGATTTGGGGTTCTGCTCCTGGCTCCCAGATGGCCACCTTCTCATGTTGTCCTTACTTGGAAAAGAGAGTGAGCCCTGGTCTCTTCCTTTTACTACAGTAATTCCAAGATAAACCTAATTACCTCCCAGAAGCTCTACCTTACCCCCATTACACTGGGGGTAAGAACTTTGGGGAGATACATACATTCAGTCTATATCATGCCCATGGCTGGAGGAGCTTGGGGTTGGTCCAGTTGAGACAGAGGGCCTGGCCCATGGCAGGAATAGAATACTCATTCCCTTGTTTTTTATTTTATCTGCACAGGCAGTAGCTGGAAGGCAGCTTTCAAGTGATATCTTCTCTGAGATAAATAATCACATTTCTGCTCTTGGAGCTGCGTTCCTCTTCCTTGACTCTCTCCTTTTTGTTTCTGACTCCTGGCCCCTCGCAGACTCAGCAAGGGTCCTATGGTGACAGATGACCAGGACAGGTGTCCTGCTCTCTCCTGCCCTTAGGTGTCTCCTGTCTGACCCTTCTGGGCAGAGCTCAAAGCTGAGGGTCTAAAGTGGTGGTACTTGCCTGACTGTTTTTCCCTCTTGACTTTTATTTCAGGGAAAGAGTTCTTTATCTTGGACAATGAAACCAGGTTGTGCAAAATAGCCCCTGAAGGCTGGAGTGAGCAGCCCCAGAAGAAGACCTTCTCGAATACCTTCACTCTCTTTCTGAGGATAAAGTTCTTTGTCAGTTGCTGTGTGCAACTCCAGTGAGTGCTCCAAAATTCTTCATTTGTTCCTTCAGGGACCTGGGTCTGTGCTGGCTGATGTCAGAGTTAGAGATAATGGATAGCAAGTGCTTGGAGAGTTGTAAATTGCATGTAAATAACAACAGTCATTGTGATTGATCTTGTTGATTAGATTCCAGTATGACAGAAGAGGGGGAAGTCAGTGTTTGGGCCCTGGTCAAAATGAGCACTTGCCCCTTTGTTTCAAACATTGTCCACTCAAAGTCAAAGTTCTCCCTTGTCCCCAACATGACCTCAGCAGCCCAGGGATCAGGGTTGGAGGAAAGGGCAATGTATGACTATGGAGTTGGGTCATTGCCTCTTTGGTCCTTTGCTTACAAAAAAATCACCTGAATATCAGTTTTCTCACTTGAACCACAGCAACCCCATCTCTGTGGGCGTTGTGTCAAGTGCCTGGCACATAGTGGTCCTCAACTCATGGCAGGAGGCATGATGTGGATAAAGGAGACCACACTCATCTTACTGACATTGCCCTCTAGTTTCTGTTGGCTCGTATCCCATCTCTTGTCCTTTCCCTGATTCCCAGACTGAGAAAACCCTCTGGTTTTAGTGTTCTCTTTCCCCCCTCAGCATTTCAGTGGCCCTTATTCCTGCATCTCTTTCCCAGGCACAGCCAGACAAGACATCAATTTTATCTGCAGCTTCGGAAAGACATCCTGGAGGAGAAGCTCTACTGCAATGATGAGACCCTGCTGCAGCTGGCGGTCCTTGCCTTGCAGGCTGAGTTTGGCAATTACCCTGAGGAGGTAGGGGTGGAAACCTGATGGGGTGAACACCTTGGTGGGGTCACTGGAGAAGCAATTATGGGAAAAGGGGGAACTATTAGAAATATGGATACTGGGACTTTGAGAAGTGTTTTAGCATCTACCACTAAGATTGAGGTAAATGGTATCCTACCATCTATCTACCCATCCACCCATCCATCCACCCACCTATCCATCCACCCAACAATCTGTCTAACTATCCAACCACCCATCCATCCATCTAATAACCTATCCAGCTGTATATCCATCCACCCAAATACCCACCCATCCATCAATCCATCCATCGATCAATCCATCCATCGATCCATCCATCCATCCATCCATCCATCTTTCTTTTTTTTTTTTAAGGATTTTATTTATTTATTTGACAGACAGAGATCACAAGTAGGCAGAGAGGCAGGCAGAGAGAGAGAGAGAGAGAAAGCAGGATCCCTGCTGATCAGAGAGTCTGATATGGGGCTCGATCCCAGGACCCTGGGATCATGACCTGAGCTGAAGGCAGAGGCTTAACCCACTGAGCCACCCAGGAGCCTCTCCATCCATCTTTCATTGAATGTTCTTCACTAGGCTCTGGGGGATACAAAGATGAACAAGTCCAGTGTATACATTGGAATATAGTTCTAATCTAAGCATTCTCCTAAAACAATAATTTGCTAATTTATTGAGTTCCCACCAAAGTCTCTAATCTTCTTGGCCAAGCCCTTGTCCTTGCAGCAGAATCACACATACATTTCTTTGATAGAATTTGCCTGCGATGGTCCTGTGTTACTGTCCTCAGGGACTTAGTAGAGTCTACTGGTTATTAATTTGCAGGTACATCAAAATTGGGAGGGATAATATTAATATATTCACTTACTTATTTAAAATTCAAAATGGGGGGGATGAACCAGACAGGAAAGAGGGAGCAGCCAGGTGAGCTGTGACAGAGGGCTGGGCAACTTTGCTCTGGGTTCCCAAACACCCACACATGTTCCACACGAGGGGAAAGGGGCTTGGCAACAGACCTCAGCTGAGACTAAGTCATATGAGCCAGCTATGTAACATGCCATCCAAACATAGAGTCTGCATCAGTAAAAATGGAGAGGGAAAAGCGAGGAAGGTGGGCTCCCCACCAGCCCACCAGGCTTTCTCTTGGCGGATATTGCCATTGTCACATGACAAGAGCTGGGTGACTCTAGGAAGAGCTTAACTTGAAGAAGATATACTCAAGAAAGGCCCTGAGGACTGTGTGAAGGAGGAATCCACTGCTCAAAAGGAAAAACATACAAGGTACCCCTGGGCCTTTGCATGTTTCCCAGGAGTGTCTACAGCCATCCTCACCCTACCCAGCT
This sequence comes from Enhydra lutris kenyoni, assembly GCF_002288905.1. Lineage (NCBI taxonomy): Eukaryota > Metazoa > Chordata > Mammalia > Carnivora > Mustelidae > Enhydra > Enhydra lutris. The sequence continues at coordinate 39,417,858 of NW_019154096.1, read as the reverse complement.
TCCAAGGCCAATCTCAACCCCACAACTTTCCTGGTCTCTCTACAAGTAGAAGGAACCTCCCACCCCCACCCTCTGGTGCTTTTTGACATCTCCTTCCCACCTCTTGACTAGGAGAAGTGATGGATTCAGTGATGTCTTGATAATGAATGACAGAAAAGCAAGCTTAGATTGGCTTGAATACAACGTGTAATTTATTGTCTTGCAAGAATGAAGTGTCCAGGTCCTCCCTACCCTTCTGATGGCTTCTAGCCCTCTTAATGCTTACTTGGTAGCTTCTTCCTCTCTCCTTTTAGCCTCCAGGGCTGGGGTCCCAGCCATATCTATGGCTTGCTGGGCATAGGAACTCAAAGGACATCAGCAGGCCTTGGGCTTCCTGCATCTCTGGGCTGTGCTCTTCTCTACAGGTTTGCATTCAGTGGCCTCTGGATTCTACCCTTCTTGCACAAAGGGAGGAACTTCCTCTCTCTCCTTCTCTTCCTCCCTCTCTCTTCCTCTCTCTACCTCTCTCATGGAAATCCTGTATTTATATCTCATTAGTTCTGATAGGATGTCATGTGTCTACTGAAGCCAATTGCTATGGCGGGAGATGACATGCTCTGATTAGTTAGACCTGAGTTACATGGTCACCTTGAGAACCAGGGTAGAGTTCATGCTATGCAAATGCGTGAACTGAGAGGGAGAAGTGATGGCATCCATTTCCGGAAAGAGAGGAAGTGGTGGCACATGGCTAAAAATATATGTCTGCCAGCAGTGAGCACTTAGTGGTCAGCCATACTACATCTCTAGTGACCAAAAGAGCTGTGTTTGGCTGGAGTTCTGAGTCTGCTGGTATCACTTGGGTCTGGCCTCGTGTTTTGGTCTGAAGTATGTTCCTTCAAAATTTCTTCGTTGAAGCTGTAGCCCCTAGTACTCAGAATGCGACTGTATTTGGAGATAGGGTCTTTGAAGAGGTGGTTAAGTCAAAATGAGGCTTTCTGGTTGTGTCTTAGTCCAATCTGACTGGAGTCCATGTAAGAAGGGATTATGACACACAGAGAGACACCATGTTGCTGGAGCACAGGGGAGAGGCCCTGTGGAGAAACAGGGAGATGGTGGCCATCTGCAAGCCAAGGGGAGAGGCTTCAGAAGGAACCAACCTGCCAACACCTGGATCTTGGGTTTCTAGCTTCCGGAACTCTGAGAGAATAAATTTCTGTCATTTAAGACACCCAGCCTGTGGTATTTGTCATGACAGCCCTAAAAATGGACACACCTGGAGTCTGAGAAGGGAAAGCTGCAGCCACCGCCGAGTGTGGACACCAAGCAGAGATCTGTGGTCTTAGTCCTCACACAATGTGGGGTCAGAGGGCAAGGGTGCATGATATCTCAGCCTGCCTGCTTCGCCTCAGTAACTGGGTTTAAGAGCAAGGACAAGCTCAAAAGTTAAAATGGTTCTTGAGAACAGTGGCTTTCAAGTGTTCTGTGCCACAATCCATGATAAAACAACAACAAAAAAGGTAGATGTTATAGCCCAATGTTATCTTATGTTATGTTTTGCTATGTTATAGCCCCCCACACGTACAGAGAACAGAATTGAAGCAAAAGTTTAAGAAACAAGATGCACCCTTTCTATATGTGATATGCACAGGGATTTGCTATTCTCTTCTAGTTCATTTTACAAAATGCTGGCTATTAAATGGCTATTAATGGCTGAACTATTAATCATTACCTCACTAGTGTGTTAGAAGCTGCAGTTTGAAAAATGCTTTTTAGACTATGCTAGAACCATGTTGTTTTCCTCCAGTACATCTTCCGAAAGTATTGCCACGTCCAGAGTCTTCCAAAGCCCTCTTTGTGCCCTCACTCTGCTGCATTTTTCTTCATAGCATTTACCACTGCCTGCCATGGAATATGTCCTCGTTGATCAGCCATCCTCCACTCCAGCTCCTTCCCCAGATCCTGGAGAGCCTCGATCTCTCTCACTGCTGTGGACCAGCGCGGTTCCAAGATGCTCTCTGCTGTCCTCATATGACCCCTAAAGGCAGACCTTTCCCTTTTACGTGTATGTGTAAAGGCAGCATATAACCCAAACGCTCTCATTCGGGCCCCCACTCCCTCAGTCCTCACGTACAGAGGGCCCGCTCCATGCTTGGTATCATCTAAGCCCTCTAACCCTGCAAAGCCCATGTTATTTCCACCCCCGGGTGAGAAAGATCACACCCCCGTGAGTCTGGGGAAGCTAGTGAAATCCCAGCCAGGACTCACTTCTGGGGCCTTGCTTTGCTGTGTGTCAGGCACTGGGCTGGGTGTATCAGAGGGTGTCAGGGAGACTCAGACAGGAGGGCCTGTCCCTGTGTCTGTGTTGTTGAGGGAGCTAGAGGGGTGGGTTCCCGCTATGTGGCACTAGCTAATGCAGCTGGGAGGCTGGGCAGCACCGCCAGCCAGATCTGGGATGAACCTCCTGTGCCCTCTGAAGGGACTTATATTTTGTCTGATAAATGGTTCTAGTGCTGGGGAAAAAAAATTAATTTGGAAACCACTGCAGTGAAAGACTGGGAGCCACTGAAGAATTCTAAGCAGGGAAGTGACATGATTACATTTGCATTTTAAAAAGGGAGACAAAGACATTTTGGTATAAAAATAAATCTCCTTAATCACATCATCATGGCACAACAGCTTTCCTTGGGGTGCAGTCCCCATGAGCTGTGGGGACCTTCACACAGGTGCAAACAGAGCCACGTCTGAGTTGCATTCTGCTTCTCCACTTGATGGCAGATGTCTTCCCGTGGCCTCCCTAATGACGTAATGACCCTTGGGTGGTTACGCGGTACACCTCACAGGGGTGGACCTTTGCTCACCTCTCCATCCTCTCATTGTTGGGCAGCACCTGGAAGGACCGTGTAAGGAGTAATACCATTATTCTTGTCCCCATTGTTTCTGATCTTCCTTTTTAATGAATGACATAGAAACCAATGCTAGCATTAGGGTTTTTCTTAGTTCCATATTGACTTCTTCTCTTAGACATAGTCCTAGCTGGGTCTAAGATCCTCAGTACTTTTAGGTTTGTAGTGAAATTGAGTGGAAGATGGGAAATATCTCATGTACTCCTTTGTCCCCACACATGCATGGACTGCCCCATCATCAGCACCAGCCACCAAAATGGTACTTGTGTTCCAGCTGATAAACCTACATCGACACATCACTGTCCCCCAGAATCCATCATTGACATTCATGTTCCCTTTTGGTGTTACACATTCTATGGGTTTGAACAAATTTATAATGACATATATTCATTAGTAGAGTATCATACAGTAGTTTCACTGCCCTAAAAATCCTCTCTGTTCCATATACGTGTCCCTCCTTCTCCATTTCCCCAACCATCCGCTGGTAATTACTGTTCTTTTTACCTTCTCCGTAGTTTCACATTTTCTAGAATGTCATGTGGTTGGAGTCATACAGTATATGGTCTTTTCAGATTAACTTCTTTCACTTAATAGGCACTTAAGCTTCCCCCATGTCTTTTGTCTTTTCATGGCTTGATAGCTTATTTTCTTTTAGTGCTGAATAATATTCTGTTGTCGGGATAAACTACAGTGTCTTTATCCACTCACCTACTGAAAGATATCTTTTGCTTCCAAGTTTTGGCAATTATGAATACAGTTGCTATAAACATCCATGTGAAGGCTTCTGGGTGGACATACGTTTTCAACTCCTTTGGGTAAACACCAAGAAGCATAATTGCTAGATCCTATGGTAAGACTATGTTTGCAAGACAAATTGTCTTCTAAAGTGGCCATCCCGGTTTGCATTCCACAGGCTGCACAGGAGAGTTCCTGTGGTTCCACATCTACATCAGCCTGTGCTGCTGTCAGTGTTCTGGATCTGGGTCATGTTAATAGCATTCCGAAGGCTTTTTTTAGGCAGCAGGTTGCTGGTCAATTTCTTTCCGTTTGTGTCTCTGAGCTGAGCCCAGAACCGGCATGGACTAGCTCTGAGCTGAGGATTCTTAGTCCATAGCCTTATGGGGACAGGTCTGTGCCACCCCAGGAGATGGGGTTGTAGTGGATGATATGCTCTTCCTTCAGATCCCCTCCTCAGACTGACTTGCCCATCCCCATCCCTGAAAAGGCAAGAACTCCCAGCTCACAGCTGCTTTTCTCATGGGGAGTTGCCCACAGCTATGGGGAAGTGCCTTGGCAAAGTTTAAGCTGGGAGGAGTGGCCTGAAACCAGGACAACCTAATTCAGGAAGATAAGGGCAGGGTCAGCTTCCTCTGCCAAGTTCTTGGGATTGGGATCGTAGACAGACTTCTGCTGTGCTCAGGGTCCCATACAAGGCATCTTGGTTATGCCCCTTTTCTTCTGCATCTTTCCAACAGATAGAGAGTAAAACCTATTTTCGGGTTGAAGATTACATCCCAGCAAGTCTGCTTGAGAGGATGACTGCTCTCCGGGTCCAAGCTGAAGTCTCAGAGATGCACCGTCTCAGTCCTGTGCTCTGGGGAGAGGATGCCGAGCTAGAATTCTTAAGGGTAAGGCCTCTGTACCTCTGGAGGGGGTGCTGGTGTTCAAAGACATGGAGCTGGCCCTTCCCTCTGTAGCCTTCTCTGGGGGGCCAGATGTGCTCAGACCTACATGGAGGTATGAACAAGGGACTTGAGACGTTGGGAGGGGGGAAGTTCTAACATGCTGCAGGGCAAGGAGAGGCTTCTGGGGACAGCTGGCATTGGGAATGATCCCCCCAAGTGGGTAGAAGTTAGTGGGCTATGTGGATAGGGCAAGGCCTTTCTTTAACCATAGAGCTCACAGTCACTTTTCTATGAGTGAGGAGACCTCGACTCTCACAGAGACACATGGAACAACTCAAGTGCAAAATTGGGGTATGGGCCAAAAGCAAAGCCATTGGAAGACTTCATGTTTCCAGGCTTCCAGGCAATAGTCCTCAGCATTGCACAGATGGTGTGGTCCACGCATATGGGCATAGTCCTGGTCCACACTCTCTTCAGACCTCAAGCAAAGACAGTGGCATTTGAGTCTCCCATGTCTGTGGGTATACACGGAGCCTAGGATGAAGAGCCTTTGCACACTCCATGACTTACCAGCACTGGGCTGGGCACTGTGTGGGACGGAGACTGAAAGAACATGATCTTTGCCCACAGGGAATCCCAAGTCTCATGGGGAGGATAGGCAGGTACCCAGAGACAGGCACAGGGTGCTGTGTGATGAGAACAATAACAATAAGTCAGGGAGCAGCTACTCTGCCTGTGCAGATGGAGCTGGGTGGGGTGTACTTGTAAGAGGGACACCCCCCCCCAACCTTGGCTTCCCCAGGGGAGGATAACTGGCTGGCGTTTAGAACTGAGGAGGAGTTTCAAAAGAAGCTCCAGATTTGTACATTTCTTTGTACAAAAGTCTCCCAAGATGGATAGGAAACATGTCCATGTTGTTTGCCTTTAATAGAGATGGACATTTGAAAGCAGAACTGCCCAGGTAAGATCTGGCCCTTTCTTTTTGGTCTGTCATGAAGCAGCCTGTCTGTAAGACCTCACACGTGCAGACCCATTGGCACTTCATGTCAGAAGCCCTGATGGAAAGGTGCTCAGTGCTTTCTATCATCCAGCCTTCCTGCACGTTCCTTGTCAAGAGGAACCTTGTCAAGCCTTCCTTTGATGAGGCACAAGTGGGCACCTCAAAGCCATCAGCACGCATCTGACAGAAGATGGAGGAAGAACCACAGAAGTGGGCAGGCCGAGGACTTGGGCCTGGGGAAGCCTCTGTAGGATCAAGAATGCCCACCTGTTCACCCCTCCCCAGGCTCCAGCTTTGTTTGTCCTGCTCTCTGTGTCCCTCCCTCTCCTGGTTGAATGATGAACACTGATTGTGAAGGAAGCCAGCCTCTCCTAAGCAGAAATACAGGGAGACTTTGTTTCAGTCTTTGATGGAAAACAGCGAATAGATTTGACTTCATTTGCATGCCATCTTATCAGTTTCAAGAAATGCTGGGTTTTAGGTCCCCGTGCTGGCGGGTTGGGCATGCGAGGGTTGTGTACCGCCCGTGCTGCGTGGGTCCCCAGGGGGCTTTGTGACGCCCATTGCATATCGGAACCCTCCTCGTTTGGGTGAGTGTTAGTTAAGCCAAATCTTTCCTCCCATAATTATAAAAGTAACAATTTGCTCATGATTCTGCCCTCTGGAAACAACATAATTATATTTTGTTGTATTCATTTTTCTCTCTCTGTTCTGTACATTCACATGTGTATACACATACACATTTAAAATTGGGTTTATATTATATATGCAGACTTGTATATTTTTATAATCCCATCTCACCAACATTTTGAATCTTTATTTTAAATCAACACATGGTATACCCTAAATTTTTTCTCAATACTCTGTTGTTTGGCACATACATTGTTTTAAATATGGGACTATTTTAAACAATACTGAGATTAGCACTTCTGCTACATAAATCTTTAGCTGCATTTGTGCTTAATTCCTTGGGGATAGACTCTCATGAGTTGAATTACAGGGTCTCAGGTTATGAACATTTGAAACATTGTTAATATATGTTGCTTAGACATTCTACATTTCAGTCCTCTCTGTACATTTCTTGTCCACCCTACTAGGCTGTGAATGTCAGGGCCCTGAATCCTCAGAGCTCAGTCACTCCATAAACAGCCACTGGATTATTTAATTACAGTTCCTTGTGGCTCCTCTCTTTCATTATCAGATGGTGCCTCTTGGCCTCCACTTCACCAATGACTAATTCTGTTAGTTCATCATCCCACACTGGAAGAAGATTTGGCGGAAATCCAGTGTGGATCATGCTGGATAACATACTCTGTCTGGAAGATTCACAACTACATTAGCATATTAATCCCAGAACAACCTGTTCAAGATTAACTCAATGTTTTCCAAACTTCTTTAACCAGGGAACCATTTTTTTTCCCCACATAAATGAGGGTTTTTATATACTATTAAAACATTTTCTTTTTTTTTTTCCAGCTGTTGAGATCATACTGAACATATCCTGTGTTTTACCCCAATTAGCATACAACATATGCATGCCTCAGATAGTTACAAATGCTTTGTAAATATCCTTCCTAAAGGCTACTCAGTGATCCTTTTTAAGGCAGTACTTTAGGGAATACTTATTTCTGGGAGCTGGTTCCCCAACTCAAACCTGCTAGTCTCCACCGAACCTTACTAGGAGAAGGGTTTGTCTGGATTATTCAGCACATTTTCTTAGGACAGATTCCCAGGAATGAAATTATGGGGTCAAAGGATATGAGTTGTTATGACTCTCTTGATGAAACTATCCGTTTGTTCCAACAGTTTTCAAGACAGCAAGGATGCTACATAGGCTGGGAGCCAGGAGAGCCTGCATCCAATCTAAACCTGGCTGCCACTGTAGGGAGAAGGAGAAAATAGTGAGATGCCCCTAAACAGAGATAAAGTGCCCCTGTAAGAGGACAATTAGCAACTGCAACACAGAATGACCAGGAGAGGTGATCTGGAAGATTCCCTAGTAGAGCAGAGAGAGAGAGAGTAATATTATTTATTTTTTTTACAGATTGCAAATGCCCCCGAAGATCTTATGTATATTCACCCATGTTTCCAGATGTTATAGGAACTCTGTATTTTGCTAAGAGTGAGGACTCAGAAACAGACAAACTTACAATTCCATTTCTAGCTTTTAAGTGTACCTCCCCTTTCTCATTTGAAGAGAGATAACTACACCTCTCTGTTGGGATGGCTGTGAAGATTAAATAGCATGATGCATGTGGAATGCTTACAATGGTGCTTTGCCATTTTATTTTTAAATTTTTTTTTAAGAGAGAGGTGGGGGAGGGGCAGAGATTCTTAAGTAGGCTCCGCGCCCAGGGCAGAGCCCAATGTGGGGCTCCATCTCAGGACCCTGAGATCATGACCTGAGTAGAAATCAAGAGTCAGGCACTTTAACCGACTGAGCCCCCCAGGCATTCTGGCGCTTTTCCGTTTAAAAATTTCATCACTCCAAGTACTTCAGGATCACACGCTTCTCTAAAGACTTAAAAAATAAAGACTATAATTAAATACTAAATGATTAAAACATGTAAGCAAGTCTAGCAAAGTCATCTTTAGTACTGAAGACATTATAAGGCTTTAAATTCGGGGGGGGGCAGAATATCACATCCAATTATTTACAAGAATTGACCTTACTGTTTGGGATGGCCCTAATTAATACTGTAAGCACACGCCAAATCTGGCCATTACATATTTCAGCACCGAGTGCTCCATAAATAGTGTTTTGGATGCTACTGCTGACAACGATGGTGTCTCCAGAGTTAAAACAAGCAGGCTCAAGGCCCAGAAACTTCATCAACATCGTGGGAAGCATCGTAGGCTCTGCCAGGCAGTGTAACCTCTCTGCACAGATTATTAACAGAAGGAAAAACAAGTACAGCAAGGATCTTGAGAGAACAGCTCTCGAAAGTCATAATTTGTCTGTATTGTTATTCCCTTGTCGGGGCATGGGAGAAATGGTCCTGGACAGAGTGCTCTCTGTTGATGGGTGGAGATGGGAAACCAGATCTCACCAACAGAACCCTTCTGAGAGGGTTTCCAGTTTCTGGAGCAGGAAGTCGCTGCTGTGAGTCCAGGTGCATCAGCCTCCTGATGAGGCCTGGGATCTTGCAGGTGAAGGGGCAGCTGGTAGACACACTAGGATAGAGTCCTGATTATCATTCGGATGGAAAACCATTTGCACCAGGCTTATACTCCAATCTCTTAAGAATTTGATGAGCTTGATGCAGTCCCCATACCTAATGGACCCTCAGGGCTCTGAAAAAAATTCAGTCTCCTGACCTGGTAAACTGAGGACCTCCCCTGGGCTGTAGGGACCCGACCAATGCCCTGTGGCATGGGGAGCGACGCCAGTGGTCGCTCCTTTGCTCTGCAGGATGTTCATGGCTTATCTTGCTTTTGTAGTGATGCTCACCATCTGGAAGATTGTTTTCTATGCCTGGGCCTCAGTTTTTCATAAACTGAAGGGGTTATAGCAGATAATATTTCAATAGACCTTGATAGACACAACTGGGAAAAGGAATCCCTTACCTTGAAATGACCCAGAACAGTCTGAATTCTAAAAACTCGTTCAGAATATTCTTACTCTGTTCTATCATTTTCAGAATATCTGCTTTCCAGGTGTTGTTTTAGGTACTCCATGAAAAAGGAATCCTGGGGTTAAAAAAATAGGAAATGCTATCATATGAGAGATGAGGAGAAATCCTGTAGCAAGGAGATCGGGTTAGCTCAGGGTTTTCCTAAACATATTCAGCAGTCCTACTCTTTTTGTTTTTGGAACGTCTGTTGAAATGCTTCTTATGAACTGGTTTGAAGCCCATTATTTTATTATTTATTTATTTATTTAATTTATTTTTTGTTAACATATACTGTATTATTTTTTTTTAAGATTTTATTTATTTATTTGACAGAGAGAGAGAGAGATCACAAGTAGACGGAGAGGCAGGCAGAGAGAGAGAGAGAGAGGGAAGCAGGCTCCCTGCTGAGCAGAGAGCCCGATGCGGGACTCGATCCCAGGACCCTGAGATCATGACCTGAGCCGAAGGCAGAGGCTTAACCCACTGAGCCACCCAGGTGCCCCCATATACTGTATTATTTGTTTCAGGGGTACAGGTCTGTGATTCATCAGTCTTACACAGTTCACAGCACTCACCATTGCACATACCTTCCCCAGTGTCTATCACCCAGCCACTGTATCCCCCCCATTCCCCTCCCTTCCGGCAACCCTCTGTATGTTTCCTGAGATTAAGAGTCTTATGGTTTGTCTCCCTCTCTGGTTTCACCTTGTTTCCTTTCTCCCTCCCTTCCCCTATGATCCTCTGCCTTGTTTCTCAAATCTCTCATATCAGTGAGATCGTATGATAATTGTCTTTCTCTTATTGACTTATTTTGCTCAGCATAATAGCCTCTAGTTCCATCCACGTCATTGCAAATGGCAAGATATCATTTTTCTGATGCTGCATAATATTTCATTGCGTATATAGATACCACACCTTCTTTATCCATTCATCTGTCAATGGACATCTATGAAGCCCATTATTTTAGATTAGTGGGAGTGTCTCTTCTAAATTGGCCTTTTTCTTGCTCCAGGTCACTCAGCAGCTCCCAGAATATGGTGTGCTGGTTCATCGAGTTCTCCCAGAGAAGGCCAGGGTGGAAGGCGAGATGGCCTTGGGTTTCTGTACCAAGGGTGTCATTGTATACGAAGTGACAAACGACAGCAGAATAGCAACTTTGCGGTTTCGGTGGAGAGAAATCAGAAAGATTTCGACTTGTGTGAGTGTACCTCAGTGGATAACTGCTTCATTTCCCTTTATTCTGATGCCCCTTTAAAAGAGCGGGGGGGGGGGGGGTCGTGTGATCTTCCCCTGACCAGATAAGTTCACATCTGTTACTCTGGGGCACTGCGATGTATTTGGAAGAAGCCTACCTGGAGATTGGAGAGTCCCCAGGAGGCCACTTCCTCCCCACCATCTCTTGCCTGGACCCTCTGTACCCCCATGGATAGCCAGCCATCAGCTGGCTACACCTTCCCTCTGGGTAGAGTTCTCTTAATTCAGGGAAGCCACCGATGCTGAGAGCAAGGTTGGTTTTGGGAGATGGGAGAGGAGAGCCTACTGTAGGTGGGGTGGAATCTGCTCAGTTTTGAAACATTTGTGTTTTCAATTTTCCGTGTGCACACAGTGTCCCGAAGGCATCCTGGCTGTCTCCCATGAACTAGAGGTGTGCTACAGGATGCTGGGGACTGCACACCTTTGATGCCCATTGAAAATTTAGAAGACATTTTTTAGAAACAAAAAACCCTATTAAACGTATTGCATTTGAAATTGTATTTCAATGCCATTTGCATGAGCAAATTTATATACTTCCTGAATTTAGTTATAATACATTTGCCACCAAAAGAGTTACACCTGTCCCCACAGCAGATTACTCCAGTACCTAATCTTCCTTCTTGTCCCATGGGTCACCCCAGCTAGTGTGTCATTTCCTTTAGTGATGATTTCCTTATCAGTCATGAAGATCTTTGTCTTTTGGCCCATGGGGAAAAAATCAGCTTTTTCTATTTAATTTTCTCTTAGGGTTTTAAAAGTTTTCCTCCTGGCTACATTGTTGTTTTTATAATCATTATCTGATATTAGAGTTTCTTAAGTAGAGTGTAATGGTTTAATTCATTTTCTTAATGTTTCCTTAATTTTTTCATCTTGGTTGTTGAGGTTAACATATTGTTTCAGCATGATTTTTTAAAAAGATTTTATTTATTTATTTGACACAGAGAGAGATCACAAGTAGGCAGAAAGGCAGGCAGAGAGAGAGGGGGAAGCAGGCTCCCCGCTGAGCAGAGAGCCGGATGTGGGGCTCGAACCCAGGACCCTGAGATCATGACCTGAGCCAAAGGGAGAGGCTTAATCCACTGAGCCACCCAGGAATCCCTCCAGCATGTTCTTAATAGTGTTTCTTTTTCTGTTTTTTAAAGATTTTATTTATTTATTTGAGAGAGAGAGAGAGAGAATGCATGAGAAGACAAAGGGGGGAAGGGCAGAGGGAGAAGGAGAAGCAGAGCCCAATGTGCTATTCCATCCAAGGACCCCAAGATCATGATCTGAGCCAAAGGCAGAGACTTTACCAACTGAGCCACCCAGGACCCCGTTGATAGTGTTTCATGATAAATTATTGTTTGTCTTTGGAAAAAAAGCTTATATGTAAAAGTAAATAACTGAACAAAATTTAATTGAGTTCATTAAAATGGCTTATAATACACTATTGGAAAATTTTTCCCAAATAATTTTGACTAACTCTAAAAGTAAACAATATTTATATTTATAAGATTTTTATAATTTTAATGACTTGACTTTAATTCAATTGAAAGATTATTTGAGGAATTTTAATTACTGAATTAATTCAATACTGTTGCATTGCTTCCTATTTTCTTTATGTCATGGTTAACTGTTTAAATTTTTCAATTTAATTTGTTTTAGGACATTTGTAAAAATGCAGATAACCTAAAATGTAATTTTGAAAAATAGAATTTTTGAAGATATAAAATTTAACAATCCCCTTAAGTAAATCCTTTATATTTAAGTTGGTTTAATGTTGATAGATATTTATTTTCCCACGACCAGGGACAATTCCTTAACTAAAACTGGAAGGCATCAGGTTCACAAGACAAACTTAGTAGCTTAAAAACAAAAACAAAAACAACCCTGCTACTAATTAAGGATTTCTATGGGTTGATGACTATTTCTTCAGCATGAATATTTTTTTAATGGTAAAGTCATCCCATGAAATGATGTCACCAATTGCTTGCCACAAATCAGGTATCTTGCGCTGAAAATGACTGTCACTCTTCATGCTTCTGCAAGCACAAAATGCAGAACTCAATATAAGAATGAGCTCAGGAAGTTGATTTGAAACTTGCCTAATTAATAGCAGATGCCAAGACGTTTCAGACAATTGGAGACCATTCATCTCGCCAGCCTGCAGGGGAATAACAATAGAGTTTGAGAAAAATGCCATTTTGGAAGACTGATTTGTCGGTGCGTTAGTAGCCTGTCTGTAGCAGAGACAAGGTTCATTCCGAAGATTATCCAATTGAGGAAAGGTTCGTTATGGAGCGATGAAACTACTCGTGTTGGAAGCCTGAAGGGGCATGCAGAGGGCAGGGGAGGAGATGGGCTTGGCAGGGCTCCCTTTAAGAAAAAGAATACAAAGTTCCGAATGCAAACTATGAAATGAAAATGAATATTCCTTTAGAATGAGGAAAGAAATCGCCACAAGTTGTGAATTAAAAAATGGGAACAACTATTGCAAAACCATCAAGCCAAAAATGATTATTGTCATTAAGTCACTCCCTGATAAATTGTAATTCCTTTTTTCTTTCAAACTTTGGTGGCGTACGTTCTGATGATGTTTCCATATTATGGAACTTTTGTAATATTTTCTCCAGAGGCAATAAAGTATAATTTAGACTTTCTTCCAGCATGGCTGACTGAAAGTTATTTTTCTTATTGAGAAGAAGCACAAAGCCTGCAGTTTTGCCCAGAGACACACCTGCTTTTTTTAGTGCCGCCAAAGATTTCTGGGCTACAAGTGCAGGGAATCAAATATTCTATTCTGCGTGATTCTCCATCAAGAAAGGAAATACATGGGGCGCCTGTGTGGCTCAGTGGGTTAAAGCCTCTGCCTTCGGCCCAGGTCGTGATCCCAGGGTCCTGAGATAGAGCCCCACATCGGGCTCTCTGCTCGGCAGGGAGCCTGCTTCCTCCTCTCTCTCTGCCTGCCTCTCTGCTGCTTGTGATCTCTGTCTGTCAAATAAATGAATAAAAATCTTTAAAAAAAAAAAAAAGAAAGGAAAAACATGGTGTGATGTGTTGAGAATGCGGTATCTATGTTTCTAAAGTATATCCCTGATAGGACAGAAGTGCCACTTGATCAGGGTGTTTTTGAGAATTAAGTCGGTTTTTCATTTCTGACAACTGAAAGAGATTTCTGCCAGACTGGCCTCTAGCTCTGAACATTTCCGAGCTCGCTTTGCACACATTGCAGGAACAAGGGAAGACTTGCCCAGAGCCCCTTCTGCCCCCCTCAACTTCATTAGCTCCACAGCAGATCTGCCTCCGTCTGGAAGAGCATCATTGTTCTGCAAAGAGATATCAGACCAGACACACCAACTAGCAGGCGAACAAACAGCAATAACAATATAACTCAAGGGGATGAAATATTCAAAATGGTAAAACAATGCTTTGAAACTAAGTGAGGTTATGGAAGCACCACGTGTATTTGTACTGCAGCAACAGAGGCATAAATAAGATTTTTGTGTGTGTACTGAAAACTCTGAGATTCAAGTTTGACATCATCTTGTTCACAGAGCAGCTCACCTCTGTGAAAGTTTGCTGGTAGATATTCATTTCTCATTAAATGGTGTATCAAAATGGAGAAGAAATCTGCACGACCACAGTCGAGACTATTTTCTGCTTTATGCCTGGAAATTCCACTTATTGTGGTGCTTAGTACCGTAAAGCATTAGTGTCTATAAAGGAGAGTCTTGCCAAGAGTTTATGAGTTGAAAGAAAGATTGGTGTGTGTGTGTGTGTGTGTGTGTGTGTGTGTGTGTGTGTGTGATTCTCTCTTCTCAGACTTGTTAAAGAATAGTTATTAGATCTTTTAAAAATGACATGCTCATCTAAAATTTTTTAGTACCTGGGTGCACTTAATATAAAATTGTCAAGACTATATGAGAGCATATCAAAGCATACTGACAAAGGGGTTGGGTTCCAAGCAAATATTCAAGTTTGGAAAATCAAATACTCGGTAGAGTTCAGCCATCATTATAATTTGAATATTAAGAAAAAATTACTAAGGCTAGCAGGGCAACATCTATGAGTGTTTGAGAAAATACATTATTAAAAAAAATGCTAGATATAGTATAGTTCAATTGGACTCCAAATCCACTCACATTAGTAGAAGGAGGTTCAGCGTTACATTTGTCAATAAAGCGAAAGAATATTTAGAAAATGCTCAAGTTATTTAAAATTGGGCTATAGGCAGGGGCACCTGGGTGACTCAGATGGTTAAGTGTCTGCTTTTGGCTCAGGTCATGATCCCTGGGTCCTGGGATCGAGTCCCGGATCAGCCTCCTGGCTCAGCAGGGAGTCTGCTTCTCCTTCTCCCTCAGCCTCTCTCCCAGCTTGCATGTTCTCTCTCTCACTGTCTCAAATGAATAAATAAAATCTTTAAAAAAAGTAAAATTAGGTTATGGGTAAAAAAATTTTCTCAGAGGAAAAGTAATGAATAATTATTTGTCTTTTGTTAATATTCGACCTGTAGATGGAGCTTCTGAGAAATGGCGACTATTATGAATTAAAAGAGATTAGCATTAACAAGGATCAGGAAAGGAACCCTTTCAAGCATAAGCCCTGTATTTATAAAAATTATCTTTCTAAGAGTAAGCTCAAGGTTCTTATTGAAATATCTAGAATATCTAGACTAGAGATTTTATTTAGAAGCTATATATAAATTTGTATTTACTATCATCTCTATTACTTTGCATTTTATTGTTCTTATTAACATTGTGTATTGAAAATGTCACAGATTTTTTTTCCTTCCAAAGCTCCATATAGACAATTTCATATAGATAATCCTCTCCAGTTTATCCCACTGAGCTGTACAGTATTATCATCTTGTATGTGGGCCCTGAAGTTATGTATAAATGTGGGGAAGCATTTCTTGGTGGTGTGACCTGAATTCTGCTGGAGTCTGGGAATCTCTTGGTATATTTCCATCTCTGTAGGATAAAGACAATTGTATGACCTCCCTCATTTTGTAGCTTTGAGGGTGAAATGAATTAATATCCAGAAAGCACTTAGACCAGAGCCTTGCCCCATAACAGCAAGAAATATGAAAGTGCATACAGTGATCTTATCTTTTCTATAACCTGCTAGCTGAAATTTTGTCTGCAACTTCTGGGAGTTTGTGCAATGAAAACTACAGGTATATTTCGTGGCCTTTCAAAATGCACACTGAGGATTATGTTCACTCCTTGCTGAGGGTCAAGTGTATGCCTGGGTCATTTCCAATGCTTTCCACCTTGCACATTTCTCAGCAGTTAGCCATTGCCCAATTAATAAACATTGGCTTTGTAAATGAAGAAAAAAAGATAAAATGAAGAATTTTTTTAAATCTAAGAAACAATATTGGGCCACGGTCATACATCTGTCATACACTTCTGGATGCCTAGTATACTGATCCCAAACGGGGGGGCTCCAGAATTTGATAACTCTGGACCATCATGCTTCAGTGGACAGTAAACACAATCAACATGTGAAAACCTGTGTTTGCTTCCTCCAGCGGAAGAAGTTCACCATCACGAGCAGCATCACTGGGAAAAAGCACACGTTTGTCACTGATTCAGCCAAGACCTGTAAATATTTACTAAGGCTCTGCTCTGCTCAGCATGGGTTTAATGCTCAGATGAGCTCCCTGCCCGTTGCAGCTGGTGAGTAGACATTATATTATGCATATCAACCTCCAGTTTGGAAAGACTGTTATTTCATAAAACAATTTGTATGAATATAAACAGTTGACCCAGAACCTAAAGAGTTTTAGATCTCTCTAATGACTCAAGAAGTACCATTAAGGAGAAATACATTTTTTTTTTCTTCGACTGGTAAATGCTCAAATAAATGACATGGGGTGGGGAGGAGGTAAATGGATACCATCGTTCTGAAGTGGAATGGGGAGTATATATCAAAAGCCTTTAAAAAGCCCATGTCCATTAGCCCTGAAATTTCATTTGTAGATGGATTCTCATCCAAAGGTGATGCATTGAGAAATACACAGAAGTTTGTGCTCATGGGTGTTCACTAGAACGTTATCTGTAACAGTGACCCTTTGGAAGCAACCTAAGTCTCCAAAGACGGAAGACTAGTGAAATAAATCCCATGCAGCTCTATAATTTAGATATTAAAGTCAGTTTTTGGAGGATGATGACATGTGAAAATACACATGATTTGGTGCTAAGTGAAGAAACATGAAATATGAAGTCGTGTCTCCCACCGATAGAACTTTCTGCCATGATAGAAATATGCACACTGCTCGTTCTGGGGTCACTACCAGTGGGTACGAGGTCACTACCCGTGTGTACCTATTGAGCACTCGAAAGGTGGCAGATCGAACTGAGGAACTACATTTTTTACTTTATTTAATTTTAACTGACATACTTAAAGGTAAATGTCTGTCTGTGCCTCCTGCCCTGGAAAGCACCGGTCGCAACACCAGGATCGTATCTCGGTTGGTTTTAACCTGCTCCGACACAAGGAAGGAAGAATATGGAAATGAACTGCACCAGAGTACCTTCACGGGTTATATTATTGCCTTTGTGCACAATGTGCACGTAGAATGGCTTTAATTAGGGAAGAGACTATTAGGTGAAATGAGGCCACACATCAAAAGGCTAGTTAATTCTTATTGAATATTTAGGAAGTGCTGAAGAACTATTTATTATTGTTATGAGTACTTTCCCAGGAAGTATGCTATGCCCTTTCATGAATTATCTTATTTATGCTCATAATACACTGCTTCCTTAAATCGCAATTGTCAGACAGCCTAAGGAGGCCGGCACTAGTGTTACTGACAGAAGCAGACCAAAGCTCAGAGAAGGGAAGTAACGGGCCAGCTGGGTGGTGCTGAGGCTGAGGTTTGAACCTGTGGCTCCTTGAGGCCTGGTGCCTAGGCACCTCACTTGGCCTGTACAGCCTTCCATAGCCTCCCAGAATAGGGACTTTAGGACTAGAGAGGTTTGGAGTAGAGCATTGGATGGATCTCATTTGCTGTTGATCTCTAAGCATTATTTCTTCTTTAGTTAGAAAAGAGGACCATCTGGTAGAGTGGTTTCAGCCTTCATATTCACACAGTGGTCTCTTTGAGCCAATCATCCTAGAGCTTTCTAGGGATGGGAAAATCTCAGACTCCATACAGACCCACTGAAAATGTCTGCATTTGAAAAGAAGCCCAGGGGACTTGGATGCACATAAAAGTTTGAGAACCCCCAGCTTGGAATGTGGCCCCTGGAGCCCATTGGACTCAGGGTAGTGGCACTTCCTAGCTGTGTGACTTGGGGCAATTCACTTCCTTTCTCTGAGTCTCAGTGTCCTCAGATAAGCACACTGGTGTCTGGTAGGCTTTAGAGGGACAGTTTGTGGGATGTTTCTAGCTCCGTGTCCTGCGTTCATTTCTCCGTGTGAGTAGTTACAGCAGCTTCTGCTTGCAGGGGTTTGGTTCTATGATAGCTAGTGCACAGGGGGACGGTGAACACTGGCATCTGGGGGCCTGGGACATGGGATCAATCAGGAAGCAAAATTCCTGAGCATTTACATGCAGAACCAAACACAGAAAATAAAGGGGACATATGATTAGCAGCAAACCCAAATAAATTATAAATATTTCATTGAAATTGCACAGTGGCAGTTTTAGGGTGTTTGCGGGGAAGGGGAGATAATGAATGTAAATTGAGATACAATGTGAAATATCATCAATATTACTTTTATTGCCTGATACCAGTGAATGTGAAATATTTATAAAGGCTCACTTGTGACAGTAGTCCTTCTAAGCCTGCTTTGCTCATAATATACTGTTCTCTTAACTCCAAACTCTACCATCATATAAGAGTTTTCTGGAATCTAACCTTTGCATTAAAAGGATTATTTCAGACAATTTTTCTTTTTTTGGGCTGGGTCAATGTGATGCTACTTTCTTCTATTTTTTTTCTAGATTTATTGAATTATTAGTGACATAAATACATAAGCTTAAGGTGTTCAAAGTGATGGTTTGACATGCCTATCTATTGCAAGATGATTCCCACAATAAGACAGTTATCACCTCCATTCCCTTCCAAAATTACAATTTTTTTTTTTTTTTGTGGTGATAATATTCAAGAGTTCTTGTTCTCCCTTAACAACTTGTAAGGAGGGGTGCCTGGGTGGCTCAGTGGGTTAAAGCCTCTGCCTTCGGCTCAGGTCATGATCCCAGGGTCCTGGGATTGAGCCGCGTATTGGGCTCTCTGCTCAGCGGGGAGGCTGCTCCCCCCTCCCCCACCTACTTGTGATCTCTGTCAAGTAAATAAATAAAATCTTAAAAAAAAAAACTTGCAAGGATATAGCACAATATTGTTAACTATACTCACCACGCTGCCTATCAGATCTCCAGAACTTTTCATCCTACAGCTTGGAGTTTGTACTCTGAACCCATTTCCCTCACCCCCAGCTTGTGACAACTACCATTCTCCCCTCTGCTTTTATGAGTTCAGCTTTTTAGATTCTGCCTATAGTGAGAATATGCAATATTTGTTTGCCTGACTTATTTCACTTAGAAGAATACCCTCAGAGTCTATCCATGTTGTCTCAAATGGCAGGATTTCCTTCTTTTTTATGGCCAAAAAATATCATGTGTATGTTATATACATCCACGCACTTCTTCTTCCGCTCCTGTGCTGATGGACACTTAGGTTGTTTCTGTGTCGTGGCTATTATAAATAGTGCTTCAGTTGAATATGGGGGTGCAGAGATCTCTTCAATGTAGTGTTTTGCTTTCCTTCAGATCTATACCCAGAAGTAGGATTCCTGGATCATTCAGTAGTTCTATTTTTAATTTTTTGAGAAACCTCTCTACTGTTTTCCATAGTGGTTGCACAGTTTACATTCTCGCCAACAGCGCACAAAGGGTCCCTTTTCTCCACCTCCTCGCCAACAGTCGTTGTCTCTTGTCTTCTTGACAAGTAAACTTTCGGACAGGTGTGGCATTTTACTGTGGTTTTGATTTGCATTTCTCTGATGATTAGTGATATTGAGCAGCTTTTCATTGGCCTGTTGGCCGTTTATATGTCTTCTTTGGAAAAATTAGATAATTTTTCTTTGCCTTTAAAAAAATGTCTTTGTATTAGAAACTCTTTCTGCGGACCCCATTTTCAGTGATTGCATCCAGCTAAGAACTGGCTGAGTCCATCGGATGGCCCCGTGTGGTCCTCAAACTCAGTAAGGCTACAAGTGATCTCATCCTTCCATACAACTCTCTCCACTATGATCTTTGTCTTGTTCAAGTGAGACCACCCACCCACCCACTCTGTAAGAAACTGGGTGGGGAGCGGGGGTGGGGGCGGTTCCCAACCTGCATCCGTTTTTCATCTCCCACCTCTCACTGAGTGCCCTCAGACTGACCTGCCACTCAGTCATGTCCCTCGAATTGTCTTGCTTGCAGGCTTCAAAGCAACCTTTTAAAAACACTGATATGATCATGCTCTTCCACACTGAAAAATTGCAGGGGATTTCTGCTGTCTGTAGGGACAATCCCATTGCCCTCGTGAGAGGCACATCAGACTCTCCCCAATATGGCCTGAACCTTAACTTATGTCTTGCCCCGAGTGCTCCATTTTGAGCTCCAGCTACACTGCATCTCGGATGAATCTCCGCTGCTACTGTTTTTGTCTCTGTGTTCTGGGCTCTTCCATTTCTAGTGTGGACTGTGGACTGCCGACTTGAGTGTAGGTCCTACTCTACCACTTACAAGCCCTGGGAGCTTAAGCAAATTGTTAGTTCTCTTAGCCTCCAGTTCCTCCTCTATAAAATGGGTATAACAATATATACCCCTACAGGGTTATTGTGAGGCTTATGCTTACCACTTGTGCTTACCACTGTGCTGAGCACGTACTAAGCGTGCAGCAGACATGTGTCATAGGTGTTGACATTACTGTTGTTGCTTTGTGTCTGAACGGGCCCAGGCTCTGGTGTAAGATACTATACAACTCGGGCAAAAGCTGCAGGTCATATCCAAATCGCTTGTAGTCTTTGTTCTCTCTTTCCCGCTGTGTGTGAGTGATAGTATCAAATGTCTCAGAGACACAGAAAATTCTTGAAAAGCATTTCGGAAAGGCAACCTTTTTATGGGGGCACACCTCTGGCGATGGACCAGACACCATTATAGAGCAGGGGGCAGTTCTGCTTGAGGAAATACATGCTCACGGACCCCCTGGTTGTGGAAGCACTTCACCATGCTTTGCACAAGCATGCGCGTGTGTGCACGCGCACTCACACACACATACACAACACACAAAACCAGTGCCTCAGAGGTTCCATGTGCCTGAGCGTTTTTTCCTTCTGTTTTAGCAGGGAGCAGATGGCCAGAATTTAGTCATCATTTTCCTTTTTCACAATACAAACTGGGCTTTATAAAGCCTAGTTAATTTAAGAACTCTATCAATCAAATCTCAGTTTCTCCTAAATGACATGAATAGCGGTGAGAGTCACTTACATGCACGGTCTTGAGTTAGGGGCTTCATTACAGCCATTTATTACATCCTTCTGCGTGAAGGAGAAAGGGAAGTTCAAGGCTGGGAGACGTGCTACATCTGATATGCATTTCTATTTCAGAATGTTGGATCTTAAATTTAAATACCAGGGAAACTCAACTGTGTAGAGGTTAAAGATTATATTCCACAGGCCAGAGCCTAATCTTGGAGGCCAGGTGATTTGAAGACCCAGTTGTCACAATGTTTGTGAGGACAGTTTCGTAAAGGCAGCATTCAGAATGGATGATGGCAGTAAATTTTATACCAGGCTCTTTCTACAAGTTTTGTTGTGACATTGTCGTGAATGTTAACACCCATCAGAACCTTGGCTGGGAGCCCGTCAGCTACAGGGGGAGGGAGAGCCTCTCCTTTCCCTCCCTGTGTTTCTGAGGTTGCTTTCATCAGCGAGTGCTACTTAGGAAGGCTTGGCATCCTCGGGACTAAGCACAAGAACCTCCTGAGTCAGCCTGCGGACAGACTAAGCGGAAAGAAAAGTGGTAGTGGAGCCCGGGGTCTGTGATGTGGTGTTGCCCCAAGGATGATAGATCCAGAACCATGCTTCTGTGGGTTTATGCTGCTCATGTCTTTCTCCCAAATTTCAGACCATGATAAATGTGTGCAAATGCCCAGTATGAGTTTTGCACACCTGGCCCAGTCCAAGTCTCTCACTTGGATTCAGAGATTATCAAGCTCAGAAAATGCACTGTTTGCACCCGCACCCGGGCTGGAGGCTGCTGCAGGGGGCCTGCTGGCCGCGTCGATGGATAACTTCGCTGTGGAAACCAGCAAGGAGACTGCGGCACGGGGAAACCGAGGCAGGTGGGTTTGACACTCTTGTTCTCTGAGCCCAGACCATCTTCTACTTGACACTCTGGAGCATCCCGTCCCTGAAGAAATTGTTTAAAGGATGTTAGATGTCTAAGGGAAGTATCCATTCATTCAACTGCCAACTGATTCCATAGAAATCTCCTGAAGGCGTGATAGGGCAAAGTCTCTGCTGATGTCTGCAGGGAAGAGATCCTATCCCCCATGGGGTTGCACTATGTTTTGGTGGAGAAAAAACTAGGTAATGAGACAAAACCAAAGAGCTCAAAATAAATAAACCCCTTTGGTCTTACCATGAACCAGGGACTGTTCCAAGCACTCACAAACACATCAACTGATTTTGCCCTCACCTCCCTGGGAAGTAGTTTCTATCATTCTCCCAGTTGTGCTGGGGAAGAAATGGAGAGTCTGGGCTTTGAGCGCATGTGGCTGGCCCTGGAGGGCAGACTCCTAACCTCCATGCTGTGCTGCTCTCTCTATGGATGGATGGTTTGTCATTTAATTTGTAATTGAAGATAATGAGCTTCGAAACATAAATTTACAATATAACACATGGATCTGTAAACTTAAAAATAGCCTAGAAGTTGGATTACACTTACATGGCAAGTTCTAGAAATAGCAGAGACTCACAGGCAGCACGTGACCCGTGAAGGTTGCTGGAAGAGCTGCTTTTTGGAATGAGTTATACATTAGCTTCAGGGCAGGCTCCATAGCTCAGTGGTTAGAGCACTGGTCTTGTATACATTAGCTTCAGCAAGAGGGTTCAGGTGATTGGTCTGAACTGTGATGTCTGTCTGTAGCCACCTATCTAGAATGCTTTTCTATGTATAAATATTATATACTCCAAAGTAATTCTTAGAAGAGCATTGCCCATTGTCCCAGATTCTATTGGTGCAAATATGTGTCACCATGTAGGGCAAATGAAATCAGTAATGATGGAGTCAGACTATTGGTGTACCAACTGTTGTGTCACAAAGGACTCAAAAGCACTATTAGCCTATTAGAACACCAACCATTCTGTTATTCTGTTTCACAGTTTTGTGGGATAGAAGTTCTGGCAGGCCTTAGCTGGGTGACTCTTCCTCTTCAGGTGGCACGGCCTGGGGTCACTGACTGTGCTCAGAGGGACTGGTCTGGAGGCTCCGAGATGGCTTTCCTTACACGTGTGGGCCCTTAGTAGGGATGGCAGGGAGAATGAGTTCCGCTGCGCACCTGTCAGTCCCTGCGTGGCCTTGGGCCCTCGCCACGTGGTGCCTCCAGCCAGGTAACTAGGCTCCAATTGGGCAGCTCAGGGCTCCACGGGCCCAAGGCGAGGCTGCCTGTCTTCTTAAAGGCTGGGTGGGCCTGGAGCTGATACAGTGTCACTTCTGCCAGTCTCCTTTGGTCAAAGGCCTGCCAGGTCAGGACAAATTCGAGAGTAGCAGAGAGAGACGCCACCTCTTGATGTGTGAGTGGCAAAGAGTGCGTGACCATTTTTAATCTGTCCCTCGGCTGATTGTACTTGACCACATGTTCTAAATGAGAAGCCTGAAGAGGCTGTGACTGACTCACGGCCACCTTGAGATTGTCCTTACGGCAAAGGAAACTTCCCCAGGCTGGTGGGCTCCTGAGGATCTGCCGGCGGGCTCGCCCAGGAAGGCCTTTGCAGCTCTGCGTGGCCGTCAGCCTTCTCAAGAGAAAGCTGAATCTGAGGCCGCAGTAAGCCCTGCCACTGCGTTGTTTAGTTCACAAAGGCCACGTTTTCAGGACCCTTAGTGACTCACCTCAGAGGTGACCGGTAGCTCTTCTGTGAAAAGGAAGGATTTTCTGTGAAAAGGGAAATTGGGTTTTCCGTGAAAAAGGCAATTGGGTCCTCGGCCAGGTGGCAGGTCCCTAGAAGCCCCCCGTGAGATGATGACTGGGTGCAGCTGGTTTCATGGAGGTAGTGATAGGAAGCAGGAGTGAGCGGGGAGTAAGGGACAGGGAGGGAAAATCCAAAAAAGGAGGGCAGGGGCGCCTCAGTTAGTAGGCCTCTGACTTCATTTTGGCTCAGGTTGTGGTCTCAGGGTCGTGGGATCCATCCCTGTACTGGGTTCCGTGCTCAGCCTGGAGTCTGCTTGTCCCTCTCCCTCCCGCTCTGACGCTGAGGGCAGTGTTATCAAAGTAGCTGGTGTGGGCAACCAGGCCTCGTTCTGATGACAAGGGTACAGAAGTCCTCGCAGAACTGTCTGTCTGAGGGACAGGCACATGGACATGTCGGTGCTCACTCCTTCCGCCTCTGCTGGCGTGTTATCTGGGGGGAGGCATTCACTCTCTCACACTTTAAGGCAAGGTGAGGACAGTGGGGGAGGAGGCCACCAGAACTCTTTTCATCTTGCAAAACCGAAACTATATGTGCTAAACAACAATCTCCATCCTCCCCCCTGAGTCCTTGGGACCACCATTCTACCTGCTGCCCCCATGACATTGACTCCTCCCACTGCCACATGTGAGTGGAATGACACAGCTAGCCCTTCTGTGGCTGGCAGTAACTGGCCAGTCCCGGGCCTTTTAAAGCAGAGGGGGTATCTGTGGCCAGATCAGGTAGGCCATGAAAACCTAGGGCATAACTGTCCTTACCTTTTTCCAAAGGCCCTCCCAAATGCTACCTTGTCCTCATAGCCTCTCTCGGCCCCTTCAGGACTTTCTCTGAAGCCCGTGC
Organism: Enhydra lutris kenyoni; assembly: GCF_002288905.1. NCBI lineage: Eukaryota > Metazoa > Chordata > Mammalia > Carnivora > Mustelidae > Enhydra > Enhydra lutris. The sequence goes on along the minus strand of NW_019154096.1, from coordinate 39,393,476 downwards.
CTCTCTCTGGGCATGCTGGCGGGCTCCATCTGGCCGGAAAGGCCCCGCCCCATATCCTGCAGTGGGCTGGGGACTCCCAGAAGGCAGAGCCCACATCCGATCCACCTTCAGCCTCGGTGCCTTGTCACCCCAGGGGCTGACACCTGGTAGGCGCTCTGTGAGCTAGGGTTGAACTTGCTGAAATGCCCAGTATGGACAGGAGCCGAGGCACACTGAGGCCTCATTTCTAATTTCTGAAGAATGGCTCTGCGCTTGCCCCTCGCCCCTGCACCCGTCTTCTCTCCCCCTTTGCCACTCTCCTTCCCTTTGGGGGAAGGAGCTCTGTCCCCTCTGAACCGTGTCAGGCTGCATGCGAAGAACACAGGGCAACACGGATCCAAGGGGAGAGGGAGAGGCGCAGTGGGAAGCTGCCAAAGCCTGCGTCCCCACCTGCGTCCCCACCTGCGTCCCCACCTGTGTCCCCACCTGCGTCCCCGCCTTGGTCTGGCTGCCTGAAGCAGGGGGCGGGCGAGGGTCACTGAGCCTGGGGCCAGTCTGGGTGATGAAAGGCCAAATCTGTCCGATGGTGGCTTTCCTGCTCTTCTCTCTTTAGAGGAGGCCTCCTTCTGGCTTTTTCTAGGGCTTTGAGCCCCGGTGGCTGTGCCTCTTCTCTTTCTCCCTCTCTACTTTGCTCATCCTTCCGTGTAGTTTATCTTGTGACCCGGGGGCAGGGCAGTGTCACCCCTGAAGTCATTATTCTCCTAGGGCATAGAATACTCTTTGTTTACTAGAATACTGGCTAAGCCAAGGCCAGCTGCATGCCTGCCTGAAAGGGTCTTGTTCCAAGCTTGGTATGATGAGGGGGGGGAGACCGCAGGGCCCGTCATTATGGCAGTGCAGGACGTGCCCTGCCCGACTCAAAACAGAAGCAAACAACAACAGCTTGGAACCCACTAAGCTCCATACTTATGACCTTGTTTTGGAGCCAAAGGTGGATTATCATCTCACAAGCATGGGAAGTAATATTCCTAATTTTCTGGTTAAGGAAAAGGAGGTTTTGAGGGGCATATATCCAACTCAAAGGAGAGACAGAAGGAGACTCATAGGAGGCCCTGGGGACTCTAGGGTCCCCTCTGAGACAGAAAGACCCCAAATCTATTCTTCCCAGTGCACTCCTGACAACGAGGTCAGCCCGTTGATGGGTCTCGTGCCTGATGGGGCATGTGGCTGCCTTTCCCAGGCCACCATCCAGACCCAGATATGGCAGGAAGGTGCCTCTGAGAGTCACCTTTTCTCATCTTGTGCCCTTTCCCTGCAGCCCTTGCATGCGTCGGGAGCAGCTAGAAACCATCTCTTTGATCCAGAAGTCCACGACTCGTGACCCTGTCTCTGGGCTGCCTGTGGAGAGCATGTACATGGGTATGGACCGGGTTTGGGCCAGGTTTGGGAGAAAGGAAACCTTCCATGCGATGCTTGCTTGAAAACTTTTGTGGCTACTTCATGTTGCCTTCCCAGTAATAGTCACAATCTTCCTGTTTTTAAAATTAATTTTAAAACTAATTATGGTCAGGAAGAGCCCTTGCAGTCCACCTGCGGCTTGGGCTGGGCAGGTGGATCTGGAATGTGTTAGCGCTGGTGAAGGTCCTCGACGCTCTGGTCCAGCATGAAGAGTACTTGCTGTGGAATGGTGTGGTCACAAACTCACCAGCCACTTCCGTTCTGCTCTTCACGGACCCGGAATATCACTTCTGCCCCTTCACCTGAAAATGTAAACAGGGGAGGCAGCGTTCTCCTCTGTCATACACCCTCTGGGGAAGACCTTAGGGAAAGGAAAAACAGAAAGATTCCAGATCTGGAGAAAATACTTAGACTTGACTGGCCTTAAGCCTGGGGATGGACCCTGGAACTCCACTGGGCCACTCTTTACCATGAACTGTTGCCAGGCTCTACTGTGGTCCCCAGGATGGAAGGTGGGAAGAGGGATGTGAAGAGCATGGAGTGGTGGGTCACAATGGGGGATGTGCCCACATGCTCTGTGGTCAGCATCGGAGCTCTCCACCCCAGGATTCCAGCTTGCTGAGAACGACGTCGGGGCCAGCTTTGGGTCTCCTCCAAGACCCAAGCTCTGGAGGAAATGCTGCAGGGTGCCCTCGCTGATCTGTGGGGCCATATTGCCTCTGATTAATTTGAGACCCAGGAGGGGAAGGCTTTGCTATCCCATCTCTGTGCTCTAACCTTAGTTTTACTTTTCACTTCCCACAAGTACATCGCTGCTCCAATTCTGTCTTGTCCCAAGACCAATGCAGGAAAAAGTAGCTATAGTAAGTTGTGTAGAAGATAAGCCCCATGTCCCCTGCCCCCACTCTCGCCTCTGCTCCTAATGAGCCAATGCTGACCCAGTGAGGGTATATATGCTTCCGAAGATGCATACTGACCCAGCGAGGGGTATCGAAAGTGCGTGTTCTGTGATCCATTCCTGGTATTGTGTGTGTGTGAGCACGCACGTGTGTTAAAACACTGTTTACCACTTTTGTATCAAGGCTCAGATAATTTGGGGGGAAAGCACAATGTGGGGCTTTGTTTCTACCACTAGGGCCACAAAATGACAGGAGAAAGGGCTTTATAGCTGAACCAGAAGGAGAAATCACGCATGTGACACTGACCCGGGATCTGCATCGTGGCTTCGGTAAGAGGGCTCCTGGCAGGTGAGACCCAGTCTCTCCCTTGGGGCAGAAGGGAGGTATGTGCCATTTTTTTTCCTTTTGACTTTTCTACTCCCCTCTCCTGCCTCTCTCCCAGCTTGCCTTTTACAGCGATCACTTCTTTTTATTCCCTTTAAGTGTCCCTAACAATTAATAGGACTCTTGGAACAAAGTCTTCCTTTTAAGGCTGATAAGATTTGGGGGTTCATATCTTCAGAATTTAAGTACAAGATGAAAAGAGACTTTTTAGGGGTGCCTGGCTGGCTCAGTCATTTAAGCATCTAACTCTTGATTTCAGTTGAGTTGATGACCTCGGGGGTCATGAGATCAAGCCCTACATTGGGCTCCATGCTGGGCCTGAAGCCTGCTTAGGATTTTTTCTTTCTCACTCTCTCTGCCCCTCCCCCCACTCTCTACCAAAAAAAGAAAGTGATTTTTTTATCCTAATACCATGTAGCAACTCTTCTCCAGTATACTTAGATTCTTAACGATGGGAAGGAATAGTCAATCTTTTTCACATCTTTATTGTTTATTACTTTTAAAGGCTCTGAAAAACCACACAAGAAACAAAACACTGAGACAAGTTACTCAATTAAAAATCACCTCTCGCTGGATAAGATCATGCCATTTGAGACAATGTGGATGGACCTAGAGGGTATTATGTTAAGTGAAATAAGTCAGACAGAGAAACAAATACCATATGATCTCACTAATATGTGGACTCTAAAAAAAAAAAAAAAAGAATTAAAGAAAGCAGAATCAGACCCATAAAGACGGAGAACAAACAGATGGTTCCAGAGCGGTGGGAGGTGGGGGGTTGGGCAAAATGGGTGAAGAGGAGTGGGAGATACAGGCTTCTAGTTATAGCATGAATAAGTTGTGGGAACGAGAAGCACAGCATAAGAAATACAGTTAATGATATTGTAACAGAGATGTATGAGGACAGATGGGAGCTACTCTTGTGGTGAGCACAGTATAATGTATGAACTTATTGAATCACTGTTGTCCATGTGAAAATAATGTAAAATCGTGTGTCAGCTATATGCAAGGAAAAAAAAATCTCTTTCTTATTTCTGATTATCTACTGGGGCAAAATCCAGTGCACATGGATGAGTTGTATTCCTAGCTTTTGCTGTGCTTACTAATAGGGGGCAATCAGTTTTTCTCCATGTGTCTCACAGAGTGGAATGAGCTGTTTGAGAATCCGAGGACTTAGCTAGAAATATCAGCAGCTCCACTTGGCAGCTGGGTGGTCTCAAGTAAATAACCTAACCTCTCTGGGCTGCCAAATCATTAAGTATCATCTTATTAAATATCATTGGATTACAGGCTTTGTCATTAATGAGGGAGATGGTGTTGGCAAAGCTGACCCTGGCATCTTTATATCTTCTATTATACCTGGGGGACCAGCTGACAAAACTAAAAAGATCAAGCCAGGTACGTCTTTTTAAATTGCCAAGGATGGTGCCTTCTGGAACTTCTCTTTCTTTCCTTGATGGTGTGATTAAGATGTTTTATTTTTCCAGGAGGGCGGATACTGGCCTTGAATCACATCAGTCTGGAGGGCTTCACATTCGACATGGCTGTTAGAATGATTCAGAATTCTCCTGACAGCATAGAATTAATCATTTCTCAGTCAAAAGGTATGTCTTCACTTGTGTTCAGAAGGTGGCAAACCTCTTCTATCTTCAGCAGGTTGTTATTACCATGAGGTACTAGGTCCTTAAGTTTATGTACGCTTGACATTGCTTTTCTCAGAGTGGTGTCGTGCAAAGGACCACTGTTGTGACATAATCCATAAGCTTGGCAGGCCTATGGGCAGACTGGGCTCTGCTGTTGCCTGTTCTGCCCGAGGGGTGTGGCCTATTCCAGTTCTTTATCAGATATGGTCCATCCAGCCATTGCGTGGTTTTCTGCCCACTTTTCTTGCATGACAGGGAGGATAGTCACTTTGTCAGCCAAGTCCTTATGGAAAGTGGCTGCTCCAGAGTTTCCATAGTTGGGGCTTGGATGTGGCAATCACCTGGGGAGGAGACTGGAGAGCTGTACTGGAAAGTGATCTCACAGAGTGGGCATGCTTGTGTTACCTGGTTAAGACTTGGCCTGTTGGAGATCATCCAAAAGAGCAAAGTTCTTTTAAAACATGCTTTTATTTAACCTTAAGTGTGAGAGAGCAACAATTGCCCATATCAAAGAATAATATTAATATGTTTACTTGGAGTGGGTTGGGGGAGGAGGGTGAAAGTAATGGAGGATGTGGGGCACCTGGAGGACGCAGTCAGTTGAGTGTCTGACTCTTCGTTTCTGCTTAGGTTGTGATCTCAGGGTCATGAGATTGAGCCCCTGTGGGGCTCTGTGCTCAGGATCGAGTCTGCTTGGGATTCTCTCTCTCCATCTCCCTCTGCACTCCCCCATCCTCTCCCCTCCCCACTCTTTTTCTCAAATAAATAAATCTTAAAAATATTAAAAAAAAGAAGTAATGGGGGATATTAATATTCCCTTCCCTCCTGGTGACCTGGAATCACCACTGAGTTTCGGTTGAATGAGCCTGTAATTTAACCAGAGACTGCCTATGAATCTAGTCTCCTGGATTTCTTTCTCACACTCTGGGGTGTGTGGGCAATTGCCCTTTATGTACAGAAATGCTTCACATCACACCAGCCAACATTTTCTAGGTCTTAAATGTAGGTACCCCATTTGCCTTGCCCTCTGTAAACCACACGTATTCTCTCACACTTGCACAAGTTTACATGATGGCCAGAGGGTTTTCCCAGGTGTCTGAAGCTGTCCCTGGACAGAAGCTACAGGGGATGGGAGGTGGCAAAGTAAGAGCTTCAGCACGTGCCTTCCATCCTGTGGCAGGAACAGAACCAGGGGCTCTGCCCCAACTCCTGAGAAACATCAGCCCCAGTTGACAATCTCTTTTGGATTTCCCAACATTGTCACTGTTCTTCCCATAATATTTTAGCTTTCCTTGCATTTCCCTCCACATTTTGCACAGGACTAGGAGAAAAGGAAGGAATCAAACTATCCTTTTTTTGTCAGGAAACAATGTAGCTGAGTTGGGAATGATTCAGTGTCATTCAAGGCTGGTTGTGGCAGTGTGAGCTGTCAAAACTGGGCCCAAGGTCTGTGAGGCTTAAACCAGTTTCATGCTAGAATTTTGGACAGTGGGTTTCCCATAATGCCTGTGATGACATGTCTTTCCATCCTAGGGCCCCAGTCCCCTGTTGGTAGCTCTGCCTACCAGAGTTGGTGGTCTTTACACAGCTGTAGGGGCTTGACTACTGTGAATTTCTATCTCATTAGCTTGCTGTTGGAGCAGGTGCTCTAGACTTGAGGTCAGGGACAAGAGAGATAATGTTCCCATCATGGGAAGCCATCACTCTCTAGAACAGACTGAATTTTCATTCCCCACAGAAGGTCTCCTGGCTTGTATTTCCATGAGGAAGGCTCATGTTGTACAGCTTGACTTTTTAATTCAGTAATAAGTTCCATCCTCATCTCTCATGGAGGGTGTGGAAGAAAATGAACAGATGCTTCCGACATTGCCAGAAGGACAATGAGAGTAGAATCTGTGAATGAGATCGTGAGGAATAAGGCATTACAGAACAGTTGCCCCACCATTCCCTCCTGAATACCTCTGGGTTTGAATAACTTCCAATCTAACTCATTAAATTACAGTTCATTCAGTGTGTGAGTTTGGGAACTTCCTTGAGTGCCAATGAGTCTGTATCAAAAGTAAACCTACTTGTATGTTTCTATATCGACATCTAAAGAAAATTAGACTATTCTGCCTTCCTCCCACATATATTTGTTAAACAGCTAATATTAACATATTAATAATAAATGTCTTTATTAAGGCCCTACCATGTGCTAAACTAATTTCTCTTCCTCTTTCTTGCTACATAGGTAAAATCTCTCTGTGTATATAATTTCTAAGCCCTACCAACCCTAAAAGGTAGTTGACATTATCTCTACTTTACTTAGAAGGAAATTGAAGCCCAAAAATGTTAAGTACCTTGCCCAGGGTTTTACTTATTGATTCCTGACCTCACAATCTTTTCCCTGTTCTGTGCCAGGTTAAGGGTCAGACATGGGGTAAGTAGGAATAAGTGTCCCAGCTTTTGTCTACAATGAGTCCACCATCTTGTTGTGACCAAGTCCTCCCCAGAAAACCCAACACACTAGTCTTTGGGTCACATGTTGATTACAGGTGTGCTCAGTGGAAATTCCAGAAGAAGCCAAGTTTAAGGCATCACCACATGCTGGCTGTGGGATTCTGGGCAATCTACTTAATCCTTTTGACTCTGCTTTCTCACTTTTGAAGTGGGATAACCCCTTCTTGGTAAATGTGTTGAAAATATGGAAAGACATATACATATAAAATATGTGTGTTTGTGTGTGTGTTTGCACATGCATGTATGTGTGTGTGTGTGTTTGCCAGTACATGACGAGAAATTAGTAAGATGGAGCTGGAATTATTAACTCTCCAGTTGCTCCTATATTTTCATAGTTGAGTCATAAACCTCTACTTAGGTTTTTAAGTCACACCCAGAATCCTCCCTTTCTCTATTCTAAATTCATCCTCTTTCCCGAGGTGCTAAACTCACTTTGTTCCCAGCAGCTATAAAAGGTCTCTCTGTCATTGGAGGAAAATCTTGTACCCCATGTAACATGATTCCACTGAAATGCCAGTCTTTCCAAGATGTTGGCTTCTTGACCTGTTTTTATAGGTTTTTGTGGAAGTACCCCAAGTGAGGAAAAGAATAGCATGGCCAATTCTGGGGTCTTCTCTATAGACAGCCCAAGCAACTGGCATCAGGGAAACTTTTCACCACACAAGCAAAACCAGGAGAAAAATATTGAAGACCTCGAAGTGGCTCAGACTCAGAGCTTACTGCCCAGGGTGAGGCCTCAGCTTTCCCCTTCGCCATTAAAGGTAATCATCCCCTTGGTTCCCCCTCTAGAATTTGGAAGAAAAAGAACAGGTTGTAGAGCCCAACAGTCCCAGCTCCAAAGTCCCTCTTTGCTCTCTTTTTGCCATATCAGCTAGATAAAATTTACTTAATCTCTCTGACCCTCAGCTTTTCCAAAATAAGTACCTGCATTGCATGATTATTGAGAAGAAGGTAAAGGGGGAAAGGCAAAGCTCCAGGTGCAGTGCCTGGGCCATGGGGTTCAGTGTTGGGTCCTCCAGTGTCCTTGGTCACTGATTATATTTGTTACTGGTAATAACATTGGCTGCCACTGAGGGCAATGTACGGGCAGACATCCCATATATTCTTGGCCTCTAGTGCTCGAACTGCAACTCAATGGCTTTGCTTTTTGTCAGTGCCAGGGAGGCAGAGGACAAGGCCAACTTTGGGATACAGAGGGCCATGTATTTCAGTCCTACCACCTCAAGCTGTGTCTCCTTGGACATTGGGTGGAAAGGTCTCCTTTTGCCCTCTAGAACTTTCTCCTTTCTGCTCTGGGCCCTGTGAAGCTGATGTTAAGAGACCCTGTCAGCCTTCTGAGAGGCCCCGCGTCTAGGAGAAACTCTCCACTTTCCTTACACTCACACTAGGAACCCACTCACAACACTTCTGACACTGTTGTAGTTTTTTACCCTAGAAGCAATTCTGACAGTAACTGAGTGGAGTTAACACTAGATCCCACAGTTTTTGTAGGACTGGGCTCAGTCCCACAAGACTGCCCCCATCAGAAATGACAATCACAAGTAGTAGGTCCCCAAGTTCCCCACATTTGTCTGAAGTTGGTTACAAATTGGAGGTTCCCGTGTCCCCTCCTTGGGTTTGATATTTTCCTAGAGCAGCTCATAGAACTCAGGAAAGCAGTTTTCTTGTTACTGCCAATTTATTAGAAAGGATGTTTTAAGGGGTACAGGTGAATAGCCAGTGGAGCGATCCATAGGGCAAGGTCTGGAAGGGTCCCAAGTACAGGAACTTCTGTCCCTGTGGAGTTGATGTGTGCCATCCTCCCAGCACATACATGTGTTCACCATCCCAGAAACTCTCTGCATCCCATGCTTTTGGTATTTTTATGGAGACTTTATCACTTAGGCTTGATGGATCATGAACTCAATCCCCAATTCCTCTCTCCTCCCCAGTGGATGGAGTGTGGGGTGAGGTGGCAAGTTCCAAGCTTTGAATCATCGCTTTGTCTTTCTGGTAACTAGCCCCCATCCTGAAGCTATCCAGAAACCCACCAAGAGCTGCCTCTTTCAAACCAAAGACTATCACCCAAGAGATTTCAAGGGCTTTGAGAGCTCTGTACTGGAAACTAGAGCCAAAGACCAGATATTAGAACAAGAGATGCTCCTAGCCTCTTAAGACTTAGGAAATTACAAGGGTAGAGGGAGCTGTGTGCCAGGAAGCGAGGAAAGGCCCATATATATATTGCTATTATTTCACACTGTGGTGGCAGCCAGCATTTGGGTGGGAGTAAGGACACTATTGTCACTCTCTGCCTGTGCTCAGGTGGGCTATGTCCCTCTTCTGAAAACCCAGGTCCTATCATGTGCTCCTCGCCATAGAACACTCTGTAGGTCCCATTGCCCACTCCCTCCTCTTGCTCCTCAGGCTCTGAGAAGGGAAGAGCACCTACCGTTTCTAGGCCCAGGATGTCTGGCCCTCCTTATTGGTTTCTTCAAATGCCAATGTCTCTGCAAAGTAGGCCTCCTCATATGAACTCTTCTCCATGGCCCAGGCTGAGCTTGCTGAGACTCAGCTTGAGTCCACCTCAGCCTCTCTCCATCTCATTTTTATCCTTTATGAGGAGAGATAATGTTGGTCCACAGAGCCATGGAGACAGAGATGCCTCACAGTAGGGCTCCAGGAATGTTAGCTCCTTCCCAATTGGCCATGGTTCTCACCCCACAAAGAGCAGGCTGAGGGGTCAGCAAGAGAATACTGGGGACATTTATTGAATGAGTAAGCATGTGTGAGGCAGCACCCCAAGCATTTACGTGTGTTGTATTACATAAGCTTCATTACAGGCCTATGAGATAGTTATCATTATTGACCCTTTTTGTAGTTGGGGTGCCTGAGACACAGAGGGGAAATGAAGGTACCCAAGGTCTCTCAGGGAGTAAGAGGCATAGCTGGGATTTGAATCCAAGAAGTGGGACTCCAGAGCAGATGCTTTCACCGCGGGGCTACACTTCAGAAGGCCCCTCTTGACAGGAAGCAGGGCCAAGAGGGATTCAAGTTGGGGCCTCTGTGGCTGCAAACCTGTGGGCTGGTTTTGGCCAGTGGTTGAAGGGAGCAGTGGTGTTCCAGGGCTGCAGCTGACCGTGGTACAGACTGTAGACACTGTACAAGCCAGATTCTTCTGGGTCACAGGGCTGGCTCTGTGGGCAGGTAACTTTTTGTGACATAGTTAAGTTCACACTCTTGCTTTGGATTTCAACCTCAGTGTTCCTTTACTCTTTGGAAAAATTTTTTTAAAGATTTTATTTATTTATTTGAGAGAGGGAGAATGAGAAAGAGAGAGAGTGCAAGAGAGGGGAGAGTCAGAGGGAGAAACAGACTCCCTGCTGAGCAGGGAGCTCGATGTGGGACTCGATCCTGGGACTCCAGGATCTTGATCTGAGCTGCAGGCAGTCACTTAACCAACTGAGCCACCCAGGCACCCTATTCTTTGAATTTTAAAGTGTGGACAAAACTCTTTGCCAGACTACACAGTCTGGAGTGTCTCAGGAAAAACTGGAGTTTTGTCTGTTCTATACCCATCGCTTTGGAAACTTCTGTTCATAATTTTCCAGGTTACTTAAGCCTGTCTATTTTCCTATTGTATTAATGGTATTTTCTAATACAGCAAACCAGGAAGCAGCTAAGCAGAGGAGGCAGATAAGACCAAAGGCTGGGAGTACCCGTGGCTCCATCTTCTGGGCACAGTTCATTAAAACCTTCTTCCCAACTAACTAGTAGTTCAGTAGGGGCAGGTCTGTCCTATCAGTGCTGTCCCCTCAACTTACACAATGCTTGACATGTAACAGGTGCTCAATTAATGTTGCATGGTTGGATGAATGAATAAACAAACCACCCATGAATAAACAAACCACTCTTGTCACAGTGTTGAGCCAAATTCCTGCCACCTGGTAGATAATTCTTGCCTTCTGTCCTTTCCACTGTTAAGTAAGACCCCGTGCAGCTACTCTTGCTAGGGATGATTGAAGTTCCTCCTGAGGTTGTCTTCTGCTTAAGAAGCTGCCATGTATCTGGAATCCAACGTCACTTAGCTAGTGTCATGTGTGAAGCTACCAGGAAGTGCCTGGATGGCTTTAGTTCTCACATGATATTTGTATCCTGAGTGGAAACAGGAGGGAACCTACATGTATTGAGCCCTGCTATGGGCCGTGTATGATTCACAGTCACATTGAAAAGGGGATTCCTCATTCCATTTTTGTGGATTGGGAAGGTTGGAGAGACCAAGGAACTGGCCCAAGGTCATAGAGGGAGGAGCTGATAAAGCTGGGAATGACCCCTGTTGAGCCTTGAAATTTATGCCCCTTTTGGTGTGCAATACTGGCGAGAGCTAAGACTCACTATCTGCTCCTGTAGGCAACTGTCTTCATGCCTTCTTTATTTTCATTTGTTTTTTCTGGTGACAGGGTGCTAGTTCTTCTTGTCCTCCACCACCTTCAGAAATCAATGTCAGTGAAATCTACTTTGTGAAATTGGTTAAAGAAGATGGGACGCTTGGATTCAGTGTGACTGTAAGAATTATTAGGCAAGCTTGGGAAGTACATGGTTGAAAAGACGTCCCTCTGGAGCCTTGGTGGGAATTCCATTCAGATGGCAACCTCTGATAATGTGCCCCTTGTGTACAAGCAGCTCATGGGGAATGGCGAGCCAAGAAAGTCAGTGGGACCTCTGCGGAGTGGGAGGTGGGAGGACTTAAAGACCACCTGGGAGATGCAAGGCACCCTTGGGAGGATCAGACTCTCCAAACAGTGTGGGTAGGATTGGGTGATGGGTCCTGACTCTGTGGTTATGCCGCACAAGAAAGGAAGGGCAGTGGAGAGTGCCCTGTGTCTTCACTGTGTAGTGAATTCTGGGTTTGTACCTCCAAACCAAGACTCAAGCAGACAGGACATGCCAGGCCAGCCTCTGGGCCCGTGGCTGCATCTGCCTATGCTGTCTGTTGTGTATAGGGAGACAATGTGGGGCATTGATGTGACTTGGATTTCGGAGCACCTGCCACAGGCCAGTGCTGGGCTCCCTCCTGCCAGCTGTAATGTTATACTCCTTATGGGGCATCTAACCTTGCCACACAGTAGACAGTATGGTCTGAACAAACAAGTGAATGTCTAAGATGTTGTCACATGGAGATGAGGTAAGGGGATCGCATGGCATCCGGTTGTGGGAATCTCTTTGGGAGGCCAGGGAGGTCTTGGTTAGAGGGGGCAGACAGGTGGTGGTGAGTCTTTCACTGTGTTTCTCATTGTGTTTACCAGGGTGGCATTAACACAAGCGTGCCCTATGGAGGTATCTACGTGAAAGCCATCGTTCCTGGAGGGCCAGCTGCCAAGGAAGGGCAGATCCTACGGGGTGAGGGATGGAGTCATGTGGGGAACTGCCTTCCTAGCTGTGATAAGCCCTGGCCTCTAGACCTTGCTCTGTTCTCACTCTAGACGTCATGCAGATGGTTCCCTCTCTAGGTCCTGGTTTCCTCACCTGGGAAAGGGGCCGATTCAACCAGGCCTATCTCCATGATAAGTTAACAAGGGGATGAAATGTCTGTGGTGGTGCACTGGGAAGCACAAGTTGATTTTAAAACAGGAGGTTTTAAATAAGCTCGCTGCTGTCTGGTCTACATGGAAGAAAGTAGTGCTTCCCATTGAGGACAGAGCATGCGTCATTGACTCTCACTTTAGTATCCAGGGAGGACAGTGACAAGCCTCCTCCTTGCCCTTCCTCACATCCACTGCTCTGAAGCGGGGGAGGTGGGGAGGATTTTTATTGCCCTCCAAAATAGCAAGTTGAGCTAGAAAGGGTACCCAAGATCTTAGTTGTCTCTATTTTCCTGAGAATTCCCCTGTCTGTCCCTGACATCAACCCATCAACCAGGTCTTTCTGACCTGTTTTGAATGTTAAAAAAAAAAAAAAAAAGCACATCCTGGAGATATAAATATTACCCCTAATTGACTTGAAAGTACTTTCAAAATGGTTTCACAGGAGAACAGTTTATACAGTTATACAGAGCTGGCTCAACCCGTCTGGGAGCCAGTAATAGAAAGGTTTCTGTATCATTGATCTATAAAGATGCTCAGAGAGGTGGCTGGCAGCCAGGCCGCATTTGGACTTCTCATGGCTCCGCTTCCTGACCCTCCTTGAGGCCGCGTGAAGGGTGCTGGGCAGGAGCCTCCAGCAAGAGTCATTCCTGTAGCCTCAGGAACTCAGAGACATGACCTCTGTCCCCCTCCCAGGTGACCGGCTCCTGCAGGTGGATGGAGTGAGTCTGTGTGGCCTCACCCACAAACAGGCAGTGTGTTGCCTCAAGGGTTCTGGGCAGGTGAGTGCCCCATTAGCAGGGAACTGTTCTTCTGCCTTCCAGAGCTTTCCTGGGCAACATTAGACGCTGCGGTGGTCTCTGGGTGGGAGGCAGACCGGCAGGAAACAAGTCTTTCTCCTTTGTCTTCTTTTCTCTTTCCCTTTTTCACTTTTCTATGGTGATATGAAAGCCAGGAGGAAGCAGACAGATTTCCTAAGCAGCATACCTCAACCCCTGCAAAGACCCTTGCAAAGCTGGCATTTCAGTTGCCTCGGTTCTGGAATCAGACAGCTGAACAGAGCTGATGTGGTGGAGGGACTTATCCCATCTGGCTCTGGCTCTGGCTGCTGCCTCACACTCTCTGCTCCAGCCCACACTGGGAGATGCTTCCATCTGCCCTCCAGCCCTGTCACCAGCTGGCCTTTGCACCTGCTCACACCCTCTCCCCTGTTCATGCTATTCCCATCACCTTGGGTAAATTCAGGCCACGCTGTCCTGGGATTCTGATCACAGTGAAGTAGAAATTCCAGACATCCAGAGCAGAAGGCACTGACCCATTATGGACTCCTTATTCTCTATGGTCCCACGCAGCATCTGGATGTTACCATGCTGTGTCCAGTCCTCTGCCTGAGGGTGGGAGCCCTTTTGTGTCTCAATGTCCTCAACCTCAGAGCTGGCATCACCCTCTAGGTAACTGGGGAGTTGGCAGAGACAGAAGGGACTCCTGTGGGCCCTTCTGGCATACAGAGGGAGTGGAGGGGCCCCTGTTTGCTTCCTTTCCCAAAGCAGTCTTCTGGTTTGCAGTGAAATTGACTTATGCTGGCCACCTTGGTTGACCTGTCTTGAGAACAGAGGCATAATTTATTAGTACTCTCTGCATCTTTAGACGTTTGCTAATGAACCTGGTCAGAGAAGGTACTTCTTGCTTGCTGCTGGCGGCTTGCTAGCCGTGATGACAGATGGGAATTGTCACACTGGGATCATGGGTGTGCTGCTGAATGACAATGGCAGCAGAAGGATGTTAGCTGGCCCAAGTCCCCTGAATGGAAGCTCAACATTTCTGAAAAGCTTCCAGGTGATGTCTAGTCACTGATTCCTGAATCATGCTTTGTGTAATGAGAGTATAGAGTGTGTAGGGAAGAAGGATGGAAAATCAAACCAAAAGGAAGGGGAAGGCCAGATTGGCATAGATCTGGGATATCCTGCTAGGTGATGGGAAACAATAGAGACTTAAAAAAATATTTTATTATTTGACAGAGAGAGACAGTGGGAGAGGGAACACAGCAGGGGGAGTGGGAGAGGGAGAAGCAGGCTTCCTGTGAGCAGGGAGTCTGATGTGGGGCTTGATCCCAGGACCCTGGGATCACAACCTGAGCCGAAGCAGATGCTTAACAACTGAGCCACCCAGGTGCCCCAATGTTAGAGACTTTTGATCAAGAGTGTTGCATGTTTAGCTTGTGTCTTAGATCAACCCATGGGTAGCCAGCCATGGGGGGTGTGGCCTGGGGAGGAGAAGATAGGGTCCAGGAAGCCAAGTTAGCTGGAGTTTGCCACAGTCCAGCTGGCCACTCGCAGCAGGAGAAGGAATGGAGGACTGGGAGCCCTGGGGGAAATGTTTCTGATGGTGAACAGGCAAATCTTAGCAACCAGATGGGCATTTGGAGGGCAGAAGGGGATAAACTGGATCCCTGCAGGTGTGGCCCCTAGGAGGTTAGTTGAGGGAAGGTTCCATGTTCTGAGAGAGCAGATGCAAGGGGAGGAATGTTTTAGGCAGAACGAGGAGAGAGTAGTGAAGGTGAGAGAGAGGAAGGTGAATTCGGCCTTGAAAGCGCTGAAATGGAGGTACATGTGTTACCTCCAGAAACATTTGTCCAACGGGCAGTTAAAAATATGGCTCTGGATCCCAATAAGTGGGCTAGATTGGAGATTTTAATCTGCGATTCAAATGAAGCAGCTATTGGAAGTATGAGAAAATTAAGAAGCATTTGCTGGGTGAAGGCAGAGGCTCCTGGTTGTCATATGAAGTGCAAATGGAGTTTGTCCAACCGTCTTCTAGGTTGCAAGACTGGTCTTAGAGAGAAGACGCCCCAGGACTGCCCAGCAGTGTCCTTCTGCTAAGGACAGGACGGGAGATGAATGCACGGCTGTTTCCTTGGCAACAGCCTTGCCCGGCAGGCCCGCGGGCTGTGTCTCTGCGACAGATGGTGAGAGGAGAGAGAATTGAGTGTTACTATTGTCATGTCATCCCGTGCTGCTTTTGAATTCTCAACTCAAAAGGGAAGGTAGGAAGGCTTCCTCTGGGTTCTTAAAAGATAGTGAACATGATACGGCTGGTGTTCGGAGGCAGTGGAAACCAATCTAATGGAATGTGATTCTAGGAAAAAAAAAAAATGCACTCTTCCAAAATGATTGCCAGGCGTAATTCTCCCCTCTGCCTTCTGCGGTTTCTCAATCAGGTGCCTGAATGCTTGTGTATAAATCTTTAGGAATGAAATTGGAATGAAAGGATCAGGCATTTTCTGACCAAATCTCCACCTTCCACCAAGACACTCATAACAAAAGATGTGGGGTGTGATGAGGCAGGCTGGGAGGGGAAGGTGCTCAGAAATCTAGCCTCGTTATTAGCATCATGCATGATGGTAAACGTCCATCAGTTTGCAGGGACATCATGGCATATCTACCAAAGGGCTGCCTCTCTGCACAGCCCTGTGATTTTGTTTCCTGCTAGGAAAACATGTACTCCCTTAGCATTTCATGATTTGGAGCTTAGCCACTTTTTAGTCCCTTTTCAGAGATTTTCCTGAAGGTGTGAGTCAGGTTGGAAGCTTGGTAACCATAGCGGGCAATGGGGTCGGGTGGCGGGGCACACGCATGCATACGATGAGTCTGTTTCCTCTTTCATTGCTCCTCCGCTCACTCCAGTGAGGCCCTTTGACAGACTCACTATCAAATGAAGTGAGGGGTCTCATTGCAGTGATGGTGAAATCGGTTGTGTGATACACCAGAAACAAATCTTTGGATGTTTTCATTCTCATTCCATATTAAGGTTTACGAGTCAGTGCTCTGTCCTATTAATTCATTGTCAAGTGAGTGGGAGGCAGACTAGGAGAGACCCAAAGGCTTCTCTGGCTGTTAGGCTAGTGAGGTTCCTGGAGCTGTGTCCATCTTTGCTGCCCAGAGACATCTGTTTTGTCTTATGGTCCGTCCACATGGCTAAAGAAAACAGTGGCTAACACATTTCCATAGATGTTACCAGAATTTTCTTCAGAGTCTAATTATGCAAAATTTTGTTCAAATATACTAAAAATGACTGAGGTTCTAAAGGAGTAATAGGAATATATATGATGTAAGTTTTATTAAATGATATAAGTATATTATACATGTCTATCAACTATGTCTTTACATATAAACCCTGTTGATTATCTATAATTGCTTTGTCCATATGATAACTACCTGCCACATGTGGCTATTGAATACTTGATATATAGCCAATCCAAATTGATAAAATATGTATTTGAACTTTGAAGACTTAGTTCCTAAGAAGGATGCAAAATATCTCATTAACACTTTTTAATATTGATTACATGTTGAAATGGTCCTACTGTAGTATATTGGGTTACAGACACTATATGAACAAGTTGATTTTACCCATTTCCTCTTAGTTTTTAAAATGCAGCTATTTGAGAATGGAAATTACACATGTGGTTCACATTTGCAGCTCACCTTATATTTCCATCAGGCAGCACTGATCTATAATAAGTATAATGGACTCTATCATAAAAATTAGCAAAATGAAATCTTTTTGTCAGAAATAACTCATTCACTTGACAGTTTACATCATTATGCAACCCAGTCAGCTTCAATGGGAATCTCCTAAGGGATTTATCTTGTCCATATCCCACAACACAGGTCCTAAGTTTGAAGTCACCCTGAAAAAAAATGCCAGTGGGTTGGGATTCAGCTTCGTGCAGATGGAGAGAGAGAGCTGCAGCCATCTCAAGAATGATCTTGTGAGAATTAAGAGACTCTTCCCAGGGCAGCCAGCTGAGGAGAACGGGGCCATCGCAGCTGGTGACATTATCCTGGCCGTGAATGGAAGGCCCATCGAAGGCCTTGTGTTCCAGGTAGGAGACCACACGGCTCTGTGTGCACACTGACACCAACCATGCTTTTTTTTAGGCCCACACACCATAAGGAATATTCTGGGCTCTTGAAAGTCACACCTGGAAGCTGGATCATACAAAGAAAGCAATTTAATTTTCTGTCTCAGTTCTTGAATATCTGACCTTGAGTAAGCCTTGTTTCTAATTAGATTTATAATGAAACTGAAGATAAAAGCCTGGCTCTGGGCTGGCTGAAGCTCTCTTAACATTCTAGGAAGTGGATGTGTGGGCTGAAGAGACTACAGTGGGTCCCTTCCTGCCCTTCTTCCCATTTCTCTATGAAATTTATAGAAGTTGATGAGCAGTGTTGCATCCGTTGTCCTGTATATATTCAAAAATGTAATTTAAAAAAGAGAGTAAAAAGTGGACACTTCTGGTGCCTGGGTGGCTCAGTCAGTTAAGCATCTGACTCTTGATCTCAGCTCAGGTCTTGATCTTGGGATGCTGAGTTGAAGCCCTGAATGGGGCTCCACACTGGGAGTGGAACCTACTTAAAAATAAAAAAGTGGACACTTCTCAAAGCTTATAGCACAATATCTCAATGGGATATTGTGTCAGGGTCCTGGCTGGAAATTGAGTCATTTGAGTAGAGTTTAATACAGATGTGAGCTGGTTGTTGGGAAGCTCAAGGGAGAGTGTAGAGCCCTGGGGCTGCGAACAGTGGGTGCAATTATCTATCTATACCTCCCAAGTCCAAAGGCGCATGGGAAGGAGCAGTTATATAATCCGGGAAACTGAGAGAGCCTGTGAAGTGGACCTGATGACATGAACAGTGACAGTAGCTGAAGGACCCAGCCATTCTGTGCAACGCCACGGGGAAGAAGGCAGGAAGACAAATATCCACCTGTCTTCCCAGCTCTGATCCCTGCCCATGCTCCCATTGGCTGAGCCCAACAGGAACCACCTCCCTCCCCTGTCTCTGATCCCACCCATGCTCCCATTGGCTGAGCCCAACAGGAACCCTCTCTGCAGTCTGCACAGGCCCACCTCCGGAACACAGAGCAAGGTGGAGAGTGGCTCTGGACTGAGTGATGAAGGGCAGAGAGTCCCCTGACAGCATATGCTTGGGTGGCAGTAGCTTCATTTTTCTGGCTTGTGACCGAAGACCTGTTTTCTGAGACCTAGTGCTGGGTCAGCAGCTCCATGAGGAGATAACGACGCAGAAGCAGGCAGTTCATATGTTCTCAGAGCTTGTGGTGGGTGGGACAAACAAGAAAACAGAACTGAGAGTGGAAGACAAGTGCCGTGAGAAACAAAAATGCCTGCCCCAGGGAACTGGGGAGAAAAAAGTGCTCTCCCCAGGGAACTCGAGAAGGAAGCATGTTCCGTTGCCGCTAAAGGGGGTTATTAAATGACATCCAGATTAGCGGTTCCCAAGTTGGAATGATACTGCCTTTCAGGGGACATTTGGCAAGGTTCAGATACATTTGTGGTTGTCACAACCGGCAGGTGCCACAGGCATCGAGTGGGCAAAGACCAGAGATACTGCTCGACATTCTACCATGAACAGGACAGCCCCACCCCCACTTCCAGCCTAAAATGGCAGTAGGAAGGAGAGGATGAGACATCCTGGCCTAGATAGGAAATGGGAACTATCAAGGCACCCTGAAGCCATGGAACCAGAGAGTGGGTTGGTGGAAGAGGCTCAGCATAGCCCGAGCTTAGGATGGGGAAGCAGGTGGGAGAGAGAGAGAGTGAGCTGAGAGGCAGCGGCAGGTAAGAACAGGTCGTGAGAGAGGCAGTTCAGTGGGAGAAGGCCCTGGTTATATCCACATTGTGGAAAGCATGCTCTTGAACACCATGGAGGAGGGAAGGTGGGTGACCCTGGAGGAGGCAGGGAGCACTGCAATTTCATAGGTGAGAAGTTCTGTGTGCCCGAGCTGAGCAGTGGAGGAAAGCTCAGGGCCAAAGGTTAAGCTTTAGAGATTGGGGTGCTGGCCTCTGAGATGGGGGATGCTGAGAGGAGAAGGAGGTTGAGATGATGAATAGCTATTTGTTTGAGTCATTTTCTCAGTGAAGAAAAGGCATCAGGATGGGCAAGTGCCACCATGGAAAGGCCCTAGGCAGACCCTGGCCACTTCTAGCCCAGCATGGATGCTTTGCCTGCATGGGAGCCTCAGGCTGGTGATTTTTGTGTCTCTCACTTTAGGAAGTCAGGCCCCTAACAGTGTTCTCCAAAGTTCTCTGGAGCCGAGAAACAGATCAAGGGGACACTGCCAGCTAGTGGGGAGCACATAGGAGGAGATGCCACAGCCATGTCACCCTCACATCCAACCACAGATTCTGGTTTCTCATAGGAGGTGCTCCATTTACTGCGAGGGGCCTCCCAGGAAGTCACGCTCCTACTTTGCCGACCCCCTCCAGGTGTTCTGCCTGAGGTAGACCAGGGATGGCAGGTAAGTGACGGTGCCCTCTGGTGCCTTCAAGCACCCCTTTTCTTGTCCTGAGAAACCCAGCTTTGTTTCAGGTAGGGTTCAAGGCCATCTTCTTCCACTGGGCAGGGAGATAGCTAGCCTCCAAACCTCTATTAGTCTGTGACAAGTTCATGAGCTCCTATGTCTTGTCTTGTCTTCTCCTTGCCCTCCTTCCTCTGCATCTCCAATGTTTGTGTCTTCCTGTAAGTAGTCATATGTTTAGATCTTGTCTGTGAAACTTCTGGACTCAGGCCTTCTGGTGGCCCAAGCATCCAAGAGGGGAAACCAGGAGCAAGAATAATACATACAAAACCAGACTGAGGAAAGGTAAGAATTTCCATTCTGAGGAATTGAAATGGAAAACAGGATTTATGTCCACTTTCCTAAAGCACGAGTTAGACACGTATGGTCTAGTGCAAAGAAGAGGCAATGAGATTGGGAGGATTCAGAATTTTTGCTTTTATATTTCTCTTAGGATGTCCAGAGAAATAAAATCAATAGGGTGGATGTGTGTAGAGGTATGTGGGTGGGAGGGGAGGTTAGGGAATGGGCTCATGTGGTTGTGGGGGTTGGCTAGTCTAAATTCTGCAGAGTAGGCAGGCAGGCTGGAAACCTAAGGAGGAGTCCATATTGCAGTGTGTGTCCCAAGGCAGACTGGAGACAGAATTCCTTCTTTCTTGGGGATTTCAGTCATTTTCTCCTAAATCCCTCAACTGATTGAACATGGCCCACCCATATCATGGAGGGTCATCTATTTTACTCAGTGTCTGCTGATTTCAATGCAAATCTCATATAAAAAATGTCTTCACAGAAACATCTAGACCAGTATTTGACCACACATCTGAGTACTGTGGCCTAGCCAAGTTGACAGAAAAAATTAACTGTCATAATGCTGCTGGTGGGGGCCTGGGACACAGATGCTGCAGCAAAGATTTGAGTGCCTGAGATTTATGGGCCCTGCTCTTGGGAACAACCCCTGGGAGGGCGAGGGAGGCCAGGCTGGGTGGAAGGAGACGTTAACGTTGTGCAGCTGCAACAGGGGCCTCTGCTTATGGCACAGGGAGCTTTGGAACTGGGATGGCCCCTCAGAGCTGCCCTGAATTGGGACAAGAGAGCCATGCCTTTGCATTTTGTATCAACCAACACTGCGGTGTGGGCTGTCGCAAAGGAGGGGACTGGGCTTTGCCTGAGATGGCTCCCTTGAGCTGAGCTGAGCACGATTCTTGGGGAGGAGCTGGGTGTGAACTGTCAGTAACCAGCACTCCCGGAAGCTGGGGGATGAAAGCCTTCGTCCTGGGGAGGCGTCTGTTTGGGTACCCTCTGTTTGGGTACCAGTCACCTGCACCTGCTCTGCCACGTGTTGGCTGCATGGACCTTGGGCTTGACTTCTCTAGGCCTCGTGATTCCTCATTTATAAGATGTGGATAGAACCAGTCACTCATCTCTGAGGGTGACAGTCACTAGAGACATCACAGGGGATTTGGGAACCCAGGTTCTTCTGAAGCTAGGACTCTGAGAGGTCATGTGATACAGACTTTGGTGAGAAAATTGCCAGGGAAAGGAAATCAGAAAGCCGCCAGTTGCCAGTTTGGAAAAGAAGGTAGACATGGCAGCTTTCTGATTTCCTTTCCCTGGCAATTTTCTCACCAAAGTCTGTATCACATGACCTGAGCAACTGACTGGGGTGTGAGAAGGTCGAGCTTCACAAGGGCAGAGATCAGGCTGCGGGGCTTGTGCCCTGTGCTTTTGTTGAGATCTCTAGGAAATGCCAGGAAAAAGTTGTCCTTCTGTTCTGGAGAATAGTTCCACTTAGGAGGGCACAGAAAAGTCCAGTGGGAGGGCTTGGAGTGAGGCATGGTGGGCATGCTTTCTCTCTCCTTATACTTGAGGGCCACATGGAAGAAGAATTTTCATTCATTCATGTGGCTTCAGAGGTCAGATAGAGGACCAAGGAAGGGAGCCTTTAATTCCCAGCTAGAATAAAGTAGTCATGGAAAGGAGACAGCCATAATAAACATCTGGAGTAAGGTCATTCCAGGTAGAAGCGATAGCAAGTGTGAATGCTCTGAGATAGGAATGAATGTGGATGTTTGAGGGACAAGAACATAACAGGTGTGGAAGGGGAGAAGCTGTAGAGGGAGGCAGGGGCCGCATCATGTAGGGCCTTGTAGGTCTTGGCAATGTGTTGATTCCATCTTGGCAGCCGTGGAAAGCTACTGGGCTGGAAGTGGTGGGAGGGTGAAGGGTTAAACAAGAGCATACCCTCCTCTGATCTATACTTTAGAAAGACCAGTGAGCTGGAGATGGACTGGAGCAGATAAGCCAGCAGTCATTCAAATAAGCCATTGTGGCTTGGACTCAGGTGGTAGCTGAATAGTTGCTAAGAAGTCGTCAGATGTAGGAGATAGAGCCCAAAGGATTACTTTTGCCTTAGATATGGTCACATGAAGAGAAAGCAAAGTTTGACTTGAACACCTGGTTGAATGGTGATACCACCTGCCAAGATAGGGAGTGCTTGGAGAGTGCAGTGTAAAGTACATGGAAGAGAAGCAATAGTTCTTCGTAGCATGCAAAACTGGAATGTCTGTGGAACAGCCAGTGGAGATGTGAATTTGGCAGGTATTTGTGGAGAATTGGCATGATATCAGGGCTGGGGAAGGTGGACTTGGGAATTGTCAGCAAATAACATTACTTAAAGCTATGAAATGGATGATATCACCTCAGGAAAGAGTGTAGAGACGTAAGCCACGCGACCCCCTGACATCGAAAGGTCCAGTTCAAAGAAATGAGATAGCAGTAGGGGCCTGGAAGGTTGTGGGAAAGCCAGGGAAGGGCAGTGTTCAGAGGGAACACATTCAAGGAGAGTAAGTGAGTAAAGGATGCTCTCAAGAAGGAGGAAGAAACCAATTATGTTGCATGCTCCTGAGAGGTAGAATGAGATGAGGACAGGGAATTGTCCTTTGGTTTTAGAAAGATGTAAGTCACTGGAGACTCTGAGCAGAACTCCTTCAGTTGAATGATGGAGACAGAAGCCTGGGTGGAGTGGGTACAGGGAGAAGCAGGGAGACACAGACAGAAATAGTGAGGATAGGCACACATTTGAGGAGCTGAGAAATGAGAGGCTGGTAGTTGGAGAGGTTGGGAGGTGGATGCAGGCTAGGTGGTAGACCGTGTTGTGGGGAGACGAAGGATTCTCATCTGAATGCGCCCTTTTTCACTGTGAAGTAAGAGGCAAGGTCGGGAGGTTGGTTGAGGAGAGAGATGAGAGATAATATAGAGGGTAGAGAGAATGGGAAATTGACTTCACTGAGGAAGTAAGGAAAGATTATCTGGAAGTCTTGAGTGCTCATTTGACACCTGTGCTCATACACTTGGCATCAGCCTGTGGCTCAGAAGCAGGCACGAAGTCCACATAGAGGGTCACTAGGGATTGGAGTTCACATATGGCCCTGGCAGGTCGCACAGAATGGAGGAATGTAATGCGGAATGGGAGCTCAGAGTGTTCTTTATCTGTAAGGGCATGTTTATGGGGCAGAAGCATGGACTCAGCAGAGGAAGAGGGTGGGGGTGGGGGACACAGTTGGTGACAAGGTACCGTTGACCCAAAGCCTTGGAGAGGGTGAGGGATCACTGTAGAGTGAGTACCAGGGGTCATGAGGTGGAGGGAGAGTAATGGTTGAAAATGAGATTTTGGAGGTCTCTCTAGGAGTATGAGAGAAAATACGACTATTTATTTTTATAATAATCCATTTCAAATTTTAATTTTTGTTATGTCCTTTGTAATTTACATTGTATATCAGTAAGGTCATAAGAGTTTATGATTTATAACTAAATGAAAGGACATATTTGGAAGCATATCCCTGCTCATTTTGGGGAGTGAGTGGTCAGCAAGGTGAGGAGCCCACGGGGGTGAGTGGCAGAGTAGCAACTTCTTTTCTGATGTGGGGAAGGGGCAGGCCTGTCTGGCTCTCAAGTCCACGTGCTCCTATGACATTAGGCGTGTAGGTCATGGGATGGAAGTGCTAAAAGATAATTTTCAGGAAAAAGTAAATGCATGACTCTCACATTGTTGTAAAAGTGAATATATGTTAAAGATTTTATCTAACCCATTCAATGAGGGAACCAGGCAGATGTTAAAACTGGTTCAAAAGAGATGTCAAAGAACAACATATTTGTTTAGAGATGAAGTATCTCAAAGCAAATAATACACAAAGTAATAACCCAGAAGGTTGTGCTGTAAACAAAGCATAGTTTCTACTGAAGTACAGATTTTTTTTTTTCCCTACAGAAAGTAGAGCAGTGTTAGTGTGCCACAGTGTGTCATCAAAATCACAACCTAAAAGGCCCAACAGGGATGTAAGCAGTTGTGGGGAATCAAGTACTATTTGGAGAAGTGAGGAGACCCAGGGCAGGGAATCAGGGTGGGGAGGAGGATGGGGCTGTGAGAATGAGCCAGCACGGATCAGGACAGATGAAGACAAGAAACTCATCTACGAAACTCATTTCTTATCGGAAAGTGGGACAAAGAGTCATTGTTACTTTTGTTTCCATATTTTAAAATATTTTTTAAAGAAATTTCTTTTTAAATTTTCATTTATTTATTTTATTATTATTTTTTAAATTTAAATTTTAGGTAGTTAACATACACCACAATTTTGGTTTCTGGAGTAGAATTCAGTGATTCATCATCCGTGCTCATCCCAAGTGCCCTCCTTAATTTATCTTATCACTTATCTTATCTTATCACTTATCTTAAGTTATCATTCATCTAGCCCTTCCCTCACTCACCTCCCTCCTCAGTTCTCTATCATTAAGAATCTCTTCTGGCTTGTTTCCCTCTTTTCTTTCATTTTTTCCCCCTTTCACATATGTTCATCTGTTTTCTTCCTTAAATTCCACATATGAGTGAGATCATATGGCATTTGTCTTTCTCTGACTGACTTTTTTCACTGAGCATAATACTCTCTAGCTCCATCCATGTCATGGCAAATGGCAAGATTCCATTCTTCTTAATGGCTGAGTAATATTCTATTGTATATATATATACCACATCTTCTTTATCCATTTATTTGGCCTTTCTCCATAATCTGACTATTGTTGATGTTGCTATAAACATTGGGGTGCGTGATCCCCTCGAATCTGTATTTTTGTATCCTTTGGATCAATACCAAGTGGTGCCATTGCTGGGTCGTAGGGTAGTTCTATTTTTAACATTTTGAGGAACCTCCATACTGTTCTCCAGAGTGGCTGCACCAGCTTGCATTCCCATCAGCAGTGCAAGAAGTTTTCCCTTTCTCTGCATCCTTGCCAACACCAGCTGTTTCCTGTGTTGTTAATTTTAGCCATTCTGACAGCTGTGAGGTGGTATCTCATTGTGGTTTTGATTTCTATCCCCCTGATGGTGAGTGATGGTGAGCATCTTTTCACGTGTCTGTTGGCCATCTGAATGTCTTTTTTGGAAAACTGACTATTCATGTCTTCTGTCCATTTCTTGACTGGATTATTTGTTTTTTTGGGTGTTGAGTTTGATTTTCTCAAGTTTTGAAAATATTAAAAAAAATATAACATTATTTTTCTAATGCCCCAAGCTAAGGGGTTCAGAGATGGTTATTTGTGTCACCTAGGGCCCAGTGGGAACTAGGGTCCTGACAAAGGGAGACTGACCCCAGAGCCCATCTCTTAACTGCTTTGCCCCACAATCACACACACACACACACACACACACACACACACACACACAGTAACAACAATAGCAAGGATTATTTTTTTTAAAGAAGCACTTTTAGATTTTGCTCAGTGTGCAACATGAATCCAATAACATTTAGCATTTCTTTTAATAGACACCTGTGCTCTCATCAGACAAAGAATTCACCAAGGCGTCTTGTACGGACTCAGAGCAGAGCCCCAGTCTGGATCAAGAGGACAGCAGGAGAGACAGTGCCTCCCCAGGTGCAGGGGAAAGCCTGAGTCTTAGGCCAGAGTCTTTCCAAAAAGCCCCCGGGGAAGCACAAGGGGACCAAGACCTAGAGAGACCCTGGACCACTTGTTTGACGCATCCTCAGGATTCACACCCTCATTTATGCAGACTTCAGCAAGAAATGCATGCATCAACATTGGCCACCTCTTTGGAAAAGGATATGAGGCAAAACTGCTATTCAGTTTGTGATATCAGGAGGCTTGAAAGGTAAGAATCATCACGTTGGCGGATACTTTGTAAATGGTATGTTTTTCATTGCTAGAAATTACAATCAAGCAGTTCATAACTGTGTTCAGATGCTTACTGGGCCCAGGGCTATTCTAGGCATTCAGTAGGGATGTGGGGGATGGGTGTGGCAGGAAAAAAGAGAAGCATAAGGTCTGGAGCTGCTGCAACCATAGTCCTTGAGCTTTTGGGGAAGCTAACCCCACCCAGTGGTCCTCCAGTACCCTTGACGCCAACAGATGGCAGTCTTCAGGTGTTCCTCCCAGCATACGAACCTTTGTGCTACATCCTGTGTGGCTTTTTTTTTTTTTTTTAAAGATTTATTTACTTATTTGACAGAGAGGGAACAGGGGAGAGAGGGGCAGAGGGAGTAGGAGAGAGAGAATCCTCGAGCAGACTCCCCACTGAGCACAGAGCCCCACATGGGTCTCAATCCCATGACTCTGACACTTGACCTGAGCCCAAATCAAGAGCTGGAACCTTAATCGACTGAGTCACCCAGGTGCCTCCCCACCCCAACATGGCCTTTTAAAGGACTGTGGTAAGAAAGAATTTCCCTTGTATGCATCACCATTTTTATTGCTAATATAATACTTGACAATCAACACCAGCTTAAAAAACAACAACTATGTCTTTAAACACCTGACTGAAATGTTCATTTTAATAGCCATTTTTAACTTAGCCTTCATTTTGTGCCCATCCCTCACAAGTATTTCCTGTCTTCCATCCTGTTCTGATGGAAAACGTTCTCTTTAACTCAGTTTGACGGTACTTATCACATAGACTCGATGTGCATGGGAACCTGTAAGGAGCAGAAAGAAGGATGGAAACACTGAGAAAGGCACGTGCTAGCTAGATGCCTACATAAGCAGGCAAATAATGAGGAAGGACGGTTTGTGTGTGACACTGGATAAACTCACTGCTATGAAATGGCTCTTCTCTGTTGCTCATCCTAGAAGGCTGAGCAGGGCAGATCTATGGGGCCTGGTAGGTGACATGAAAGATGAAGCCCGGGACGCCTGCCTGGCTCAGTTGGTTGAGTGGCTGCCTTCGGCTCAGGTCATGATCCCAGCGTCCTGGGATCGAGTCCCGCATCGGGCTCCTTGCTCCGCAGGGAGCCTGCTTCTCCCTCTGCCACTCTGTCTGCCTGTGCTCACTCTCTCTCTCTCTCTCTCTCTGACAAATAAATAAATAAAATCTTAAAAAAAAAAAAAAAAGATGAAGCCGCCCATGTAATGCAATTAGGCCAGGTGAGATCTGTAACTAACAAGAGCCAAGTGTACATTCCCTAAAAGCATGCAGGGGATGCCTGAGGGGGTGGGGCTCAGTCGTTTAAGTATCTGACTCTTGATTTCGGCTCAGCTCATGATGTCAGGGTTGTGAGATCGAGCCCCATGTCCGGCTCTGTGCTGAGCTGAGAGTCTGCTTGAGATTCTCTCTCTCCCTCTCCCTGCCCCTCCTCCTGTACATACTCTCTCTCTCAAAATCAATCAATCAAAGCATTCAGATACAATTTTTATAAAAATACCATACCCGCCAAACAAAAACTAACTAGTATGCAAAGTAGAACACAGTGGGCAAGCACAATCATCAGTGGTATTCAGCTTCATTGTCTGAAAATGCATAATTAAGTGTGTATTTCTAGTTTCTTACAATTGTGTTCTAGGCAGTAAATGATATATTTGGTCATGTGGGAAAGGAAAGAGCCTCCCAAGGTTTATCCAAGGACAACTGTTAGTGTGATCTTATAGGAGATATAAAAGGAACTGTGCTTATAGATTTTTAAAGGTTTTGGGGTTTTTAAAGGTTTTACTTCCAGACAGTTCAGGATGATGGACAGAAACCCCGAGGGTTGGATTATTGGATTATAAAGTGACTCTGGGTTTAGGTACAAGCCTGGAGGTTTATTTGCCATATACCTTCAATCTAACATAGTTATCAGTTATTAACAATAGTTTTTGTTTTGTTTTTACTAATTATTAGTTTAGTTGCTGTTTTTCTTGGAATCACAGAATCTCAGGATTGTTCAATACAAGAATGATCTAATCTAACCTCATACCCCATGCTGACATCTGTTTTGTAACATCCCCAAAACAGGGGGCTTGCTTTTGACTGAGTACCTCCAGGGATGCAGAACTTGCTACATCTTAAAGTGGCCCATTTTATCACCATAGTGTTGTTGATCAGAAAGTGCTTCCTTATATTAAGGTGAAATCTGCTTGAACGCCTCTTTCTTTCTATCTTTTTATCATGACATTTGCAAGAAACATCACATTATTTTTCTGAATCAAATTAAAGTTGGCTTAGTGTTCCTACTGGAAAGGGTACACCCAATGTCCAAAATATGCCATTTTTGGAGGGGATTGCCTCTCCTAGAGTTACACAAGAATCCTGAGGGCTTTCCCAGAACATTACAGTGGAGCTTCTGATATTCAGTTGGTTGTGGTTGCTGCCCCATGCTTGTTACCTAAGCTGGTGTGGTCCATGGAGACATAGGTGGGCAGACTTGTTGTTTCCCTGTCCTGGCTCCCTCCATGGCCAACACCTCCCCCTTGCACTTGACCTCCGTGTAGTGGTCCTGGTAATGGCAGTGACCTTCAGCTCAGAATTGTCATGCAGGCTTCAAACTCAGCAGTCCACCAGACTTCCCTGCTTGATGTCTTAGACACACTGCAAGCTCACCCTTGGGGCCCCCAAGCCCCGTCCCAGGCAGTCTGACACTGGCCTCCTACAGGGAGCGTATTAGAGAGGTTGGAGGAGGCTGGTGGTGGGAGGCCAGGTGTGAACAGTCAGACACTGTAGTGGCCCACAGCATGTGATTCTTCTCCATCCGGAGGGAGGGAGGGAAGGAGGGAGGTAGTGGGCTGCTGTTGGGGGTGGGATGGGGTGAGGCGGGGCGTGGGGTGCCTGTGCAAGAGGCTGGGTTTCCTGTTCTTTGACACATCTTCCAAAGTGTTCCCTTCCATGTTTATAGGAAAATGCATTTTCTACACACTTTGGTCAAGTACTTCAAGGTTTTAAACTTATTTTCCCTCAAAGCACTTGGCGATTTTAAAATATTATTTTCTTAAAGTGAGTGTTCTTTTCAGTCCTGGTAGCACACAGTCTCCTTTTTATGCCTATGAGTGTGCATCTATTTACATGAAACACACATTTATATATACCCTGTAGGTCTCATGAGCAGAAATAACGTCTTTTTGACAGTGAGACTCAGGTGGGGACAGACAGTCCAGTTCTGCGGGGGAGGAGTACTGACCCTCTCGGTGCTTAGGGGGTTGGAGCTCTTGGGAGGCACCAGAGCTGGGTTTAGAGGGGACATTTTGAGAAAGGGAAGAGAGGGGAGGGCAGGCGGCCTGTGACAAAGCCAAGCCATTGCTTCGGGTGTGGGGAAGGAGGCTGATAAATGGGGATTTGTGTGTCTGATGAAAAGCTAAATCTGTGTGCATTTCTTTTAGATTTTCCTCCTCGTCTTCTCTAACTGGGCTCTCGACAGATATTTCCTTAGCATGTTCTCTGCATGCTTGAGACGCTGTACCAAGTGCTCTGCCATCTGTCTGCACTGCTTTTTCCAATCAGAAAGCATGTGGGGTAACTTTGGGGCAGCCCCTGGAAAGAGTGTTCTACCACTGTTGTCTCTGCATCTTCACCAGCAGACAATGCACCTCCCTCCCTGCTCATCTGCCTCCTGTGTCACATGGGACTAAATGTCACTCCAGCGGGCTGCCTCTCCAAATAGGCTTTTTCTCAGCACTCCGAAAAGGACTCCACACTTGCACGAAGTGCTTTGAAGGTCACCTGCTTGAGTTGCTCCCAGCCTCCTGCTTTGGCCCTTTCCCTCTAATCCCTCTGTTGAAATCCTCATCCGAATCCTCTTGATGATAGCCCCTCCCATTTACTGAGACTTGCCCTGTACCAGGAGCCATGGATAGACATATCAGAGTTCTGTAATCTAAGCATCCCAGCAATCTTATAAATTTCTTGACCTTCCCATTTTTCAGATGAGAAAACTGAGGTCCTGGAGAAGTTAATAAGCTTGCCTGAGGTCTCCCTGACTCCCCATATGAAGGGTCAGTTCTAGAACAGTCATATCTCTGTTTTTGATGCCATGTCCTCCGGCAAGTCCTCTGTGGCCTCCTGGGCTCAGTCAGGAGCTCCCCTGCTCCCATAATATTAGCTCTATACTACTTCTATCATAGTACTCTCTCCCTGGATTGTAACATTTGTTCATGTCTCGCTCTTCCCGTTAAATTGGGAGATCCTTATGGATAAGAGCCTCACCTTGTTCACTGTTCAGAGCAGTCTCTGATAGGAGCTGCTTGGACCCTGGCCGGCTCTCCTATGCTGTGGCATGAAGAATATCCTGAAAGAAAGAAAGGTGGGGAGAGGAATTTCTTACCAATGCTGGAAGACACATGGGTTTTTGTTTTCTAGTCCTGAATTGGACACAGATGAAGACGAAGGAGACATAGGTCATCTACTCGAAGCCCCTTCTCCCACTGTGGACAATGAAGCATATCTTACCATCAGCTCTACATTGGAAAGCCAGCTACTCTGTGAAGAATGTTTGGAGGCAGATTCGGGAACCATTCCCTTGCCACAGTTCTGTTCTTGGCACGCTTTCACAGAGTCTTTGCCTGTAGAAGAGTTGTGCGATAGTGAGAATGAATGGGAAGACCTGGAGGAGGCTGTGGACCCAGATGACGGCACCCTCAGGTGGGTATCACTTTGGGTAGACTGAGGCTGGGCCGAGTTCTTCTAGTGGAGCTCAGTTTTCAGTCTACTTTGGCTGGAAAATGGCTCATGGGTGTCACCTCATTCCCCTTACATCCCCTCAGTGGGGTAACACCTCATCATGGCACTTCCCATGGCCCGTTCCATGACAACAACCCTATAAGATAGGGTTATTGTCATTTCCATCTTATAGATGACACATTTGGGACTTTCCCCGAGTCAAACAGTGGGTAAGTGACGGAGTCAGAATTCATCCCGGCTCTCCCACTCCTCAGACCACGTGTTCAGTGCTCTCCTCTGCTGCCACCAGCATGTGGGTGGGTGAACCGTCTCTCCTGACGGGCTGCTGGTGAAGTGCTGATTCCTATTTTGTGTGCTCCTGCTGGCCCTCGGGCTCAATATATTTCAGAGAAGAGCCTGGGTGTCATGTAAGGTGGTCCTTCTCCACAGCCACTGTCTCAACACAGTAAGCTTTTTCTTGATCAAGAAAGTCAGTCTGTTAACAGAAGATGCCACCAGAAGTCGGGACTGGGTCACAAAGCTGGGGTCAGATGGCACCGATGGAGATAGGGGGAAGAGTCAGTGTAACAAAACTTGTCAGACTGGAAGCAGAGTGGATTAAACTCTTGACAGGTTGGTAAACCCCCCAACATTCTGTTAAAGTGCCTGGAGCATATGTTGTTCTAGTATTTTTTAAAATGGTAAATGTTCAAGAAACTTTCACATAAACACATTTTCAAGGCACGTTGAAACTTACCAAGGCCTTGGCTCATGGAGTTTTGGGTGTAAGTGAAACAGTCTTGTTCACTTTCTTCCTGCTGTGTCCTAGCTACATTTTCCTCACAATTGATTGACCTGGATTCTTAGACGACAGTGGCAGACAAGCTGAGAAGGTGGGTGGACATTTGAAATTCAAATATGACAAGAGGACTGGTTCTGATCTGAAATAGGAAGCAACAGGTTCATAGAGGGGAGGATGCGGAGGCTTTGAAGACCATGCCCTCCATTCACGGGGCAGTTGGACACTGGCGGCTTTGGGGATGATGCCTGATGGATTCACAGATGTGTGGGGCCGGCAGAGAATGGCTTCTATGTGGAGAACAATCTAGAGTGGGCTCCTCAGGGCTGGGGAGCTAAAGGAAGATAGGCTAAGCAATGTTTTGTGGACCCATAGGGAAGCAACTAAGGACCCCCAAGTTTCATGAAATGTCCCAGGAGATCTGCAGTGCCCCCCACCCTGCCCCAATGGGAACAGAGAGCAGAGTAGTGACAACAGGGCTTTTCAGTTGGAGAGGCTCGGGCTCCAAGCCTGCCTCTGCCCCTCACTGGGTGACCTGCAGCAGATGACTTTTAAACCATTGAAGACTCAGCTGACTACCAAATGGGGATGGCAGAAGCCACCTCATACTGTTCCTGGAAGAGAGGACAATGCATGTCAAAGGTTTAGCATACTGCCTGGTGAGTAGTAAGGACTTAGTGCATTTTAGTAAAAAAATCATGAAATGATGCAAGCTTATGAAGCATTCAATCCCGTTGAGTTTTTTTCCATGTAGACAAAAGATTTAGGTAACTTTGTCAGACTTGTGCACTAATGTGAGGGGTAGAGTGGGGGTGGGGAGAAATACTGGTTCATGGCAAGGGTGTCCGGATGTGGGTGGACTGAATAGCCCCCAGCTATGGACAGTGCTCTGGAATGTAATTAGGTCTAGGCCTGCTGTAGTCACTTCTTCTACAGGGCTGATAGAAGGCAGGCCTACAGGTTAGTGTGTAAGGCATGAGTTTGTAGCCTCGGCTCCGTGCAGCAACCCACAGATGGGCTTCAAGGCATCCAAGCACCTCTAAGATTAGAATATTGACTTCCACTCTTTTTCTGGAAAAAGCAACCCTCCCCCTTTTAAAAGAAACTCTCAGCATACTTTAAATTCTCTATGTGGTCTATAATCCCCCAAAGATTAAGGATACCTGTTGTCTATATTCTCTATTTTATCCTGGAAATGGGGGGAAATTTTGAGGGGTATAAAGAGGACTTTACTTAAGGATGGAGTCATGCATATATAATAATATAACAAATTATTTTCTTTGGTCCTTTTAGACATTGCAACAATAATGGTACATAGGCATTTCCCATAAATTTCATTTAGTCCTCATATCAACTTTGCATGGTATTCTTGTTCCTCTCTTATAAATGGGACTTAGGTTTATTTAATTGTCCAAGATCATAAAGTTAGGAGGGGCAGAGTCACAGGGCATCTGTCTGATTCAACTTTTGGTGCGTTTCTGCATTTCCCCTAGAATGTGTTTTCCATGTGGACTTGTGTAACACATATGTCTCTCCATCACATGTCAAGAGTCCTACTATTTCTCTCACAAAATATTTCTCTCTTAGGAGGCTGAAACAATCCCTGTTGTCTGTTGGGATTAGGAAAGCAATTGAACTGTTCTCTTTGGTGAAGGCTGCTGCTGGCCAAATGGCAAGCATGCCAGTGAAAGCTGCCTGTCGTTTTAGGTGAACAGAGAAAGTCTGAGAGTCACCCGAGGCAGAGCCCTGAGGTTTCTGCATGGACATCCTTTTGACAGTGATCACATGGAAGAACTCTCAGATGTCCTCAGTCCAGAGAATGTACATACGAACTCTACAACCAGGAAAGAAACCCGTGGGTACCTGAGGGGGCGGCAGGGAATGGAGGATCTGGCCTAGTTAAGAACTAACTTTAAAACGACCATGGCTGTCACTTCTGAGACTCATTTTGAATAGCAGTCATGACCTCTCTCCCATTCTGGGGTTTATGTTGAATAAAGCTGTGCGTGCGTGTGTGTGTGGGTGCACGCGCGCTCACAGGGGACTTCCCCTTTGTGAAAGGATTTGAGAACCAACCACCTACATCAAGATAAGCCAGCCCAGGGTGAGGTCTTGCTGCTTCGCTGGCACACACTTTCTGGGACAGATGCAAAGTTCCAGTTTGCACTTTTTAGTTCTCCATTGGTTGAAGGAGTTTCCATGGATTTCAAAGGGCTGTCAGTTCCCTTGAGGGAATCTGCTGAGAGACTTGGCTCAAGGCCACGGGAGTAATGTGTTTTGACATTTTTCTGTGTTCTTCCTATGCAACTCCATATGGTTGTGAATTCTTTTAAAAGCATTTCCTTTTTGAACTCAGCAACCTGATCCTAAAGATGATATGAAGAAAAAATAAGATGGGAACATCTAATACAGAAGAAAAAGAGAATTGGTAGATCAAGCATTACCAGAAGTTATGATATATAACCTTGGCCATAGCAAGAAACTAAAACCATGTGGACTTAGCAAATGCACAAAAGAAACAGAGCTGGTGGGCCACAGTTTGAGCCAAGGAACACACCTGGCAAGACATGAGGAGGGATACATGGCAGCATTTCAACATGGGGGAAGGAAGCCACCTTCATAGACAGAACTGGGCTAGCTGGAAAAGAGAGTTTAGATTCAAAGCTCACGTCCTCTATGAGAATTACAGATGGGTTGATTTAGGAAAAAAAACAGAGAAAAGCTGTAGAAAACAGACTCTAGGGGGAGGAGTCAAGATGGCGGAGAAGTAGCAGGCTGAGACTACTTCAGGTAGCGGGAGATCAGCTAGATAGCTTACCTAAAGATTGCAAACACCTACAAATCCAACGGGAGATTGAAGAGAAGAAGAACAGCAACTCTAGAAACAGAAAATCAACCACTTTCTGAAAGGTAGGACTGGCGGAGAAGTGAATCCAAAGCGACGGGAAGATAGACCGCAGGGGGAGGGGCCAGCTCCTGGCAAGTGGCGGAGCAACGGAGCACAAAATCGAGACTTTTAAAAGTCTGTTCCGCTGAGGGACATCACTCCAGAGGCTTAACCGGGGTGAAGCCCACGCGGGGTCAGCGTGGCCTCAGGTCCCGCAGGGTCACAGAAGGATCGGGGGTGTCTGAGTGTCGCAGAGCTTACAGGTATTAGAAGGGGGAAGCCGGCTACGGAGACAAGGCTGAGGACTAAGCGCTAAGCTCGGGGTTACCTTGAACTGGTCGCAGGCTTGGTCAGCTGGGAGCACGGCCGGAGGCAGGGTGACGGGAGTAAATCGGCGCTGTTCTCTGAGGGCGCACTGAGGAGTGGGGCCCCGGGCTCTCGGCTCCTCCGGGCCGGAGACCGGGAGGCCACCATCTTCATTCCCGCCCTCCGGAACTCTACGGAAAGCGCTCAGGGAACAAAAGCTCCCGAAAGCAAACCCGAGTGGATTACTCAGCCAGGCCCCTGGTAAGGGCGGTGCAACTCGGCCTGGGGCAAAGACACTTGAGAATCACTACAACAGGCCCCTCCCCCAGAAGATCAACAAGAAACCCAGCCAGGACCAAGTTCACCTACCAAGGAGTGCAGTTTCAATACCAAGGAGAGCAGCGGAATTCCAAAGGAGGAGAAAGCAAAGTATGGAACTCATGGCTTTCTCCCCATGATTCTTTAGCCTTGCAGTTAATTTAATTTTTTTTCTTTTTCAATTTATTTTTCTTCTTCTGCTAAATTTTTTTAACTTTTACCGTTTTCTTTTTTAACGTTTTTTAACTAATTTATCTAATATATATATATATTTTTTCCTTTTTATATTTTTCTTTATTGGTTTTCTTTTCTTTTTTTTTTTTTTTCTTTCTGAACCTCTTTTTATCCCCTTTCTTCCCCCTCACGATTTGGGATCTCTTCTGATTTGGCTAAAGCATATTTTCCTGGGGTTGTTGCCACACTTTTAGTATTTTACTTGCTCCTTCATATACTCTTCTCTGGACAAAATGACAAGGCGGAAAATTTCACCACAAAAAAAAGAACAAGAGGCAGTTCCAAAGGCTAGGGACCTAATCAATACAGACATTGGTGATATGTCAGATCTAGAGTTCAGAATGACGATTCTCAAGGTTCTAGCCGGGCTCGAAAAAGGCATGGAAGATATTAGAGAAACCCTCTCGGGAGATATAAAAGCCCTTTCTGGAGAAATAAAAGAACTAAAATCTAACCAAGTTGAAATAAGAAAAGCTATTAATGAGGTGCAATCAAAAATGGAGGCTCTCACTGCTAGGATAAATGAGGCAGAAGAAAGAATTAGCGATATAGAAGACCAAATGACAGAGAATACAGAAGCTGAGCAAAAGAGGGACAAACAGCTACTGGACCACGAGGGGAGAATTCGAGATATAAGTGACACCATAAGACAAAACAACATTAGAATAATTGGGATTCCAGAAGAAGAGGAAACAGAGAGGGGAGCAGAAGGTATATTGGAGAGAATTATTGGAGAGAATTTCCCCAATATGGCAAAGGGAACAAGCATCAAAATCCAGGAGGTTCAGAGAACCCCCCTCAAAATCAATAAGAATAGGTCCACACCCCATCACTTAATAGTAAAATTTACAAGTCTTAGTGACAAAGAGAAGATCCTGAAAGCAGCCCTGGAAAAGAAGTCTGTAACGTACAATGGTAAAAATATTAGATTGGCAGCAGACTTATCCACAGAGACCTGGCAGGCCAGAAAGAGCTGGCATGATATTTTCAGAGTACTAAACGAGAAAAACATGCAGCCAAGAATACTATATCCAGCTAGGCTATCATTGAAAATAGAAGGAGAGATTAAAAGCTTCCAGGACAAACAAAAACTGAAAGAATTTGCAAATACCAAACCAGCTCTACAGGAAATATTGAAAGGGGTCCTCTAAGCAAAGAGAGACCCTAAAAGTAGTAGATCAGAAAGGAACAGAGACAATATACAATAACTGTCACTTTACAGGCAATACAATGGCACTAAATTCATATCTCTCAATACTTACCCTGAATGTGAATGGGCTAAATGCCCCAATCAAAAGACACAGGGTATCAGAATGGATAAAAAAACAAAACCCATCTATATGTTGCCTACAAGAAAGTCATCTTAAACCTGAAGACACCTCCAGATTTCAAGTGAGGGGGTGGAAAAGAATTTACCATGCTAATGGACATCAGAAGAAAGCAGGAGTGGCAATCCTTATATTAGATCAATTAGATTTTAAGCCAAAGACTATAATAAGAGATGAGGAAGGACACTATATCATACTCAAAGGAACTGTCCAACAAGAAGATCTAACAATTTTAAATATCTATGCCCCTAACGTGGGAGCAGCCAACTATATAAACCAATTAATAACAAAATCAAAGAAACACATCGACAATAATACAATAATAGTAGGGGACTTTAACACTCCCCTCACTGAAATGGACAGATCATCCATGCAAAAGATCAACAAGGAAATCAAGGCCTTAAATGACACACTGGACCAGATGGACATCACAGATATATTCAGAACATTTCATCCCAAAGCAACAGAATACACATTCTTCTCTAGTGCACATGGAACATTCTCCAGAATAGATCACATTCTCGGTCCTAAATCAGGTCTCAACCGTTATCAAAAGATTGGAATCATTTCCTGCATATTTTCAGACCACAACGCTCTGAAGCTAGAACTCAATCACAAGAGGAAATTTGGAAAGAACCCAAATACATGGAGAATAAACAGCATCCTTCTAAAGAATGAATGGGTCAACCAGGAAATTAAAGAAGAGTTGAAAAAATTCATGGAAACAAATGATAATGAAAACACAAAGGTTCAAAATCTGTGGGACACAACAAAGGCAGTCTTGAGAGGAAAATATATAGCGGTACAAGCCTTTCTCAAGAAACAAGAAAGGTCTCAGGTACACAACCTAACCCTACACCTAAAAGAGCTAGAGAAAGAACAAGAAAGAAACCCTAAACCCAGCAGGAGAAGAGAAATCATAAAGATCAGAGCAGAAATCAATGAAATAGAAACCAAAAAAACAATAGAACAAATCAATGAAACTAGGAGCTGGTTCTTTGAAAGAATTAATAAGATTGATAAACCCCTGGCCAGACTTATCAAAAAGAAAAGAGAAAGGACCGAAATAAATAAAATCATGAATGAAAGAGGAGAGCTCACAACGAACACCAAAGAAATACAGACAATTATAAGAACATACTATGAGCAACTCTACGCCAACAAATTTGACAATCTGGAAGAAATGGATGCATTCCTAGAGACATAAAAACTACCACAACTGAACCAGGAAGAAATAGAAAGCCTGAACACACCCATAACCAGTAAGGAGATTGAAACAGTCATCAAAACTCTCCAAACAAACAAAAGCCCAGGGCCAGACGGCTTCCCGGGGGAATTCTACCAAACATTTAAAGAAGAACTAATTCCTATTCTCCTGAAACTGTTCCAAAAAATAGAAATGGAAGGAAAACTTCCAAACTCATTTTATGAGGCCAGGATCACCTTGATCCCAAAACCAGACAAGGATCCCATCAAAAAAGAGAACTACAGACCAATATCCTTGATGAACACAGATGCAAAAATTCTCACCAAAATACTAGCCAATAGGATTCAACAGTACATTAAAAGGATTATTCACCACGACCAAGTGGGATTTATTCCAGGGCTGCAAGGTTGGTTCAACATCCGCAAATCAATCAATGTGATACAACACATTAATAAAAGAAAGAACAAGAACCATATGATACTCTCCATAGATGCTGAAAAAGCATTTGACAAAGTACAGCATCCCTTCCTGATCAAAACTCTTCAAAGTGTAGGGATAGAGGGCACATACCTCAATATTATCAAAGCCATCTATGAAAAACCCACCGCAAATATCATTCTCAATGGAGAAAAACTGAAAGCTTTTCCGCTAAGGTCAGGAACACGGCAGGGATGTCCGTTATCACCACTGCTATTCAACATAGTACTAGAAGTCCTAGCCCCAGCAATCAGACAACAAAAGGAA